>NC_060062.1:17021032-17394076 GCF_020283565.1 Trifolium pratense | reverse complement strand
AATGCATAAAAAATCTACCAATTTGAATAAAAAAAATATACGAATCTGATATAAATAATTTTTAGTATAACTTTGATCCCACTTATTAAAATTTCTGGATCAATCCCTGGTTAGAATATAGCATTGAAAAAGATGCCGTTTTTTGTCTATGTTGTTATATATTTAAACCTGACATTGGAAAGCAATCTGGTGGTGATACATTTGCAATAGAAGGATTTACAAATTGGAATAAGAAAAACAAACTCTCATTACATGTTGGTGGAGGCCCTAATTGTGCTCATAACATTGCTTGGAAGAAATGTGAAGATTTGATGCAACAAAATCATCATATTGAAGTTTTGATATCTAAGCAATCCGATGTTGTTCGTAACTTGTATCGAATTCGGTTGATAGCCTCACTTGATTGTCTTCGCTTTCTAATATTGCAAGGATTGCTTGTTCGTGGTCACGATGAGGATGAATAAATAAAATTTGATAATCAAGACAACTTCCTTCAAATGCTTAGATGGTATGCTACTAGAAAAAAGAAAGTGAAGCGAGCTGTATTGGAAAATGCTCCTAAAAATAAAAAAATTAAAGCTGTCGTTTTGGAAACCAGTAAAGTTATTATTAATGATCTTGGAGATGAATTGTTCGCTATTCTTGTTGATGAATCCAGAGAAGTTTCAAATAAAGAGCAAATGACTGTTGTTTTGCTTATGTTAACAAATTTGGAAGAATTGTTGAGCGATTTTTGGGTATTGTTCATGTTACATCCACAACATCCTTATCACTGAAAATGACCATAGATAATCTACTTTGTAAACATGGACTTACTACTTCAAGAATCCGTGGACAAGGTTATGATGGTGCTAGCAACATGCAAGGAAATATTTCTTGTATCAAAAGTTTGATCTTAAGGGAAAGTCCATATGCATTTTATGTACATTGTTTTGCTCATCAATTACAACTTACATTAGTTGCTATTGCCAAAGGTCACCTTCAAGTTTGCTCTCTTTTTGGCATGGTATCAAATTTAATAAATATTGTTCGGGGCTCTTGCAAACGGAATGACATGCTTCATGAAAGACAAACAATCAGGATTCAAGACGCATTGGAAAATGGAGAAATTGTTAGTTGAAGAGGTTTGAATCAAGAAACTAATCTCAAGAGACATGCCGATACTAGTTGGAGTTCTCACTATGCAACTTTGGTGAATTTGATATTGATGTATAGTTCTGTAACCGATGTTCTTGAAATATTGAAAGAAGACGAATCAACCGAAGAAACAACAAGATCCGATGCAAATAGTCTTTCAATTCTAATGGCTAGTTATGATTTTGCACTCACATTGCATTTGATGAAAAATATATTGGGTATTTCAAATGAATAGTCACAAGCATTGCAAAAGAAAGATTAAGACATCCTTAATGCTATGAACTTGGTTAACATCACAAATGAGCGGTTACAAATTCTAATAGATGATGGATGACAACCTTTATTTTGCAATAAGCATGAACTTAAAATTCTCAAAATGGATGATCATTTGTATGACTTTAGTGGAAAATCAAAACGCGAAAGTAATGCTGAATCTATCACAATAGAAAATCATTATCGCATTGAATTATTTTATACTGTTGTGGACATGCAACTTCAAGCACTTATTTGCAAAATTTTATCCAACTGAATTTTGTTCAACTAGTTTGGTTATGCTTGATAATCAACTTGAGACTTACATCATTGATATGCGTAGGAGTAGGCATGACAATGGGGCGGGGTGGGGACGGATTTTGCCCTCCCCAAACCCAAACCCATAAAGTTCTGTTTTTTCCCAAAACCATCCCAAATTCGAGCGGGGATAAAAATGATAACCCTAAACTCATACCCAACGGGGATTGGGTATCCCCAACGGGTTTCGGGTATCCCTATTACACCTCTTTTCACGTGAATTTAAATTGTATTTTAGTATTTTTTTATTAAAAAAAAAAGTTAAATGTCCAAAATTATTTTCTCTCAACAATATCTTTTTAAATAAAGAAAAAAAAATAGAGAAAATGGTTTGTTTAACACTCAAATTAAAAATAAAAAATAAATATATGAATGTGATTTAAGAGATTGTTTAAGCGTTTATAATTTAAAAGAGGTGAATCTATTTTTTAGTATAACGGGGCGGATTCGGGGACGGGTTCGGGTGGGTATCAATGTACCCATTTCCCGCCCCAAACCCATCATTTGAAATCGGGAAAAACTCAAACCCGAACCCAGTCAACTCGGGTTTTCCCCGTCAAAGCGGATATGGTTTGGGCGGGTACCCGCGGGTATGAGTTTTATTGCCATGCCAACGTAGGAGTGTTGAATTTGCATCTTTGAAAGGAATAAGTGATCTTTCGAAAAAATTGGTTGAAACTAAAAACATATTGTTTATCCGTTGGTCTATCAACTTTTGAAATTAGCAATGATTTTGCCTATTGCCACAACAACCGTTGAACGACCATTTTCTGCTATGAAGATTGTGAAGACTAGATTGCGTAATCGAATGGGGGATGAATGGTTGAACGATTGTCTCGTGATTTATGTTGAAAGAGATATGTTCAACAGTGTTGATAATGAGTTGATTATTCAACGATTTCAAAATATGAAGTTGCGTAGCGAGCAATTGCAATCAATATATGTAATTTTTTGAGTACAATGTAATTTTTCAAGAGTTTAATTGTTATACACCGTCGGTGTAAATTTTTTTGCACATACATCCAATGACGCGTTGTTACATCATTTAATGAATGTGACACATCATGTGTTTTTAATTATCATACATGATGTGCCGATATATTATTGGACGCATGTGCAAAATAACTTTAGACTGACGGTGCATATAAATTAAATTCATTTTCCAATATATTATTTATGAATTTACATCTATGGATATTTATATTATTATTGTAAAAAATATCGATTAAAAATGCACCCCTTGGTCCAGGGTCCGAGCACCTTTAGATAGTAATATTTACAAAATCTCACTAAATTGGAAAAAAAATAAAAATCAGTGAGAGTGAGTAATTATTTTTGTTCCGGAACCCCCTTCCTCTCCTTTCACTTCTCCTCCCATTACTACTACAGAAACCATCACTCTCTCTCTCTCTACACTCTCTATCGTTCTTCAACCCTTCCCTTCTTTTCGATCTCCATCCAAATTAGGGTTTACAATTCCCCATCTCCATCTCCCCAATTCCATACTCCCCTTCCAGCCAACGCTTCACAGATCCCTTCCTCCTTCTCCGCCGTCATGTTTTGGAAGCTTCCCTCCATTTCCGCCTCATCTCCGGTCCGTTTCCAACTCTTTCTTAAACCCTCTTCGTTCAATTTCCTCTTCAATTCTTTCTCTCTTGTTTAATTTTATTTGCCCTCATTAGTTCCAGTTTCACTTAATTTTAGTTCCCCTCTTTCAAATTCATCATCATTATTATATTTATCAATAGTTCATTTCTCTTTAATTGCTAATAATTATTCGTTCTTTCACTTAATTATAGTTAATTCGGTTGTAAATTTTAGCTTAATTATTAAGTGATACGTGACTGAATTTCGCTTAATTATAGTTAATTCGGTTGTAAATTTTAGTTTCTTTAGTTAGCGAATTATTCAATTAATTAATAATCAATGTTTTGTATGTTATTTTTCTTAGTTTCGTTATCTTTAGATGTTAATTTGGGTATATGTCTACTGAGAATTGAAAAGTTCTTGTGTTTAAAGCTATACAATTTGATTACTGCAAACTTTATGGAAAAAAAGAAAGAAAAGAATCTAATGAAAAGTTTCTTTAATTTTTTTTTTTTGGCTTTTGTGTTTTTATAGTTTTGAATTCAAATTTCAAAAGTTACTGGTTATCGTCTTTTTGTGATTGAATTTTTTGCATCATATGGGTTTATAGATTTGAATTTAAATATTAAAGGAAGTTCTCGGTTATCGTCTTTTTGTGATGAAGGTTTTTGTGCCATGTATTTATAGATTTGAATTCAAATATCAAAGGAAGTTCTCTGTTATCGTCTTTTTGTGATGGAAATTTTTGCGTCTTGTGTTTATAGATTTGAATTTAAATTATGGAGTCAGTTCTTGAAATCTTTCTTTACTTTTTCAAGAATATCACATTTCTATGTTGTTTGTAATGATAGATTATTAAATTGAAATTATTAAGATGGCCGCTTGGTTTTATGATCAAAGTCTAGGGTGGGTAAAAGCTTGCCGATCTTATTTACTTGTTCGATGACCATTTTGTGTTTCTGATGGTCTACAGGTCGAGGCAGTATTGGACAAGGAGAACTATACTTTGGAAGAGCTTCTGGATGAAGAGGAGATAATCCAGGAATGCAAGGCCTTAAACAGTCGTCTCATTAACTTGTATGTTTCTAATAAGTTTAAACTAATGTCTTTTCCCGTTCCCTGACAATTTTCAGCCATTCCTGTGCTTAGTTTTGTCTGTCAGAGTCTATTGCCGTTGAATCATCAATGTAGCTATCCTGTTCCCCTCCCCTCTTAGTGGCAACTAAGGCTTAGTTGTTGTTTTACTTATTTTCTGTATCTGCCCATTTTTTAGCTTTAGTGTTGGGTGAGGAGTAAGTTTAATTACATAAATCTCAGGTTTGATACACAAAAATGATTCAATGAAAGGTAATTGCTAATTTTATGCTATTGTTTTTTGCTTTCAGTCTAAGAGATAGAGCTCAGGTAGAGCAATTGCTTCGTTACATTATTGAAGAACCACCAATCGATGCTGAAAACAAACGGGTCTTCAAGTATGCAGTGTTAACATATTTGTTTCAAAAGAGCTTATGTTTCAACTTTCTTGTTTATCCCATTTTAACATCTATAATCATTGGTCTATGATTTAGGTTTCCGTTCATGGCCTGTGAGATCTTTACATGCGAAATTGATGTCATTTTGAAGACCTTGGTGGACGAAGAGGAAGTCTGTACTCCATTTTCATGACACACCTTGTTTTTGTTCTAATTTATATGGCGATGCTCTGCTTGTATTTGTTTCCACTTACCATTCTTGTTATTGCAGCTCATGAATTTATTGTTCTCCTTCTTGGAACCTGACCGTTCTCATAGTACCTTGCTGGCTGGGTACTTCAGCAAGGTATATGTTTTACAGTCAGAAATTTTTGCTGTTATGACATTTTATCTGCAGTAGCTTTTTGGATATATTGAAATCACTTGCTTGATGTTGATTTCTTGCAATTTCCAGGTTGTTGTTTGTCTAATGATCCGGAAGACAGCACAACTTATCAGTTATGTTCAAGTAAGTAGAGCAATGTTATTTTTAGTATTTTTTTTATTAAAATGTGATACTCCCTCCGGTCCTTTTTATAAGGAACAATTTGGAAAAAAAATTTGGTCCTTTTTATAAGAAACAATCATTAAATTTATTCTTACAATTCCATTTTTACCCTTATTAAATTGTATCCATTCCAAAGTTATGCATTAATTAGAGTGATATATTCCCTAAGGATAAATTAATACACCAAGGTTAGTTTTGGAATAGATTGTAAAATTTTAGAATTTTTATTAAAATAGATAAGGTTTCTTGGTATGTGTGCTTTTTCCAAATTGTTCCTTATAATAAGGACCGGAGGGAGTATAATATAGAAGTATTTTTAATGAGACAACAAACTACCACTGGGTATCAAGCTTAATTCTTGTGTTCATAGCATCTTTATGCGAAGCAGTTTGTAGTCTATTTTAGAGTTATCCTGTATGTTACGTGGTATCCTTGTGAAATCGTCTTGCATTCATGCTTCAGCATACTTTCTGCAGGCCCATCAGCATGTATTTCGCCAGCTGGTTGATTTGATAGGCATTACATCCATCATGGAGGTAAACATCTATCTAATAGCTATAATATAATTCAAAGATCTTGCTTATGTGCTTGAATGGGTTCTGAGGTCAGTTATTTGCACAGGTTTTGGTTCGATTAGTCGGTGCTGATGACCATGCATATCCCAACTTTATAGATGTCATGCAATGGTTGGCTGAGAGCAACCTGCTAGAGATGATTGTTGATAAATTAAGCCCCTCGGTAAGCAAAACATT
Organism: Trifolium pratense; assembly: GCF_020283565.1. Taxonomy (NCBI): domain Eukaryota; kingdom Viridiplantae; phylum Streptophyta; class Magnoliopsida; order Fabales; family Fabaceae; genus Trifolium; species Trifolium pratense. The sequence continues at coordinate 17,388,011 of NC_060062.1, read as the reverse complement.
TATATTCTGGGTTTATATTCCTCCAACCAGATATTCATGATTAGATATATGTTGTATATGCACCTAGCTGCATACAAAAACATCATAATGTTGATCACATTTTGTGGATGCTTAGTTTATTAACTTATGCGTAGATGATCCTCAGGATGGTTAATAAAATTTGATTGCACTGTTGTTCATTTAGCTCACATGAAGCCATACCCTTCCGTTGATGGAAACATATGGTGCAAAAAATCCTATGGGATACTGAAAAATGGAGTGTTTGAATTTTATGGGATCTTGGCTTTCATATTATATTTTTTTTTATAAATAATAATCTGACAGCTGCTTCCTTTTTGTTCGAACCAGAGTCCTCCTGAAGTTCATGTCAATGTAGCTGAAACATTATGTACAATAACTCGAATTCCATCATCCACTTTAGCAATTAAGCTTTCAAGTCCAAGGTTTGCGTTGCAAAGTCTTTACTTTCCGCTTTCTTAGTATATAACTGCAAATTGTTGGTAAGTTTTTAATTTTATTTACCTTGCAGTTTTGTTGCAAAAATTTTGGATTACGCATTGGAAGTTCATTCACAGTCGAAGTCTAGTCTTGTCAACTCACTTTGTGTGTGTATTTCTTTGCTGGATCCCAAAAAATCTGCTGTTTCATCTTCACTTTTTCATTCATTTCGAAGTCAAAACATGTATGAGCCAACAATTCCTGTAAACCCAGATACTATTGGTGCAATGCTCCCTAAACTTGGTAAGATAAAAATGGTGTTATCCCCATGTGCGGAATAGTTTATATGCCCAACAATAAGATTTTCCATTTATTTATGTTACATGTTCCTTGTTGAGAGAGAGAGAGAGAGAAAAGAGAGACATGTTTTTTTTTTTGATAAGCAGAGAGACATATGTTTAATACTGGGTGTTTAAGCTACACACTGGAGTCAATTTTATATAGGCTCAAGGAAATAAATACAAGATAAATATAGGAGATATCATTCGTGTTTACCTGATATGATACAGTATGATATGCCTACACAATAATCCTAAACAATAAATACAAAATCATACTATATTTTCAACATTTTTTAAGGAAATTATAGTTATTTACATGGTAGGTTTTTTCAATTATGTTATGAGATGCATAGTCGTTTTGATGAATAATAACATTTTGAAGAAAAAAACACTAAGAGGGTGAAGTCCCTCATATACATGAGGTGTATTAAGCGGATTCCTGAAGAACTTTCCTGCGTTTTTCTTGGTTTGAGACTGAAATTAAGATTTCCATTTACCATTTTTTGGTACTGGTAAATAAAATCACCGGAGAGGAGAGCAATGCTCTAAAAGAGTAAGAGAATAATCTGGAGTTTACCAATCGAAAGCTCTATAGCGAGTTAGGATCCTCTCCATTTTCTCTCCATTACCATAGTTTTAAAGAGTTTTATTCCCAAAACTTTATTAATGGCAAAAATGGAGAGGATCTTGACTCCTCTATAGCACCGACACATCTGATCGAAAGGCGTGTTAGGTGTCTGACACGTGTGATTACATTCTTTTAATTCTTATAATTAAGGCCGGAGGGAGTACCTTGTTTTGTACATTTGATTATTTTTGAAGAATGGTATGAAAACTTTTTACTTCTATTTTGTACTCAATCTGGCACATCTTGTTCGAGCAGCCTTGTCACATAAGGTTGTCTATTTTGTCTACAGGTGATTTGCTTGTGCTTTTGGATGTGTCATCTGACGACAAGGTCTTGCCTACAACTTACGGTGAATTGAGACCTCCACTTGGCAAGCATCGATTGAAGGTTTGTTATATTTTATCACAAATTTGACGTGGCTTCCCCTTTTGGAACTAGGTAGTTGTTGGTCGGTTGAAATTTAATTTTATTCCAACACATAACCTTCATTGTGTATCTCGAGGCTCGAGCACTCTTAAATTCCTAAGCAAAGTTAGCTCTAATATCATTTGTTAATACATTTTCTTTCTCTGATCAATTTCCTATTTATTTCAGATAGTGGAATTTATTGCAGAACTTTTAAAAACTAGAAATGAAGTAGCGGAAAAAGAATTAGTTAACTCAGGAACCATTGGACGAATTGTTGACCTTTTTTTTGAGTAAGCAACTTTTAAATTTCAGTTCTGCAGAGTTGCATAGATGTCTAAAGTAAACTTGATGCATTGTGCATAGTTATTTCTCACTCTTGACACATAATCTACTAATACAGGTATCCGTACCATAATTCATTACACCATCACATAGAAAGTATCATATTATCATGTTTGGAGAGCAAAGCTGATGCTATTGTTGATCATCTTCTCCAAGATTGCGATTTAATCAGGAGGTTTCTCCAAGTAGATAAACAATGCGTTCTATCTGCTGAAGGAAATCAGGTAAATGGATGTCTCGAAGTAATACATGAGAGATTGTATGTATTTGGTCACTGATATACATGATGCTGAGAAAAATGTTGTACTTGGAATTTTTTTGATAGTATGTGAAATTCAGTTATCTTGATTTTCTTCATGTTTTATTGAAGTAAAAGAGAAAAGAAAGATAGATCAAACACGAGTTCATGTGATATATCCTCTATGCACTGTTTTAGGTCTACAAGAACATCTTTTAACTGAATTTATGTGATCTTGCAGCGAACAGTACCTGCGGCGGGAAAACAGGCGACACGGGTAGGAAACATTGGACATATTACTCGAATTGCTAATAAACTCATTCACTTGGCGCATAACCAAAGCCACATTCTGGCACATCTTCAGGTTAGTTTTCTATACATTTGTGGAACAAGGTTCATGATCATCATTTACATAACAGTAGCATCAAAGGTGTTTAGGCTTTTAGATCTCTAAGCAAGGTCGTTTCTTCTAAAGAACTGTCATTATTTTGTACTTGTTTGTTCCTTTGGACTTCCTTGTTCTCTTACCTTCTCAGTTGAGTAGTTCTCTTGTGGCTTAAAACAATGAGGTTGAACTTACATCTGGAAATTATGTTTGGATGAACACTCTTTATATACTATAACTTCATTTATTCAACATTTGTAGGAGAACCATGAGTGGAATGAGTGGCAAGCTACAGTTCTTCAGGAGCGAAATGTGGTTGAGAATGTTAACCGCTGGGCTTGTGGGTAAGCTCTGATTTTAATTATCAAGCTCTAAGGTTCATATGATGACACATGCGATTATCTTGAGTAATAGGCGTTTCGTGGGCCCCAGTTTCTGTGTTTGACATTAAAAACATATGGTAGTGGATGTTGCGAATCCTTCATTATTTTGGTTGATATTTATTTTCCTTGTTATATGTACAGGCGTCCAACTGCATTACAGGATAGGATGAGGGATAGTGATGACGATGATATACATGACAGAGACTATGATGTTACAGCATTAGCAAATAATTTGAGCCAGGCTTTTGGATATAAAATTTATGGAAATGAGGAGAACGAAGAGGTTTGTTTGTAGTTGGTTGTCTCCCCCTCCCCCTTTATAGCTTCCTATTTTTGTCTTTCATGGACACTGCAACCTACATATGCCGAACTAATGTGATGATGATCTTACTTATAGGAACACGGTGGTGTTGAGCGAGATGATGAGGTAATAGTATTGTTTATTTATGGTATCTAAAGTAATTGTATTTGATTGATTTCACAGTTTTTGAGAACCACTTTGGCTCTTTAAAATGTCTTTCCTCACTTCAAAATTTTGGTGACTATTCCATGCTCAATATGGCCCTGTGTACTTCATACAAATATGAAGCAACCATTTGGCATGTTCTGTGGCTTCTAGTTTTAGCTTTACTAATTTGAACATTGATTGCTTTACTTTTTGCCTGTCTAATTGTCAAGCAGTAATCACCCAAACTATAATGAAGGAAAATATGGATAAACCCTAATTATAGAGATCAGAATTGTCTCATCACTCTGACACACCATTGAAACAGAAAACCAAAGACAAACATATCAGAGAACTTTGAGGTTTTAGAGACCTTTCTGCCTGAAGGCCCGAATATTCATAATAAATTGATTGGATGCCTTCTTCCCTAAATTTACTACTACCACTACCACTACCACTACTACCACCCCAATCTCTCGTTTGCCCTTATTCATGATTCCCATGCGGTTTGGTTTAGTGGTACCGATCATATAGTCTAAATTTGGGCTACGCCAAATTCAATCCAAAAGCTAGCTCAAGGGTTGAGGATTACCCAAGCATCAAAAGGACTACCCTGACAATACCATATTTCAAATTGACATGTGATATCATAGTTCACCATCGTAGTACGAAGCAGACAACTCAGGTAGTGAGGTGAGAAATGCTGAAGTAGTTCTAACATCTTACCAAGAGGTCTAGGGTTCAAATCCTGGAAACTAACTTGATCACTAATTTACCATCATTTGCCATAAAAAAGAATCCCTCTCACACCCAGTGTAATGAAGACAGCCCAAGATGGCTGCAATGAGAATGACTAGGGTTTCCAACACCGATGTCATGCCTAGGATTAGACATTTAAAGCATGGACAAATGATGATGGCCCAATAACAAATTTAAGATATGCTCTGATGGCATATTAGAATATGGGTTGAGTCTAACTAAAATCCCAAAGTTAGCTGCAATGAAGGCAACCCAAGGTGGCTTCAATGGAGGCGGCTAGCGTTTCCAACACATAGTAATCTTGTAGTTTTTGATAACTGATTTGATTGTATAAGCGTTCTATCATATAGTTATCTTACATTCTTAACTATATATTATTTTGGTTTGATCAAATGTAGGATGTCTACTTCGATGATGATTCTGCTGAGGTAGTCATATCATCACTTAGACTTGGTGATGATCAAGGGAGGTGAGTATTTATTTTGTCATATTCTTGTAGCCAGTAATTTTGTTAGGGGAAATATGATCTTGTTTTAACTTGCAGTATGATATTTTTATGCAAAATTATATACACTAAGAAATCACTTAGGTTTACACATAAAACATGCTATATATTGTCAGCTACTGTTATAAATTTTTTACCCCATTTCTTTTCTTCTGCTCTGGACATGTTTCTGCTTCATTTTTATGGTTGACTTGTCTGTGGTTTTGTATTATCCTTTCTCACATCCAGAAATTAGTACTAGAGGTGGCTAAGTGATAGAAGTGGGAAAAGTATGAAAGCTAAGTAGCATTTAACAGTTTGGACTGTGACCAGAAAATTACTGCAGTTTAGTTAATCTGAACAGTGTGCTTAAGTATATATTTCGAATTTGATAGATTTAAACAATTGATAACTATTGTTAATAAAAATCCTCCGAAGGAAACACGAATGATACTTAACCACAAATGATCGTCATATCATATATCTGTTTTTACAGTTTTAAACCCAATTTTCTACAAGTTCCTGCTTAATTTTTGTTTTCTCTTTTACCCTTTACTTGATTGCTGGATTTACATGATTGCGTTTGTGTTTTGATCTTCATTTTACCCAGTTAAGGTGCATTGCTATATGATTTTATTCCCCTTCATTTATATGGATGATTACTTAATATGGCAGCTAAGCTTTGGATGTCCAAGGTGTTTTCTATTTGACTCAATAGTAAATGTTGATATAAGTTGGCATTTTTTATTTTATGCAGCAGTCTGTTTACGAACTCCAACTGGTTTGCATTCCAAGATGACAGAATTGGTGATGCAAACGGGGGTACATCATCCTCTGAGATGATGGATGAGATAAACTTGAGCGGGGCCATAAATGGTGGTAGCAACAGTAGTACTGATGATGATGATGACGACGACGAGGTAGTTGTTGGAGAGGATGAAGAATTGACTGACAGCAGAAATACTGTGAATGGTACGTCCAGTTCAAGCACACACATACTTGGTGGATTAACTGGCAGTGATTCCATGAATGAAGGCACTTTAGATTTTGAAAGTGAGAAGGCAAGCACTTCGCACGACATGGGATTCTACAAGTTTGAGGCAACAGACAATGAGGACTTGTTTGGGGACAGGCCTTTACCAGATTGGGTGGGATGGAGTGAACCATCAGATATGCAAGTAGCTGGCTCAAGTATGAATCCTTTTCTGGATCATAGTGAATCAGGTAGTAATTTGTCTAGTAAGTCTCAATTAGGCGATCAGAATCCAAATTCTTCAAATGGGGAATGTGTACCATCAAATGGATCACCAACAACTAGAGGTTCGACTGATGCGGGTATCGGTTCAAGTCAAAGATCGGTAGCTGTACCCTCTTTATTTGAAGAGGATGTGGAGTTTGTAGGTGTAGAGTTAGAAGGTACGGGTAAGGCAATGGAACAGGCTCTCAAAGAAGGGATAGTTGGGGAAGCAGGGCCATTAAAAAGAAATGGATCCCCTAAAGTGCCAGAAAAGGAAAATTCTGAAGAGGGTAGTCCTGCTGTGAAGGAGTTCAATGATGCAAATTACTGGAGGGTTGACCAAGAGGTTGCTGTTCTAGATTGATGGACATGGTGGTAAATATTGATTTTATTGTCTGTATGAAAATTTTTACCAACACCGGTGGACCTTATTATCGGTTTACAAGGTTATGCAACATATTAGTGTACAGTATATTTTTGTCTCAATTAGGTTGTGATTGTTTCAGCTTATGAGATATTACATGTTTATCAATTTGAAGTTTCGACTTCTGCAAGTGATTTAAGGGAATTCCTGCATTTATTGAATACATGGTTTTCATTTTTTTTGTCCGTCTAATTTGGTATCCTTTGGCGCAATTGCAGAGAGACAAATCCTTCAAACTTTGTGAGACCCAAATGAGTGGCACCAAAGTCTTAGGATTTTGGTTAAACTAGAAGAGATTTGCGCCATCTCATTTAAGCACTCTCGGTTATCTGGTTTTCAATTTAGATTGCATGTTTGGCCAAATAATATATTTAAGCTGATATATTATTAAACACGGGGTTTTTAAACATTTATGTCAAATTTATTTTTTTTAATATTGTCAATTGACAATCTCAGTCACAATAAATTAATTAATAATGCACTTTAGCTTTGAAGAGTCTTATAAAAAAGGGACAATAATTTTTTTTAGAAAGGGTCTTTTGTATATATGGACATGGACAGAGGTAGTTCATTCACATAATATATATGTAAGAACAAATATAATATGTGTGGAAACCCTAAACCTTCTCTGCTCTGTTATTCCGATATTTTAAAGACTTTTTGTGTTTTTTTTTAAATAAGTTTCATGGGAAGATGTAAATATTTTTATTGATTATTGATTATAGGATAAGAAAAGAGAGAGTAAATTAAATGTAATTTACATTTAATTTAATGAAAATAAGTAAAAGTAAATTTTGATTTCAAGAAATCTGAACCATCCATTAAATTCAACGGTATTTTTTAAATGCCTCACCGGTGAGGGACTTGATAGAGCCCTCACCTTAGACGCCACCTTATAAAAATTGGTCTTGTTTGTTTATAATTTGAGACAAGAAAAAATAATTTTTTTTGCTTATAAATTGAAATGGAGGGAGTTCATTGTATGACATTTAAGGTGTCAAACTCATTAAGAATAAAAATTGTGTAGATTACATAAAAATGTTGTATAATGTATTATTATTTGTCTTGAAAAATTAGTTTATCAATTACTCAATGTACAAACTCACAAAAATATAAGGTTTTAATTGTAAAATAATGCTGCTTCATGATGTAAAATGATAATCAAATTGGGATAAATGAGTTTTGCTGCTTCATGATTTAAATTTTTAAAGTGTCGACTACGCAATTTTAAAATAATATTCAAAATTTAAATTTTTTATGAGGATCTTTGCTGGATAGGGGCGGAGCTCTTAAAGGGCTAGGGACGACCATGACCTGCCTCAATTTTTTGTTTTTTTTTATTATATATACATATTTTTAATTTAAGATTATATTATATATTTTCTCTGAAGAACCTATCTTATGAGTAGGATTGATATACCTTAACTTTCTCACAAATGATGATAAATGGTCCATTGACTTGACTCGTAGATTCGACTTATAGACTTATACGAATCTATGAAAAATAAAAAGTGACTTTTACATACACACGTGCGAACATGCACTCGCACACACGCACACGCGTGCATGCGCACAAACACACAATTGCTCATAAAATTTTATGCAAATTAAAAAAAAATGATGTTCATGTTAGATGTAAACAAAACAGGCCTTGCCTTGCCAAGCCTATAGGCGTGCGCACGCACGAGGCTTAAGACAAGAGATTGCTTGGAGCTTAAGCTAGTTGTGAACTCCCTTGTAACATGTCTATATAAGGCACATTGCCTTGTGTGAATAATAGAGAACACCATTTTTACCTAACAATTGGTATCAGTGAGCCCTCAAGGGTCCTGATAACTGCAAAACGCAGTTTTGCAACAAGATTCAGTTACAAACCGTTACAATCTGTTCTTCCCAAACTTCATCTTCCTCCTTGATTCATCTCTTTCATTCTTTCACCTCAATTACTTCTCTAATGGCTGATTCCTCCAATTACTTACATCCATCAATTCCAAAATTCGATGGACATTATGATCACTGGGCAATGCTTATGGAAAATTTGCTTCGATCAAAAGAATATTGGTCCCTAATTGAAGATGGCATCATCGTTGCTCCTGCAAACGCAACTCCAGAGCAAAGAAAGCTTGCAGAAGAAAGCAAACTCAAAGATCTGAAGGCCAAAAACTTTCTGTTTCAATCGATTGAAAGATCAATCTTGGAAACAATTCTTGATCGCAACACAGCTCGTGATATTTGGGAATCAATGCGCAAGAAATATCAAGGTTCCACCAAGGTTAAGAGAGCTCAACTTCAAGCTCTGCGAAAGGAATTTGAGATCTTGCAGATGAAAGATAATGAAACTGTAAGTGATTTCTTCTCAAGAACTTTAGCAATTGCGAACAAGATGACTGCATCAGGTGAAACTATGACTCAGACTATAGTTGTAGAAAAGGTTTTGAGGTCCATGAGTGAGAAATTCAATTACGTTGTGTGTTCCATAGAAGAGTCTAATGATGTAACTACTCTTACAATTGATGAATTGCAAAGTAGTTTATTAGTTCATGAGAAAAGAATGAAACCAACACAAGTAAAAGATGAAGAACAGGCCTTGAAAGTTTCATATGGCAGAGGTGGGGGAAGAGGGAGAGGAAGAAATAGTTCAAAAGGTGGAAGAGGCAGAGGTAGACAACAAAATAGAGATCTTGTTGAGTGCTATAGATGCCACAAGCTTGGGCACTATCAGAGTGAATGTCCAACATGGGAAGAAGCAAACTATGCAGAGTTTGATGAACATGGGGAAGTCTTGCTTATGGCGCATGAAAAGCTTAAAGAACTAGTCAAAAGTGAATTGAAAGATGAGATCTGGTTCCTTGATTCTGGTTGCAACAACCATATGGTTGTAAAGAAAGAATGGCTATTTGAATTTGATTCATAATTCAGAGAAACTGTGAAATTAGGTGACAATTCAAGAATGCAAGTCATGATAAAAGGCAATTTGAGATTGCAGATTGAAGGAATAGTACAGGTTATAACTAGTGTGTATTATCTTCCTGACTTGAAGAATAACTTGCTGAGTATTGGTCAATTACAACAGAAGAATTTGACAATTGTCTTTTCAAAGAACAATTGCAAGGTGTATCATGAAAGCAGGGGTTTGTTCATGTCTACAGAGATGTCAGCCAATAAAATGTACATGATACATGCTTCAGTAATCACTCCAATGTGTTTCAAAACTACAGGTTCAAATCAAACACAACTGTGGCACTGCAGATATGGCCACTTGAATCTTAAAGGTTTGAACATTATGGCAAAGAAATCCATGGTTAAGGGATTGCATGCTTTACAAGAAACTGCAGAAACTTGTGAAAGCTGCATCATAGGCAAGCAACACAGAGATTCTATCCCTAAAACCTCAAATTGGAGCTACAGAAAGACTCCAATTGATTCATTCAGACATATGTGGCCATATCAACCCTACATCAAATGGAGGGAGCAGGTACTTCATTACCTTCACTGATGATTTTAGCAGAAAAACATGGACCTATCCTCTCATAGAAAAATCTAGTGCTCTATCTACTTTCAAAAAATTCAAAGCAATTGTAGAAAAAGAGTCAAATTGTCAAATTGAATGCCTAAGAACTGATAGAGGAGGTGAATTCACTTCAAATGAATTTAATGATTTTTGCAGCCAACATGGAATCAAAAGGCAACTTACTGCAGCATATACTCCACAACAGAATGGAGTCTCTGAGAGAAAGAACAGGACAATTCTGAATATGGTTAGAAGTATGTTAACAGAGAAAAATGTACTTAAGAAATTCTGGCCAGAAGCAGTCATTTGGGCTACATATGTGTTTAATAGAAGCCCGACTATGTCAGTGAAAGAAGTAACACCAGAAGAGGCTTGGAGTAAAGTGAAACCAGCAGTTCACTACTTCAAAATCTTTGGATGTGTAGCCTATGCACATGTCTCTGACACTCAGAGGAAGAAACTAGATTCAAAAAGCATCAAGTGTATTCACCTTGGTGTAAGTGAAGAATCAAAAGCATATAAGCTTTATGATCCTGTCAACAAAAGGATAATAGTAAGCAGAGATGTAATCTTTGATGAGTCAAAAGGGTGGGAATTGAAACAAAATAAATCTACAAAGGCTCAGATAAGTGATCTAGATGATATTGAAGCATTAAGCAACAATGATGAAAATGATCAAGTGACTAATGATGAATCAATTGAAGTTGGAGAAAGCAGCCAACAGGCGCTTGGTGATGAACATGTTAGTGATACTGAAAGCTCTGATGAAGATCTACATGGTAATCCCATCATCTCTCCTAGACCAAGAAGACCACCTGGTTGGATGAGAGACTGTGTAACAGGACAAGAGCAAATTGAAAACAATGAATTGCACAATCTAGCTGTTTTCTGCAACAATGATCCAGACACATATGAAGAGGCTGCAAAACATGAGGTATGGAGAAAAGCAATGGATCAAGAAATTAAAGCCATAGAAAAGAATGGAACCTCGGAATTAACCGAGTTACCAGAAGGAAACAAAAGAATTGGAGTTAAATGGATCTTCAAAACCAAATACAATGAGAATGGAAAGTTGAGAAGTATAAAGCTAGACTAGTAGCTAAAGGTTACAGTCAACAGCATGGTGTTGATTACAGAGAAGTGTTTGCACCTGTTGCTAGATGGGGTACAATAAGATGCATATTGGCCTTATTTGCTAGCAAGGGATGAAATGTGTATCAGCTTGATGTAAAGAGTGCCTTCTTACATGGTGAATTGACTGAAGATGTATATGTTGAACAACCATGTGGCTATCAGACAAATGATAAAAATAAAGTATACAAGCTCAGAAAAGCTCTATATGGGTTGAAGCAAGCTCCCAGAGCTTGGTATAGCAAGATTGAATCATACTTTGTGCAGGATTCATTCACCAAGTGTCCATATGAACACACTCTCTTCATAAAGCATGACAAAGAAGGAAAAATTCTGATAGTAAGCCTATATGTTGATGATCTGATATACACAGGTAATGATGAAAATATGTTTGAAAGTTTCAAAAGATCAATGAAAAGCAAATTTGCCATGACAGGTTTAGGGAAGATGAGATACTTCTTAGGTGTTGAAATCAAACAAGCAGGCAAAGGCATATTCATATATCAACAAAAGTATGCTCAAGATATACTATCAAGGTTTGGTATGGAAGATTGTAAAAAGGTGTGTAGTCCAATTGTCACTGGCTGCAAATTGACAAAGAATGAAGGAGGAAAGCTTGTTGATGCTACTGAATACAGGCAAATGATAGGTTGTCTGATGTATCTCTTGGCTACAAGGCCTGATCTTGCCTTCTCTGTATGTTTAGTAGCAAGGTATATGGATAGACCTACTGAACTACATTTGGCTGCTGTGAAAAGAATTTTGAGGTATCTAAAGGGTACAATCAATTTAGGCATATTGTACCAGAGAAATCAAGGTGAATTGAAATTGCAAGGCTAGACAAATTCTGATTATGCAGGGTATCTAGATGACAGAAAATCCACATCTGGATATGTGTTCATGTATGGCAATGGACCAATCTCCTGGTCCTCAAAGAAGCAAGCTATAGTGACTCTTTCCACCACTGAAGCTGAGTTTGTAGCTGCAACATCTAGTGCATGTCAAGCAGTTTGGCTTAGAAGGATACTTGATCAACTTGGTCAGACACAGGTGGGAGAAACTGTGATACTATGTGACAACAGTTCCTCTATCAAATTGTCAAAGAATCCAGTGTTACATGGTAGGTGCAAGCATATAGATGTTAGATACCATTTTCTGAGAGATCTCACCAAGGAAAAGACTGCTGAATTGGAGCACTGCAACACTCAAGATCAAGTTGCAGATATCATGACCAAGGCATTAAAGCTTGAGAGCTTTTGCAAATTGAGAGACAAACTGAGCATATGTGATGCTACTACTATTTTTTAGTGTTCTGTAATTCTTACTTGTAGCATGTAAAAGGTGTCTTGTAATAGAAGTTTAGTTTAAGGGAGTGTTTGTTAGATGTAAACAAAACAGGCCTTGCCTTGCCAAGCCTATAGGCGTGCGCGCGCACGAGGCTTAAGCCAAGAGATTGCTTGGAGCTTAAGCTAGTTGTGAACTCCCTTATAACTTGTCTATATAAGGCACATTGCCTTGTGTGAATAATAGAGAATACCATTTTTACCTAACAGTTCACTCCTGACAAGTAATCATAATATGGAAAGGAGTCTGTTTTCGCTAAGATGTTGAATGTGTTGGATTAATAGCTTGCTTCCTTTGTGAAGGTGTTGAAGGTGTTGGATTAAGAGATAATGGCAAAAATCATAGCTACAATAATTATATTAGTTCTCCATTTTGTTGAACGTGTTGGATTAAGAGATAATATGTGATAGAGTGTTGAAGCTCTATCAAGCTACACTAAGCTAAACCTAGGAAAGCAATAAAGAAATGCAAATAAATAAAGATAAATAAAAGACTTCATTTTCATTCATTATGTTAAAATGCATAAGGCACTACATATATATAATACTCCTAATGGGCCTAAGGGCATAAAGCCCATTTAACAACCCAATAACATAAATGACCAACTAATAATATAAATAATATATATCATTAATATCTAAATTACTTAATTAAATACTACCTAATAATTAATTAATTAACTACTACCTAATCTTCTATCAATATGGAGGATGATGTGTCTGAAGCTACGCTTGGGACATATTGTAACATTTTGTTAGACTATGTGTGAATGTTAATATTAAAAATGCCATAGCCTTGACTCCATTCTCCGTTTCTTATTATTACTAATCGCTTTAATATAATTTTTTGTTCCTGTATATGCACTTTAAAATTTCAATGTATAAAATCAACACAAGTTAATCACTTTTTAAGAACCGCACATTCAAATCAGGCACATGACAATGAGGCGAGATGAGATGCTCTCTCAAATTTAAACCCATAAAGTTCGAGTATCCCCATATCCGGGCATGAAAAATATAATCCTAAACTCACATTAAATTGGAATATAATTTTAATATTTTTTATTAAAAAAAAATTGAAAGTCTAAGAATTTTTCTCTTCCCACCCTGACGTTTCTTTTCTACCCCAAAACACGCAGAAAAATTTGGAAAACGTTTTTTATTTTTTTTTTAGTTTAACATATGAATGTAATTTACGAGTTTGTTTAAGAGTTTTTAATTTAAGTGAGGTAAAATATGATTTTGATATATACAGAAACGAATTCAGGGTGAATATCAATGTCTCCAATATCCGCCTCATTCCCGTTTGAATTGAAACTCAGTCAACTCGAGTTTTTCCCGTTAAAATCAGACCAGGGCAGGCGGATACCCACGAATATGAGTATTATTGATATCCCTAATCCAAATAATATTTTTTATGAGAGAGAGTAATAAAAAAGGTAGGTCTAAAAGAAAAGAATATGTGAAATTAATGAGAGAAATTAAAATCACCTAAATTTTGTACTCCCTCCAGCCTTATTTATAAGCAAAAATCAACAAAATATTTTGGCCTCAAATATAAGCAAAAGTTACAAAAATCAACCTCATTTAATGCTATTCTTCCAAAAGTACCCTAATTAATTGTTCTACTTTTTAACATGATTGTAGAGTCTCGATGCATATTTAATATATTGTAAGGTCATTTTAGGAATTTCACTAGAAATATCACATAAAATCTAATCTATATAAGAAAGTTAATTGCTTAAACTTCTGCCATGTGTCCCAAATAAGGGTAATTGGTGTCCCAAAATTTAATAACTGGACTAAAAGTACACACCATTTCTAATGGAACCAAGCCATATGAGCTATTTTCTTAGTTTGTGAGTGAAAAAGTGTTTTATCAAACCAGTTTTTACATTGTAACTAAGCCACTTGAGCCATTTTACACTTTTTGAGTGAAAATTCAGTTTGGGAAACTAAACCATCTAAGAGCACCATTATCGGTGCTTTTTGAAAGTAAAGAAACGGCTTTTGTCAGATGTGGATGGATAATCCAAATAAATGAAACGTTGCTACAGTGCCCTTCATTGTTTTGTTTGCCAACGGTCTTTATCTGACACATGATAAATGCAAGTTATGCAACGGCTATATTGTGTGTATTTAAAAAATTTCAATTATTTTTTGTATAAATAGATATCTCACTTCATTATTTTTTTCATTCACATCTAGTCTTAACTATTTATTCTATCTCTTTTAAATTATTTTTTTCACATTTAATTTGACAATGAACCCCAATCACCATAATTCTTGGTCAAATTATATACAAAATAATGCCAATTCTTCTCATATTCCAAATCTACAAAATAGTGGCAATTCTTCTCATATCTCAAATCAACAAAACTCATATTTTGGAAATGCACCTTTTAACCCAAATCCAACTTTTAACCCGAATTTTCAAAATTCTCCTTTTATTCCAAATCTACAAATTAACCCACACTTTGGAAATTATCCATATCAATTAACTAACCCCACTATGTTTCATGGGATTCAAATGAGTAGTAGTGGCATGCAATCAAATGATCAAGTGCCTGAAACACCACAGTTTTGCACTCAAGGTGGGTTGGAAACTATTAACCTTGGTGAAGAAGTTGGATCAACGGTTGTTAAGACGCCAAAAACAAGATTCCAACCAAAGGAAGATGAAGTTCTCATTCAATCATGGCTCAACAGTTCAAAGAATGCAATTATTGGGATTGATCAAAAAGGAGAAAGTTTTTGGAAGAGGATTGGTGAAGCTTATAACAAGTATCGCGACAAAAAGTATATAGAAAGAAAACCAATGGCACTAAAAGGTCGATGGCACAAAATAAATCATGCAGTTCAAAAATTTGTTGGGTGCTACAAACAAGCTGTGACTACACAAAAAAGCGGGAGCTGTGAGAGCGACATTATTTCAGCCGCAAAAGAAATATATTACCAAGATGAACATGAAAAATTCATATTTGAAGATGCATGGAGACTATTAAAGAATGAAGACAAATGGCTTGGGGGTGAAACAGAACCTTCTACAAAACGAACGAAGAATTCAGCTTCAGGAGCATATTCATCATCTTCTAACCCACAGACACCAACGAGTAGCGAATATAATCCACCATCACCTACTTTGTTACGTCGTCCAATGGGTCAAAAGGCGGCCAAAAGGAAGGAGAAAGAAAAGCTTGTGGAAAAGTCTATGCCTTTGGAAAAAATTGATGATTTGCAAGATGACTTAAAAAAAAAAGTTGGCATAATGTCGGAGTTTTCGCGTAATTGGACACGTCTTGAGGAAGAAAGACTTGATATGGAGAGGGAAAGGTTGAAGATCAATGATTTGCAAATACTCTCAAAGGATACATCAAATATGAATCAAAGACAACTACAAGCGCATGAAATGTTGTGCGACATAATTTCAAAATAATATGGACTTAATTGATATGATTTTGTATTTTGAATATTTTTTAGATTCTCATAATTAATCGTTATTTAACTAGCCATTAAAATATGTACTTCATTTTTATTTTGTTAAAAAATATGGACTTAATTGATATAATTATGTATGTTGGATATTTTTTAAATTCTCATAATTAGTCGTTATATTTAATTAGTTATTACTATATTTAATTAAAAAATGAAACTAATTAGCCGTTAGAAGATAAAATTCTAAGATAAACTAATTATGAGATGAAATTAATTTTTTTTAGCCATTAAAAAGATTAGTCGTGAAACTAGCTAATTATGAGATGTTAAATTAATTTTTTTTAACAAAAAGCTTCACATTATATTTAATTAGCCATTAAAAAAATTAGTTGTTATTAAAACTAGCTGTTATTCAAACTAGCCGTTAGTCAAACTAGCCGTTAAAAACTAGCCGTTAGTCAAACTAGCCGTTATTCAAACTAGCCGTTAAAAACTAGCCGTTAGTCAAACTAGCCGTTATTCAAACTAGCCGTTATTCCAAAATCCCTATAAATAACATCTTATATTCAAAATAACCATCACATCCCCTCTCTACAATTTCTTAACCTCTTATATTCAATATCAAACTTCTCTTCACCATGGATCCTTCCAATCCTTCCCACATAGCAAAAATGTTCATGGAATTTATGAATGATGATACTGATGAACAAATTGTGAGGCTTTTGTATGAATATCAAGCGCAAGAAGAAGTTACAAGGTGATAAGAGAAAATTGTTTGCCCAACACCAAGAAGGCGCAAGAAAGGATATTGAACGAGCATTTGGAGTTCTCCAGTCCCGATTTGCAATCATACGTAACCCGGCTCGATCTTGGCACTTGGATGCACTTAAGCGTATAATGGATACATGCATCATACTACACAACATGATTGTTGAAGATGAACGCGCCACATACGGTGGCAATTTTGATTATTCTTATGATCAACTACAAGGCAATGACTCGAGTGCACCACCGAATAATTCTAATATTGATTTTCAAGAGTTCATGCGTAGAAGATTTGATGTTCGTGATAAGCAAATTCATCGACAACTTCAACAAGACTTGATAGAACATATATGGGAACGTTTTGGGCACGACAACAACAATTGAAAAACATTTTAAATCTATCTTTTTTCATGTATTTTATTTTTATGTTTATGAATTTCTTCTAATGTATTTTTTTATAATTAAGTTATTTGTATCATGTATTGTGTTATTTAATATATTTTTATATGTTTTTAATTTTACTTTGTTTCAAATTCATCAAAGAATTTTAATTCAAATACATTTTTATATATTATTGTAAAATACAAATGAGTAAAACATGTGGGACCCAATAGGACTCATTTAAGAGTTTTTGATGAGTTGTATGGATATTTGAGAAATGTGGTTGAGTTGCTTAAATAATTGAAAAGTGTAAAATAATATAAAGAATGAAATATAACCCACTTAAAGAACTCATATTGAGTTTTGGGATAATGGTGCTCTAAGCCATGTGAAGAAGTCACTTTTCAAATTTTTTTGGGTTCCCAATGTCTCAAATCAAATTTGAAATATTTTTTATTCAAATTTCTATTTTCCCTCTCAAACTCATATGGTGATAAGTAAAAAATATTTTACACGGATAAATTTTAACTATCGTATACGGGATAAATTATCACCGATAAAAAATTCAAAATAAATATCATTTGTGAGACAAGTTATAACTAATAAAAATTCCAAAAAAACTAATTGACACGGGATACATTTTAATTGATATATAAATTTAACTATCGTATACGAGATAAATTATCACTGATCAAAAATTCAAAATACTTATCATATGTGACACAAGTTATCACTAATAAATTTTTTTTAGAAAAAAAACTATTTTATATGGGATAATTAAGTTCTAACTAATATATGGGACAAATTGTACTATAACTCATAAAACTAATTAAATAATTTTTTTTTTCAATTTTAATTAGCAAAGTATAACTATTAAAAATATCGTCGTAACGTTACGACCTGTGCGATAGCACATATCTATTACTAGCTAGTTAAGATAAAAATTATACATTCCTTAATAAGTGTGAAAAAAAGAATTTTTGCTTACAAAAGAGGAGTATACGAAGGAGAGGCAAATCCCAAAAAAGCCCGAGCGTCAAAACGGCGACATAGGTGGCGTTTGCATGTGAATGAATGAATGGTGGAATTCAGCTCCTCCACGTAATACTATAATTTGGTCTTGTCTCCCTTCTCACGTGTGCTCAGCTTAGTTAGTTATGACTTGTTTGGTTCCTACTCAATAAAACAAAACAATATTTTAATTAAGGGTTATGTTAACGTGGCCCTAAGAGCACATGAGAATGTATCATAATATAGAAATATTGTATTTAATAATGTAAGAAATTTAATGCATAAAAGTAAAAATGCACAAATTTCCAAAAATAATTTTTATATTTGCTTCTTTAACATGTGCCTTTAAGGGCACAAGTTAACCTTCTTCTTTAATTAATTTGTTTGTGTAGTTAACTACTACGTCACATTATGGAGAATTGATAATTAAAGTGACAAAACCCAGGCATGCATGCAAAGTGATTACTCCTAATTAGAGTGTGGTTTGAACAACATAGTCATAGTCATAGATAATAATGGGGTGTATGTGTGTCCGTCAAACAAAAACAACTGCCCTCAACACCCATACCATGTTTTCTGGATTTGTAGATCCAAAACCTATATAGCTAATTAATTAATTAATCAAACACCCTCAATTTCAGGTATGTGCGCACGGGCTGTCTTCCGTATTTAATACAGTATTCATACTCCATCCTATCCCAAAAAGTCTCTCCCTAATAAAATACTTCCTTCAATATTTTAAAAGTATCTTACCAATCCTTAGAAATCGATAATTGGGTCTAACCGGCTTATAAGATGAGAATTGTTTCTGACTTATAAATTTTTGTTCAGACCAACTCCAATGCATGCTTTGTATTTATATTACTTATAAACTCGTTGAGACCAACTCAATTTGATGTATGCTTTGTATTTATATATAATATCATAATAAAAAAAAAAAATACTAGGTAATCAAATACTTTAATACTCATTTGATACAAAGTTGTGCAATATATTCTTTAAAAGTTTAAAAAAATGTTATTTTCAAAAGAAGTTATGTAGCATGACTAGACTAATATTTAAGACTAAGGTATGTGATGGAAAAATGTAATATCATATTAATTGGAATGGTTTTCATTAATATTTAATGATTTATTTAGTATATATAATAGCAATTTTAAAATTTTTATAAGTTATAATTTATTCTGTATGCGAAAGCATATTTTTTTACCAATGTATATATTTTGTACTTATAAATACTTTTTTTCGTATTTGAATCAATATTGTATTTTGTCTCGCGTATGATTTAATTAGTAAATATGATAATTATTTTGAATTTTTTATCAGTTATAATTTGTCCTGTATCTGATAGCATATTTTATCCAGTTTTTGATTTTTTTTTGGTACAACAGTGTTTGATTTATTTAGTACATTATAATTATTTAAGTATAGATTAATGTAAATTTTCATATTAAAGTTATCCAGTATATGGTAGTTAAAATTTATGTCAGTTATAACTTATCCCGTGTAAAATAGTTTTTTTTTTTTAAAAAAAAAATTAGTTAATATTTGTCTCACATATTTGTACCGTATATGATGGTTATATGGAAATTTATGTCAGTTATAACTTATCCCGTGTAAAATAGTTTTTTTGAAATTTTTATCAGTTATAACTTGTCTCACATTTGATAATTATTTTTAAATTTTTATCAGTGATGGTTTAAACCTTATATGATATATAAAATTTATGTCAGTTATAAGTTATCCCGTGTAAAATAGTTTTTTGAAAAAACAAATAGTTAAAATTAGTCTCATATATGACAATTTTTTTGAAATTTTTATCAGTGATAAATTTATATCAGTTAGAATTTATCCCATGTAAAATGTATAGATTATATTCCAAAAAAAGAAATGTATAAAATGAGAGAGAAATGAGAAGTAATAAAGAATATAATTCATGAAATTTGTTATTCAAATTTCAAATTATTCTTTGGTGGAAAAATAAAGAGTTGAATATGAGTATGATCCATTGGATAAATGTATGACAAAGTTGAAAAGATGACAATGACATGTGACAATTGCATTTCATTTTTGGCATAAAAATGGCTTTGTTGGCTTGGTTTCAAAAGCAACCAAATTTGTTTCCATGTAACCATGACTTGCCAAAAAGTAATTTTTTCTCTCACAGGTTTACAAAATGGCTTGGTTGGCTCACAATAGGGCTCGGTTTGCAGCAATATTAGCTTAGTTACACAAATTTTGGACACCAAATACTCTTACTTTAGACACATGTCAGCATTTGAAGCAAGATTATTTGTGAGTTTTCCAGAACAATCAACTTTTTTATATAGATTAGATAAGAATTGGGTCTTGCAAACATTATTAGAAAAGGAATGAATATTTTATTTTTATTTTTTATATTCTTTTTTGACAAATTTTTTTATTTTTATATTCTAAAGTGATTCTAAAGTGATAAATAATTGAAGAAAATTTCCAAATATACATATAGTATTAATTAGAGATATCCGATTGTAAGAGTAATGTGGTTTTTTTTTTCCTTTCATAAATATTTTTTGGCTAATAAAAATTTAGAGTAAAGGATTGATCTAGTCTAACAAGAAAACCTAAAGTTCAAAGAACACTTCTAAAAATATTTGTCTATTTTTTTTCATAAATATCACAACGAAACAAAGGTAAAAAAGAAATGGAAAGGACAAGCAACAAAAGAAATGGGGCAATGGCTAATCCTAATATGGTCCCCCACCACTATAGTGAGTCTATAGGTGATCCTCATAGGCCATAAATATTTTTGGTCCCCATTTGTATATCTTCACATGTCTAACCGATGTAACAGTGCACCTTCTATACCAAATCATCTCTCATTGTTGGTGTAAATAATAGATCATGAGTTGCCAATAAAGAGAAGCTCTCAAACAATTTAAAAAATGATTGCGCCAACGATTGTTCTGTAAGTATAATTCAGTTGGTAGCTAATAAGAACTAAGAATGTTGATATACAAGAGCCTAATTTCAAATACGAGATTCTTCACGTCTCCTCACCTAAAAATGTGACTCAGAATCCACTCACTAGGTTACTTCTAAGATCATAGGAAGAAACAAATGGAGGAAAAATATTACAAAATTTGTTGTGAATATGAATCTCATGATAATACGTTTGGTGTATTAGACCTAGTGACGTGGAGACAGCAAGCAGGCAGAAAGTGGGTGATTAAGTGCACAATGAAAAAAATAAGCAAATAAGCAAATGTGGGGTCCAAATCTTGGTTAACATTATTACAATAATAGTTGACCATGATATATGCATCATTATTTCTTCACTTAAAATAAACATAAACAATCCCATCCTACTTCATAAGAGAATCTTCTTTTTTTGGGGTACAAACAGTAACCTCTATAAAATATTCTCTTGATTTTTCAGAGGTAATTAATATTTAAAACTGTCCATTAATTTCACATATCATAATTAAAAATATCTCATATGTTACACCACATTAAGCAAATTACAATATCTCAAATGTTACACCACATTAAGCAAATATGCTTAGAGGACCTGTTTTGTTTGAGGCATTCAATCCATGTTCACCCTTGTGAGTTCCTGTAATCCAAGCCCTGCAAAACAGATTTCAAATAAATACTATCGCTGTTTGGTCATAAGGATACTAGTTCTTATCTTATTAGGTCAGGGGACAAAGACTAATAAGACGGAATTTGATACTCCCTCTGGCCATAATTATAAGCAAAACATCACTTTTCAGATATATTGAATAACTGATGTATGTATCTGGTCTATAATATAAGCCAGGTAGATCAGTTATTCAATGTATTTGAAAATTTGAGTTTTGCTTATAATTATGGCTAGAGGGAGTACACTTTAAGGACTAATATTATTTTTATATACTTTAAGGACTAAGTAGCAAAGAAAATAAAAAGAACTAAATTGGGAGTAAATAAAATGTGGTGATAAATTCTTGTGAACATAATCATTTACACAGATGAATAAAACAAGACACAGCGCAATTTCTCTTACCCTCTGACATTTTTGCTGCCTGAATCTGTCAGAATTGTCAATCTTTTTGCTGTCTTCATGAATTCACTGCAATGAGATCACAAAACCTCGCATAAATACAAGACTAGGACTTTTTTTTTTTGGCGATAATACAAGACTAGGACTGTAATATGCATCTGACAAAAAGGCATGGTAAAAATGGGAAAAAAACAAACCAGGGAAATAGTAGTCATTTTGGTCTTCGAATGTGTTTGCGGTGTCATTTTGGTCTCTGAATGTATTAAAACTTCAAAATCATACCTTATCGATTTCTCTATTAGTAATTTCATTGATCAAAACACTTTGACAAACATAAGACACATTCGAGGACCAAAAAAACTAACAAAAGATACATTAAAGGATGTTTTTGTAATTTTGAAACATTCAAGGACTACAGCAACACTGTTTGACATATTCAAGGACCAAGACACTTGTTTACTCAAAGACAAGCATACCTGAAGGGTTCTTCACCAGTTTGCTTCACAGCACCTGTTGCATCACGGTAGAACACACGATTCAACATCTCAGATTTTTCTAAATCAAACATGTTAGCCAGTTTCTTGTAGAGTTCTTCATAAGAACCAAGAAGTGATAAATCAAGTGTCCTTCCAACATCTTCTGACTCCATGAAAACCTTACAATGACCAATATCCAAACCAAGTTGCCAACTAAACTCGGTAGCATCAGAACCTTTTCCTGCTGAAAATGCATCCAAAAACCACTTCTCTTTGTCCTTACTCTCATCTACTAAATCTTTTTCAGAACAATTTCTAGAAATTTGTTGTTCGGTGAGTATTGGTTGACCAAAAAGACAAAACTGATGTTTCTTAACAACATCATCATCAGATTGAGATTTCTCCAAACTCTTATCAGACTTTTTCCCTATGGTCAACAAGCATGATAAGCTTTCTTTATTCTTATCGTTGTCGGTCATCATGTTGTTACCATTTGAAATCCTATTACGCACATCAAGGTGCTGTATATTAGTAGGAAACAACCCTAACTGAAGTTTATTGTTGTTAAGGTTGAGATCTGAAAGAGATATTCCTCCAAATTGAGCATGCCTGGCTCCCTGTATACATGCAGGAGCATTATCAGATAAACCAAACAAAGGGCTGTTTAGCCCGAGCTGGTTGCCTGAAAACGTCGGTGATGGAAAATGAACGTCGAGGGGGAAGTCTAGGTTTTGTGGAAACCGCAGCTTCTTCCTCGGTGGAGTAAACGGTGAGAAATGAATGACTGGTACGTTTGAAACTAATTCAACCAACCACGGACTAACGCGCTTCACGTTTTGTAGTAAATCTGGCTCGTCCCATGTAACCTGTAGTTGGGATCAGAAAGTGGTTGATAATCAAGAATGCATGATTATTTCATCAAGAACACAGATTATTGTAGAACTAAGATATGAATGCAATCAAATCAAGCATACAAAAGCTTCTCCCTACTCAACATTGACTATTTTGCCAACATAACCACAGGAATCCCACAGGGTTTTAAATAAAAGTCCACAACTGCAATCAGGGTTGATATTGGGGTTACAATATCAACGATTTAATATCTCTGCGATCATAATGGAGACATATTAGCCACATTTGACTATGATTCTCCATAATATCACTGCTCGCAATGCGACTGCGATTTAAGCAGTTCAACAATTTCACTTGAATTAGTGCGCACAAATAAAACCTACGATTTCAGCTCAACAACTTGTTTTAACAGATATTTACATTACACAACCACAAACATCAGAGATGACCATAAAACTGAACATTGATTGACAAAGCAAGTATAGATAGATATCCATAGAAACATAAATATACATTTTCTCCAAATAAGAACCCATAAAAAATACCTGAAGAAGGCGCCACGGTGAATTAGGCCAGCGAATAGGATCAACAACCTGAACAGAAGCAACTGTTCCCATAAACCAACTAATCCTAGAAGAGTCCTCAGTTTCAAAAGGCATCTTGAACCTCATTCCAGAACACCACTGAATCCTCATAGCAGCCCTCACAGATGAAGCCTTGACACAAAACTCAGGAGTGCTTGCTCTTGGATAGTAAACAACTTCAAATGGTTGGTTATTAGCAGCCAATTTCACAGCTTCCATAACATCTTCATGTCTCACTCTCACTCTTCCACTCAAATTACCATCAACACCGACAAAACCATTTCTCGATGTCTTATTCTCCTCTTTCAAGAAAAAAGAAAAGGCCCCAAAAGGTCCAATTCCACAATTTCCATTGTTAGAACCTGAACCAGAAGTCCAACCACAAGATGAACCATCAAAACCACTACCAATTCCCTTTTTCGCCCTTCGAATTCCAACACACAATTCACCATTCTCAGCCCTCAGAAACACAACAGAATCACCAGCAACAAGCTTCTTCTGGTTCACAAAACTACTCCATCCTGTTGTAAGCAAGTGCCTCCGCGGCGTCCCTCTATAAATATGCCTAAACTTCCAAAGCTCGCCGTGAACATCCTTCGCAACCACAGTCTGAACAGGCGGCTCAGCCGCATAATCAAGCCGAGGAAAGATCGTCTCAGCACAGTATCTCGGAACAGAAAACCCCCCACCATTATTTGCATCAGACTGAGTCAAAGTCTTTGCAAAAGATGCAGGCTTTTCTGAATTTTCCAAACCATCACCACCACCACCACAACTTTCTTCACCATAACCAAATTCTGAATTTCTTAAAGGAAGAAGCTTTATGATAGCAAAAACTTCATCACTTTCTGGGTCAGCCAAGAATTTAACAGCAACAACTTTACAAAGAATCAGTGGTGGAACTGAAACCCTTAGATCAATGTTTGTGTTAGCATGTTCAGCATGACCTTGTGGAAAGTAGTAAACTTTGGAATTCACTTGTGGAATCTGAACCATTCCACCAGCACAAGCATGCCATAGTTGTGGATCCAAGTACCCTTTTTCAGTTTCCTTCATTGAAACACTTGTTCAGCTTTTTCAGATTGAATCTACACACCCCAACAAAGAAAGATACAAACTTTAGCACTCTTTCTTCTAGAATTAGAAACCCATATTCTTCCCTAAGAAGAAAAATAAGATTTTGAGTAAAGAGTGTGTTAGAAATGTTGAGTTTAATTTTTATTTTGGTTTTCTTGTGGTTTACTCAATAGAAAGAAAAAGGGTATTTTTAATTATTTTTATAATTTTTTTACAGAATCTGAAAATGGAAATAAGAATCAAAATGGAATCATCACAGTTGTTACTATTATTATATGGTGAAAAAGCTACATCAAGAAAATTGCAAAAACTTCACTAACCTGATTTTGTTGTTTTCTTCTATCTTTATCAGATCTCAACAAAAGAAAATGAAATGAAAAAACTCATTTTTCTCTCTCTGTGTGTGTCTCTGTCTATTTCTCTGTGTTCCAACAACAACAAAGACAGACACTCTCCGGAATCTATGTAGAAAACAAACGACCGAGCCAAGTTGTCATCAATTTTAATGAATATATTGAATTTATTTGTTTTTAAAATTGTAAATAAATAAGAATAAGAATAAAAAGAATGAGAAAGTAATTTTAATTTTTGTCTTATAATGATGATGATCATATGATGTGATAAAGATAGTAAAGCAATTAAAGTTTTGTGATGATATTCAATATGTCAGAATAATATCACGAGTCTTACTCTTGACTTCATTCAAAATACTACACTATTGACTTTATTCAACTGAGAATAAATTAAAGAAAGACTAGGAAATGTGAAGAGGTAGAATTAATTTTGACATCTTTGATTTTAGTTAAATATAAACTATTGGTAGTATGTTAGTCCGTTTCGTGCATCAGATTAATTTTTTTTTAAATATTATTTATGTGTTTATTTTAATATGTTATTTGAGTAATTTTGTTAAAAATTTTAAGATAAAATTGAGATAGATTTTGCATGATATATGTTTAACGATGTTATAGGATATAGCGAGATGAAGAATATTATTTCGCTTCTCGTTCTACATTATTAAAAGATAGTTTCTTTCTCTTATCTTTGTCTTCGAAACTATATAGTAATCCTATAAATATAAAATAATTATGAACTTCATTCTCAAATGAAAATTTAATTAGTCAAGGTGCATTTTTAATTGTGGGGTCGAAAGTGTTCCGCGTTTCTCATTCTACACCCGTGAGAGATTCTATCTCTCTCTCTCTCTCTCTCACTATTTCTACATCTCTCGCACAAGATAATTTTCATTTTTTTAATAATATTTATTTGCTTATGTTCTTTTTTCCAGTGTCATTATTTTTCTTTCAATTGTTTATGATTATGAGATTGATTTTATTTAATTTACTTTATGAAAATACGATATATGTTTTAAGATGTTACAGAGGCAAGTGGGGTAGAAAGTACTCCCTTATTCCCCGTTCAACAACACTAAGTGATTCTCTCACCCTCCCTCTCTCTCACGTCTCTATCTCTCAAAACTCTATAGAGACTCCATCAACAAAAATTAATTGTAAATTTTATACTATTTTTCAAGGGACGGCCTAATATGCACCCCTTTTTTAAGGTGCACCGGTGCACCCTGTATTTTACCTGCTTATAGCAGGTTGCCCTCTTTTATTGATGAGTGGGCCCCACAAAATCTGTAAATAAAGGAAAACAAATCTTAACCATTAAATATAATATTAATCAAGGGTCATCATTAATTACTAACAATCCTTATGGTGAGGTTATTGTGCTTAAAAAATACTCACGCTTGCATAAACATACCACTTTTTCTCATTCTGAATCTCCCAATGATACCAAAGAATCATGCTTTCAATTACTACAAGAGTTCTTTTAACAAAAATATATCAGTACAAGTTAATTGATAGGTTCATCTGTTGTTTTTCAATACTACCTTATATATTACTGCCTATGCCCATAACTTTGAAATAAAAAAGGATTTGAAGACATTTGCAATTCTCTACTACCCACTGTATTTGACATAATAAAAATGGGTTTAAGATTATTCATCGGGATGTGAAGGCAGTTAATGTATTCCTAGACGACAGTTGTGGGAGATTTTGGTTTAGCAAAGTTAGTAGTAATTGGAAAGACTCATGTGACAACTGCTTTTAAACCAAAGTCTACTAACTTTGCCAATTTCTACTAACTTTGCCAAACCAAAGTCTCCGACAACTGCTTTTAAACTGTCATCTAGGAATACATTAGCCGCCTTCACATCCCCATGA
Source organism: Trifolium pratense (assembly GCF_020283565.1). Lineage (NCBI taxonomy): Eukaryota > Viridiplantae > Streptophyta > Magnoliopsida > Fabales > Fabaceae > Trifolium > Trifolium pratense. Next base: position 17,360,678 of record NC_060062.1, on the reverse strand, counting down.
ATAATCTTAGGATCACAATGCTCGTGAAGTTATTCTAAGCCCTGTGCAGTTTCCAGAGCTACTCGTTTTCTAGTAGGTCAATCCAAAAAAAATTCCCCAGGTTTGAGTTCAGCATCAACATTCACACAGTAAACATAAGCAACATTATTATCCTAATAGGCCCAATAGCATAAGCCTAATAATTTATTATCTAATAGGGATGGGTATAGGGATACATGAACTTTATGGGATTAGGTTTGGAGAGGGCAAAATCGGTCTCCGCCCTGCCCCATTGCCATGCTTAACTTCACGCTTATTGCCCTTCCACCAATATAACAGAAGACTGCCGATAACAAAGACAGTCACAAATGCTATGCCAACTCCAATTATGAGGACAGTTGGTTTATCTGATGAACCTGCCAAGAGAAGCAAAACTAGTATTCAGCTTGTAGCAAAGGGAATGGAGAAAATTGTCGATATTTCAAAATATTCACATCAAATTACCTTGTTCTACATTATTAGGTTCACAAGGTTGACTATAATTCACACCACAATTCAAATTATTTCCGCCAAAACTGCAATAATGAGCACAGTTAAAAAAAGTGGAATGTAATTGGGGGTTGCTGCAGACAAGGAAAAACATTTTGTTCACCCTGACATAAATTAATCTATCCAAGGACTCTGTAGGCATATATGTTAGTAACACTGTAACATACACCTAATTCTTTGGGAACATGATAGAAAGATATGTTTTAATAGTGCTTTAAATAATCGTTTAAATACTAATCTACCAATACCATCCATACTTGTATTTAAAAACATCGAATAACTTGTGCGGAATTTGGCCGGTAAGATTATTTGAATCTAGCATACTGCAAAAGAAAAGTTTTGACAATCAGTCAGATACTAAATTGGTGGAATATAATTAGAAGTAGCCTGTAAACTTCCAGAAACCATTATTTCACATACATTTCATTCAAGCTTGAAATATTGGCAAGTGATTCAGGAATAGTCCCAGTGAGATTGTTTCGACTCAATTCCCTGTTAGAAGACAAAAGATAACACTTTTAAAATGTAAGACGCATTATATATATGTGTGAAACCTATGAAAAGAAAATGAAAATGCCATACTTACAAGAATTTGAGCTTTTTAAGATTACCAAGGGAAAACGTTATTTCACCAATTAATCTATTGTTTCTCAAATCCAACGAGACCAAACTAGTCAGGTTTCCAAACTCTTTTGGTATGTCACCAGTGATGAAATTACCATGCAAAAGAACTGCAATATAATAGCATAACATGCATCAATGGTTACACTTAAAACAACTGTAGTGCATCAAATGCAGTGCACACAATTGTAAAAAATCATAATTCCTAAAATAAGTAATACAGTTTGAAATATAGAGATTTTACACATACAACTTACCATCATAACACTAGAATGCACAAATCAAGAATTCATAAGGCTATTCACCGAACAGAAAAAGAAAAAATAGGAAAAGCAGGCTGTAAGAACAATGTAAGCAATTGGTTTTTTATGATTAACAACTGAAGTTAACTCATAACTTCCCAATGTAAAATTGAGTGTGTTAGAGCTATTATACTTACAGAGTTTCGAGGTATCTTAGAGCTATTATACTTCGGGTCAATTGTCCTGTGAATCCCATCACCCCTAGTGAACTGCAATGAAGTAGCAATTCACATAATTAAACGGCGCATGCACAAACTGAATATATAAGCAGAAATGTGAGCTACTGAGGAACAACAGACTTAAACGTAGTTACCATCAACGCCATTAGGGGCGCTAAAATAAGAACAGATAACACAGCTTGAAGATGAAAAGATCACAGGAAATGTTTAAATAGAAATCTCAAATCAGTACCTTTTTTTTTTTTGCAGAAGAATCAGTACCTTATGTTGGAGTGGTTGTCTATTTCTATAGGCGTCAGGCTTATAGACTTTCATTTCTCATCTCTGAGTGAATGGCTTACTGCTGCGGAATTAGAAGTGATGATCTCATGGTCATGGAGATAGACCATAGGTCTTGACTAATAACTCATAACCTTGTGGGAGAGGAAGAGTGAGGAAAACGACCAATCTCCTTCCCATAAGGTTGAAACTGTTGTGCCAAGTGTGAGTTAAAGTCCCATAAACCTAACACCTTAAACCCAATGTGGATGATCCACTTCCCCTTCGACCCTCGTGATACCAACACAAACAAACAACAATGAGAATACAAATGAAAAATTTATAAATTTTGACAGACTTAAAAAACAGAAATAAAGGAAGAACCGATTGTGTCATCCATGAATGCATCTTTTCAAAGATCAGAAGAAAACAACTTGACAATGAGGAAGAGTTGACAGCCATCTTTTCACTATATTTTTTTTTCTTCTCGGTGTCGGGTCTCGAACTGAGTATCTATAGGTTGAAGAATAAATCCTAACCAAGTGGCCTCTCAGAAGTGAAATTATAGAAGTCATGTTTGATTTTAAAATTATTCTTGAGACTGAAGTCATTGAATAAGTTGTTTACGATACCAAAATAATCTTTTATCCACCAAATATCATAAAAAAAATGTTGTTCAATATTTTAAATTTTTGTTTATTCTATGTTATTTTGTCCGATACTTATCTTTCACAAATCAAATAACCGAACTCTAACCATTTAACATAACTAGAACATCGACCCGTGCGGTGCACGGGTCTGATTAGCGGTAAGATATATAATGATTAAATAAGATATGATAATTCCAATAATGTAAAATATATGAAAAAAGTTAAGTAACATTAAACGATAGTTCAACAATAATTTTGGATAAATATTCATACAAAGAAAACTATGTTATATTACGGAAGACTTCCTTATAGACCACATTCGAAGTCTTAGTCGTATCATCACCGTCGTCATCGATGATCAATATTTTTAATCTTTTTCTAGAAGTAACTCTTGAAATTGCAACATACAACTGATCATGTGAAAACACTGGCGACGGAAGATATATCCCAACATGCTTTAAAGATTGTCCCCGACTCTTATTAATAGTCATCGCAAAAGAAATCATTATAGGAAATTGTCTCCGTTGAAATTTAAAAGGAATTCTCACGTCAGATGGTGTCAGAGAAAATCTAGGTATGAAAACCTGATCACCAATATTACTTCCTGAAATATTTTTTCCTTCAAGAGCATGTTTTCCCAATCTCGTAATAATAAGTCTTGTTCCATTGCATAATCCTAATTTTTTATTCAAATTCCTTAATAGCATAACTGGAACTCCAACTTTAAGTCTCAACTTGTGATTTGGAAGTCCCGACGTAGAAATCGTGTTCAAAAATTCGGGAGTATGAACATCATCCACTGTTTGACCGTCTACATTTTGTGTGAGTGGAGTATCATAACTCAAATATGTTTTTTCTTCACCAGGAATTAAATCCAACATATAATCATTTATTGTGCCGACTATTGAATTTTTAGGAGCTAGTATAGCTCTATTTTGGAAATACACGTTATATCGTTCATGTTTTGGAAAAGTTGGGGATAAGTGCTTTCAACGATAGACGCAAGAGGATCACCTGAATTTGGAATCAATAAACTGATGAATGTCAAGTTCTAAATCATCTCGTTGTCATCTTCAATTTCTCCATCGCCAACACCCAAAACCCATTCAGGAAACAATCTTCTTTGTTCAACGTCTGCACTTGAAGCACCACCGAGAAGCCTCATGTTTTTACTCAATGTTAAAACTTCACAAAAATTCCAAAGAACCGAAGAATTAATAGTAGCATGAACAACTTCTGGCCTTGTACCTTTGGGTATTACTGGTAGAATTTGTCTAACATCTCCGCCAAAAACAACAATTTTTTCACCGAAGGGAATGTGTTTATTTTTTTCATCAAGAGACTTGAGAATATCTTTTAAAGTTCGATCAAAAGCTTCAAAACAATGTTTGTGCATCATTGGTGTTTCATCCCATATAATGAGTTTTGCTTTTTGTATTAATAGCACCAAAGGGCTTTTAGGAACTATGGTACATGTTGAAAACTCGTCAACATTTAGAGGAATACAAAACTTTGAATGTGTTGTTCTATCTCCAGGTATAAGCAATGCAGCGATCCCCACTTGAGGCAACTGTTAAAACTATCTCACCTTTTGAGCGTAATGCGGCTGACATGACCCTCCAGATAAATGTCTTCCCTGTACTGCCATAACCATGAAGAAAAAACACACCAGGTTTGTTTTCGTTAACTCTTGTAATGATTGTGTCATATACTTTACGTTGCTCTGAAGTCATAGTTGACATCAATCTAACATGTTCCTCAGCTAATGATTGTCTGTTATAATTCAATTCGTCGTGTATTAAACTATTTCGTATATCAGGAACTAATGATGTGTCTGCTCTAGGCATTTGAGGATAATCTTTTAAACTCTTCCCACAACTACGTAACATCATCTCAATATCTGCTAGTGCATATTGTATCAATTGATCATCGGTTAATATTAAATCTGCAATGTTAAAATCAAAATAATGAATGTGATTAGTGACATGTCTATGGTTGTGTTTGGTTGTATTGCAAAAAAAAATTGATTTAGCAGAATTGAGTTTGATAGATTTGATTTTGGTTAAAAGTGAGTTAAACAAAATTGATTTATGTTTGGATACATTAACGTAAAAATAAAGGGTATTTATAAAAAATATCAATTCTTTTTCCTTTTTTTTTGACAAAATTCTTTTTCCAATTTTAAAAAACTGCAATTTAATAAACTGCATAATAAATAATTTAAAAAGTGATATAAGCAAGGTTACATGAGACATTGAAATGTGAAAGGTTTTTTTTTTAATAGATTTCAATATTGTTGAAGGTGTTATAGTATGAGAATATATATATATATATATATATATATATATATATATATATATATATATATATATATATATATATATATATATATATATATAACCTTCCAAATCACACGTGATAATAACTTTCTAAATCTCACATGATAATTATTCTCTAAATTTATGATCCGGTAGAAAAAAAATCATTGATCAGGAAAGACATAAAAATATTTCGTGATGAATAATATAGTCAACAATAATTTTGATATGATATACCTTTCAAATTGATGGTGCTTATCAATTATTGCACATAATTTTAATCACAATTGATATACTTGTCATAGTGGTTGGAAATATTGTCTTACATCGAAGGGTTGCGAGTTCGAATCCTAGACAAGACAAAATTGTATTGTTTTTTAATAAAAATTGCAAGATAAAATGGAGGGAAAACTGGGAAAACAAATTAGGGTTTAGGGTTTGCTTGTGTATACAAGCTTATAATATAAAAGATTATTACGCTTATCAAGCTTCATCCAAGAGATGGGTCCAATCCAATAATTTATTTTGGATTTCTGAATTAATCTTTATTTTAAAAACTTCAAACTTTGTTAAGCCATAGTTTTATTAATTAATAATTTTAATTCGATCACATCTAAATTAACATATAAATATTTTTTGAGATATCTTAGAAACTATAGTAATAGCATCATATCGTGATTTATTTGGATGAATGTGTACAATACCAGTATTTAAGAATTCTTCTAAAATTATTGGCCATGGTCAAGATAGGCTTCTTGAATATCTGTTAAGTGTGAGTAAAGTCGTACATTAGTTGGAAGATTTGAGATTGAACAACATATAAGTGAGAGGATCCATAAACCTAATGCTTTTAAATTTTGGGGGAAAGTGTGGTGTTAGAGTCACTTGTGTGGTTGCTCAATGCTCAATGTGTCGATTGAATCCAGTGAGGCTCCCCCCTCACGGCCCAACAATGGTATCAGAGCCCGGTTGGGGGAGCAATGAGTGAGTGACGAAGGATTGTGGTCTTGGAGAGATTCACACTTGAGGAGAGATGTTGAGAGTTATCAAGTATGAGTTAAGTCTCACTTTGGTTGGAAGAGTTGAGGTTGAGTACTTTATAAGTGAAAGACCCATAACCTAATGCTTTAAGGTTTTGGATGAAAATGTGACATAAAAATGGATGTTTTCTCTCCCCACCCCCCGTGATTCTTTTATACCCCCCAATATTCCGATTTTGCCCTTGCAAAAAACTTCGGTTCGCAGAAACCGAATTTTTTCTAGTACAAATTCAAAGTAAATTTCGGTTTTCAAGGCAAAAAAACTTCGGTTTCTATAAACAGAAGTTTTTTGCAAGGGTAAAATTAGAAATTCAGAGGGTATAAAAGAATCACGGGGGGTGGGGAGAGAAAACATCATAAAAATGACTTATAAGATTGCTCAATGTCTAATGTGTTGATCCAAATCGGTGAAGCTCCCTCCTCAGAGCCCATCAATCTTGAACCAGTACGTTACAGGTAGGGTTTGCCCATACAAAAATATGTCAATGATTGATGCTCAAGTAATTGTGATCAATAGCAAATATTAGCATGCACTTTTTTTTTGTAGTGTTTGCTCTTTGGATGAATTCAGCTTGAATTTACTATGAAATCATGTTTATCCAAGTCATGGAAATGGTAAGCCTGAAATGTCCACAAAGATAACAATATGGGACTGTTACTACTATGCTTCGAGGTTTCCACAACCATTCAGGCTTACTATGTAAATCTTAGTGATTCATTTGTTAGGAGAAAGAAGAATTTGCTACTAACAGAGAAATCTAAACCACATTCATAATACATCTTTAGTGTCCCAAATCCTAACCCATACTATTGAGCTACATCTTCTGAGACAATTGTGCATGTTCTTTCACTATAGGATGTGTCTTCTCCTCATTCATATTCCACGCGAGGGATATCATTGTCCTTCGACATTTTATTCCTTCATGTCCTTGAACTTGTGACACATCCACCAAGCAATTGCAAGAACTCTTTCGCCTCTTTGCTTCAAGTTCAACTTCACTTTCTTCATCTCATAATATTCAGCATAATGTCTCATGAATAACTTTTACTCCAATCAATTTGCATAAAACAAATAATGCTAACAAAAGTAAGATTATCCCAAAAATAATATTTAACAATAAACAAATAAAATCCTGCCTAGGACTAACATTTGTTCTTTCTCAATAGTATCACTAACATAATATTATCCTAGAGAATATTCGGAAAGGTTTGATGATAAATACAACATGGAAGAACCTTTTAACAGTCTCCTAGCTAACCTTGTTCCTGATTTCTAAGACCTTCTTGTGAGAATTTGAGTGCAATGATGCTTCAAAAGTTGGGCTAGCTGCAGGCCGGTATTCTGGAAAGAGGCGACCAGACCTGTATCGAACTCCACAAGCGTTGCATAGGGTCCTTGAACCCTTAGGCCCCTCTCTCCATTGTGGTGTCTCAGTTACCTCACAATGCATACATTTTGTGGGGGTAGCTGAATCTTGTAATGCGGATCTCTTCATCTCAATACCGTTAGAGAGTGAGGAGATATCCTTTTTGCTCGGCTTTCTCTGGACTTTGCTTGATGATTTGCCAGCACACTGTTTCGCCAATTGATGTTTTTGAAAAGCACTTGAGAGATGCTGGAGTTTATTGCGAGGACGCTTTGCCGGGATCACTGGTAACTCAAAGTTGAAGTTCTCAACTGAGGAGTAACTACTGCTTTCAAAAACTGAAACTGGGCTATAGGTTTGGCATTTTCGCAAATTTGTTCCATTGAAAGAGACCATTTGGATAACCATAGTTTTGGTAGCGGCCTTTCGCAAAATATAAAACAATCAGAAACACAAATGATGGATATGCCTAGCCTACATATCTGACTATAGAAATGAAAGAAATTTTCAATAGGACATCTATGTAGAACCAACACTTCAGATTGAAAGTATGTTAGATGTCTGTCACGTGTCGATGTTAGATGATATTAGATACTAACATGACACCGAATCATGTGATTACATTCAATAATGCTATTTTCTCAAATTATTTAACGTGTCAGTCTATGTTAGATGTCAGTGTCGTGTCTAGTGTTCATGTATGTGTCAGTCTATGTTGCATGAATACTGATACCAGAAATACGGTACCAGTACCGGGTATGTGATACGAGTTTTTTAGAAAAACTAAGGTACGACAACATTAAGAATTTACAAAGAAAAGTACTTCAATCTTAATCCTTGCTATGAGACAGTGTCTACTTATTTTGTGATCATAGATCAATCTTAGCCTAGTTGTAATGTCAGCCACATATAAATTCATGAATTTTACTCTAGTTAAATTTATGCCAACAGCCCAACACGAAAGTCTTTGACAAAGGAATGCCATTACCATGTTACCTATCCATAAACCAATTTCTTGAGGAATCAAGGAAGCCAACTTTACATTATTTTTGTATAGATACCATCTATCCATCATCACATTATAACGAAAACTATTTCACTTTTTGAGGACAATACCCTAAAAGGGTTAAGGCATGAGTACTATTTATGAAGATAATAAGACAGATTTTCAGCATCAACTATCATATTTTAAAAATCATCTGCAAATTAATCATATGTAAGAAAATTGTACCTTTTAAGACAGATTTTTTAGCATAGCTTTTAGTCTTTTATACTCAATAAATGCTACCGAAACCTTGATTTGAGCTTACAACAAAAAATGTACCCCAATGACAAGAGACATAACAGCACATTTCAATAATCAAGCTCATAAACTAATTGCATGAAAACTGAATATTTAGCCTTATAGGGTATATAGCATCTGATTTTTCTCATGTTATCTCTCGTATCTACAAAGAAGTTTGATAACACATCTATCTCTAACAGAGCTAGAAGACATTTCAAAAAGAGCTAGAAGACATTAAAATCATCACATTCTCCCCTTTCACTTACCAGTGCTTGTTGATCTTTTAAGCTTGCATTAACATTATTTTTTCTGTCAATATGAGAAAGTTCCTGCATAACATCATTGTAGTAATTCTCAATTCCCGCTAAAAATCCTGACCAACAAAATGTCATATAGTCATCAAAAGCAAGCATACAAACTATTCCAATTAAAGAGGTGGAAATCCTATCAAACGACTTAGCCTTTGCAAGTTAACATAGAAAACATGACCCAAATAATGGAAATATGTGGTTCAATGTTGATGTATTTATGTAATTTTGGTTTCACATATTCAAACGATGCACATCATATTAATGATTTATCAAATATAATCATTAAGAAGATAAAGACATTCATCCAAACTGCAATGATGGGAGCAGAAAACTCACAGCAGCAGCAAAATTGTTGATAGAATTTGGTTTCTCATTTTGAGTTTCGCCATACAGCTCAGATGATGGTACCGAAAAAATCCCAAGAGATGGCTCTTCAAGGTGTTTGAATTGATCATTCAAATCATGTTCCACGGCATCAGTTTCCACATCTTCATGTGGGAAATCAAAAAACTCAACAACATCTTCAAGAATCTCATCCGACACACCGTTAAAATTGTTGTCAAAAAACCAATTGCTCTTCATATTAGCATTATCCTGAAAAAGAGTTAAGAGAAAACCATCCATCAGCAGTTGAGAATTCAACCAGAACATATGTTGAGAAGAGTTGAGATTGAACAACATATAAGTGAGAGGATCCATAAACCTAATTGCTTCAAATTTTGGGTGAAAGTGTGGTGTTAGAGTCACTTGTGTGGTTGCTCAATGCTCAATTTGCCGATTGAATCCAGTGAGGCTCCCCCCTCACGGCCCAACAATGGTTTCAGAGCCCGATTGGGAGAGCATTAAGTGAGTGACGAAGGATTGTGGACTCGGAGAGACTCACTTGAGGGGAGATGTTGGGAGTTATCAAGTGTAAGCTAAGTCCCACATTGGTTGCAAGAGTTGAGGTTGAGTACTTTATAAGTGAAAGACCCATAAACCTAATACCTTAAGGTTTTGGATGAATTCAGCTAGAATTTACTAAGAAATCATGTTTATCCAAGTCATGGAAATGGTAAGCCTGAAATGTCCACAAAGATAACAATATGGGACTGTTACTACTATGCTTCGAGGTTTCCACAACCATTCAGGCTTACTATGTAAATGTTAGTTACTCATTTGTTAGGAGAAAGAAGAAATTTGCTACTAACATCGAAATCTAAACCTCGTTCTTAATACATCATTAGCGTCCCAAATCCTAACTCATACTATTGAGCTACATCTTCTGAGACAATTGTGCATGTTCTTTCACTATAGGATGTGTCTACTCCTCATTTATGTTCCACGCAAGGGATATCATTGTCCTTCGACATTTTATTCCTTCATGTCCTTGAACATGAGACACATCCACCAAGCAATTGCAAGAACTCTTTCGCCTCTTTGCTTCAAGTTCAACTTCACTTTATTCATCTCATAATATTCAGCATAATGTCTCATGAAAAACTTTTGCTCCAATAAATTTGCATAAAACAAATAATGCTAACAAAAGTAAGATTATCCCAAAAATAATATTTAACAATAAACAAATAAATCTTGCCTAGGACTAACATTTGTTCTTTCTCAATAGTATCACTAACATAATATTATCCTAGAAAATATTCGGAAAGGTTTGATGATAAATACAACATGGAAGAACCTTTTAACAGTCTCCTAGCTAACCTTGTTCCTGATTTCTAAGACCTTCTTGTGAGAATTTGAGTGCAATGATGCTTCAAAAGTTGGGCTAGCTGCAGGCCGGTATTCTGGAAAGAGGCGACCAGACCTGTATCGAACTCCACAAGCGTTGCATAGGGTCCTTGGACCCTTAGGCCCCTCTCTCCATTGTGGTGTCTCAGTTACCTCGCAATGCATACATTTTGTGGGGGTAGCTGAATCTTGTAATGCGGATCTCTTCATCTCAATACCGTCAGAGAGTGAGGAGATATCCTTTTTGCCCAGCTTTCTTTGTACTTTGCTTGATGATTTGCCAGCACACTGTTTCGCCAATTGATATTTTTGAAAAGCAGGTGGAGTAGAGATAAATGGAATTGTGAAGAGCTTGTCAAAGCTTGAGAGACGCTGGCGTTTACTGCGAGGACGCTTTGCCGGGATCACTGGTAACTCAAAGTTGAAGTTCTCAACTGAGGAGTAACTACTGCTTTCAAAAACTGAAACTGGGCTGTAGGTTTGGCATTTTCGCAAATTTGTTCCATTGAAAGAGACCATTTGGATAGGAAGAGTTTTGGTATATGCTGGTCTAGCGGCCTTTCTTAGCTGTTTTATTGGGGAAACATACAAAATATAAAACAATCAGAAACACAAATGATGGATATGCCTAGCCTACACATCTGACTATAGAAATGAAAATAAATTTTCAATAGGACATCTATGTAGAACCAACACTTCAGATTGAAAGTATGTTGGATGTCCGTCACATGTCGGTGTTAGACACTGACATGGCACCAAAACATGTGATTACTCTCAATAAGGCTATTTTCTCAAATTATCACAAGTGTTTGACATGTCAGTGTTGTGTGTAGCGTTCATGTATGTGTCAGTCTATGTTTGCATGAAACTGAGTACGGTACCAATGCCGGGTACGTGATACAAGTTTAGAAAAACTAAGGTACAGGTACGTTAAGAATTTACAAAGAAAAGTACTTCAATCTTAATCCTTGTTATGAGACAGTGTCTACTTATTCATGAATTTTACTCTAGTTAAATTTATGCCGACACAAAAGTCTTTGACCAAAGGAATGCCATTACCATGTTACCTATCCATAAACCAACTTCTTAAGGAATCAATGAAGCAAACTTTACATTATTTTTGTATAGATACCATCTATTCATCATAACATTATAACCAGAACTATTTCACTTTCTGAGGGAAATACCCCAAAAAGGTTAAGGCATAAGTACTATTTGTGAAGATAACTGAGACAGATGTTCGGTGCCAACTATCATATTTTAAAACTTATCTGCAAATTAATCATATGTAAGAAAATTGTACCTTTTAAGACAGATTTTTTAGCATAGCTTTTAGTCTTTTATACTCAATAAATGCTACCGGAACCTTGATTTGAGCTTGGAACCAAATGTACCCCAAAAACAATAGACATAACAGCACATTTCAATAATCAAGCTTATCAACTAATTGCACGAAAACTGAATATTTAGTATTATAGCGTATAGCATCTGATTTTTCTCGTGTTTTCTCACGTATCTATAAAGAAGTTTGATAACACATCTATCTCTAACAGAGCTAGAAGACATTTCAAAAAGAGTTGAGTCAAAGGAATGTTACACATTAAAATCATCACATTCTCCCCTTTCACTTACTAGTGCTTGTTGACCTTTTAAGCTTGGATTAACAATATTTCTTCTGTCAATATGAGAAAGTTCCTGCATAACATCATTGTAGTAATTCTCAATTCCCGCTAAAAATCCTGACCAACAAAATGTCATATAGTCATCAAAGCAAGCATACAAACTTTTCGAATTTAAAAGGTAGAAATCCTATCCAACAACTTAGCCTTGGCAAGTGAACATAGATAACATGACCCGGATAATCAAAATATGTGGTTCAATGTTGATGTATTCATTTAATTTTGGTTTCACGTAATCAAACCATGCACATAATTGATTTATCATATATAATTATTAAGAAGATAAAGTCATTCATCCAAACTGCAATGATGGGAGCAGAAAACTCACAGCAGCAGCAAAATTGTTCACAGGTTTTGTTTTGCCATGCAGCTCAGTTGATGATACCGAAAAAATCCCAAGAGATGGCTCTTCAAGGTGTTTGAATTTATCATTCCAATCATGTTCCCCATCATCAGTTTCCACATCTTCATCTGGGAAATCAAAAAAATCAACAACATCTTCAAGAATCTCATCCGACACACCATTACAATTGCTGTCAAAAAACCAATTGTTCTTCATATTAGCATTATCCTGTAAAAGAGTCAAGAGAAAACCATCCATTAGCGGTTGACAATTCAACCATCAATGTAGTCCTTAAAGTATCACTCTCTTCAGTTTAATCCTAAAAGTATATAATAAATATAATATAAGTATATGAAATCCATCACTTTGCTTTTAGTCCCTAAAAATATGAAAATCAGGTGAGTCCCAAATATCTTAATAGCACGGGCTAAAGTGACGGATTTTTGTTCCATTAGGATAGCTCAGTTGATAGCTACTAGGGACATTATTCGAGAGGTCAGGGTTTAAACCCCGGATTCCGCACTTCACCACACTTATAGTGTGTGAGTCTAGTCGTTAGGCTACTGAACCAAAAATAAAATGAAGGATTTTGTATACTTTAGGGACTAAATTAATGGTTTATTCTTTGTCTTCCATTATACCTAGTTACAATGTGTAAAAATAAATGTTTATGATAAAATCCAACAAGACATGTTAAACCTAGTAATCAACTGCATGTGTTAAATTAACCTAGTAACAATGTTAAAGTTGCAAATTGAAGACCCACAAGCTTAATATTGAACATTATGAACATTACATTACATATATATTAAAATAAATAAAAAATGAAAATGCAAGGAAAAAGTGCAAAAATTAAGTGAGTGTGTCTGGAAAAAAAAAAAGAAAGAAAGAAAATAGACATTTGAAGACAGTAACTAAGTAACTAACCGGAAGTGAACGGAAGTTGGGGGGTGTTTATATGAAAGGGGGGGTATGGCGGTAGGATGAGAGGAGAAGAGAAGAAGAAGCCCTTCCTTATCTTGTGAGTGATTGTATGCTGCTGCTGTTTCTGCGCTAGCTGTCCTAACTGTAACATATAAATGAATCTTTGCTTCTTTTTCCTTTTTCCCCATGTGACATGTCCAAACTCTTTTTTTTTTTTACTAAATAAAAGATATTCATTCATTCAAATTGATAAGAATACATCGATGCAATACAAATTAAAATCGCTAAAAACAAAAAGGATGAATCTGCGAACAAACTCACAGCATCCGTGTTAATAGCATCAAACGGCATATTGCAAAAGCCTACATATTTGACTATATTGAAGTTTCCGGAACATTCATTTCGCCGGATCTGTAGCGTTGATGGTACAAAAGTCATTGATTGGATCTGCACTGGATCAACCTTAATCTTCAAACCTGAAACAAATGAACACCGCACAAAGACGGGACAACAATACTCCGCACTAAGACGGGACAACAATACTCTGCACTAAGACGGGACAACAATACTGAAAATCAAAACAAAGGATAAAATCGCAAAGATGAAAACAAAACTATAAGACTTAAACTATGTGAAAATCACTTATTTGTATTAAAAAGCAAGAAGAAAAAAATGTAAAGGGGTGATTTTAGGCCAAAAATTGACCTAAAACCACCCCTCTATGGGTGAGAGAAGAAGACATGTCCAAACTCTTATTCCACGTTACTATTTGTCTTTTTTTTATTGTTTCTTTATCGTCCGGTACTCAATATTGTATGAATGTGGATATTTCATGACACATATTATGTGGATATGTATCGGTACATGATTTACGTGGATGATTGTGATTGGTCTACAAATAGTGTTAATATAGAAAAATCAATAAATACTAGACGAATCAGAATCATCCACTTCAACAAATATACCGGTATATATCCAAATAAAATGTGTACCAAATAATTCACCTTATGAGAATATGTATTGGTACACAACTTAAGTGGATGATTATAATTGGTTTACAAATAACATTAATATAGAAAAATAAAAAAATAATATTTGTAAACCAATCAGAATCATTCATCTCAAAAAATGTAAAATAGAAGCGTTAACTATTTAGAGTCTCTTGTGATGGTGCAATTACATTGTATCTCTTAAGCCTTACTGGCTGATGTGTTAAGACTTAAGAGTATGTGGACATAGGTTTTAGTTTTTTTTTTCCCTCATGTAACAAAAAAAATACTTTTTTTTTGACTAAAAAAAATAACATTTAATTTTCAGATTTATTGAAATATTCATTTTAGAATGAGTATTATCTTCCACTCCTTGACTCTCATTTGATTATTTTACTTTAGATTATGTTACTGTAAAATGAGTAATTCATTGTTTTTTTAAGACAAATTCACCCCAATGTACATGCCCTGTATCTCAGTGTGGAGGGCAACACACAAGCCAATTTTATGGGCAGAACTACTCAAACAGATGTCATTGTTGTTAGTATATATTATATTTAAATGACAGAATTATTCTTGTGAAATAATTATATTTTTTCAAAATATTTTGTAATATTTATATAAATTAATAAAAAAATTAAATAGTTGTACATAAATTAATAAAGAAATTAGTTTTTGGTTACTTTTAAGAAAATTATTCAAACTATTGAATAAACATAGTCAATTATTTTTTTAAAAAAATCCATACGAAGCAGAGGCATGGGGGTTGAAAGCGGCTATTTCTTGGTTACGAAATTTAGGTTGTGCTAATGTTGTTATAGAACTAGATTGCAAACTAGTGGTAGATGACATTAGAGGTAAACTAAATCTACGTACGGAATTTGGTGTTAAATTAGCCGTGTGCAAAGCTTCTTTACGTTTATTACAAAACTTTAGGATAAGTTTTTTTTTTGGTACAACTTTAGGATAAGTTTTATCAAGAGACAACCTAACAATGTTGCTTACTTGTTAGCAAGAGCGGCATTGCCTTTGCTGGTCGCCAAGATTTTGATATATTTATTTTAATCAAATGTCAAATCGTGAAATTACTATTTTTTTACTCATTTCATGGATTAGTGTCATTAGTTCATGTCACACATTAAAATAAATATATTATTATGCATTGATACCTTATTATTATTTTTTGAAGCAATACCTTGTTATTTTTGGTAATTAAAAAATTTGAAAGCAAAATTGAAATGATTAACTACCTTCAATTTTAGAGACTAATAGAACAAATTGACTAATCCATAGAAGAACTTCCAACAAAACTGTAAATAAAAAGGAAATGCCTAACAGAACCCGGCCCATCAACAGACATAAAATGGAACAAAATCATTTGCTTATAAGACCAAGGATGGAGATAAATATATTTGTTCTCTAAAACCTGTGTTAGAACTTAGATCCCCCCAAATTATGGTTCAACTAATTTACTTCTTAACCTTCAACGTTCTTCTTCTCACATTTACAATTAGTAAGAATAAGAAAAGGATGAAGAAGAAAGTTATTGTTAATGTAAGAACCTTCCAAAGGATGATGCTATATGCACTACTTGATATGTTGTCCAATTTCTCCTGCAATTTAATTTAACACAGTAAAAGCAATCAAAATTCAAATTCAAGACATAAGATTTCAGTGCAAGACATGAATGATAGCATCAACGAGTAGATATCTAACTATTACCAATTTTGGTAATATATCTTTCATTTCTTATCTATTTTATGCATAAGATATGAACTCTAGCTCATCATGGACAACAAATGCATATAAATACTTAACACAAACTACATTTTCTTTTTAAGCAAAAGACAAAATCCGGGTGCAAAGACATCGTTCGGTGGAAATGACATCCCAACTATTTTTGCACCCACAACCACCACCTATCATTTGCAGAACCCCGATAATTATTATTAAATAAATAAGGATAAAGATACTTGGAGGGACTAGGAAAAAATCCAAGGGAACAAATCAAAGGACCAACAACATCTGCCTTAGGAAAAACCTTACTAGTAAAATCTAAAAGGGATAAAACCTGATGAAGGAAAAACTATATCAAGTTTTCAAAATTAAATTAGTTATGGTTTTCATTAAAATCTAAGACAAGATGAATGATAATAAAGAATTCCTTCAAAAAAAAAATGAATGATAATAAAGTTGTCCCCTGTCAATATTTTTGGATCCCCTGTCAATATTTTTGACTATACCTTTTGCACCAATTTGTTATTTTTGTATTAAGATAAAATTTACATAAATAATATGCATATAATAAATAACTAACTCGATACTGTGACCATATTTTTTGTTTTAAGCTGTTTAAAATTTAGACTTCCAATCTTTTGCAGACATAGATAAGATTATCCTACCATTTAGGTGCTTAAAGCATAAACGCTCGGCATAAAATAAAGTCAAATTGTTTTCATATAAGCTATGATGCAGATCTTATGAGAATAAGCTGAAAACAGCTGATAGACATGTTATAAGTTGTTTCTAATTTCTATAAGTTCTCTCAAACAGTCTCGCAGGTAGATAAGCTCAAAAAAGCTAATTGAAACAGGCCCTAAGGGAAGAGAGACAAAATCAAACCTAACAGTTATACCTCAGTAATCAGCAATGAGGTTTTATGTTGATTATTGAAAATGGCTCTCGCATATTCATAGAGCTCCAAGTCAAGATCGTTAAGAGATCGTAGCTGCTGGAGAACCTCTTCAGGAACTCGAAGCCGTGCCTGCAAAGTCATAAAAAATCATTAGAAAGGGATAACACAGAAAGACAAGCTGACAGAAGGCTATAGGATAAAGTCCTATCCAACACTTGTCAAATAGTACCATTAACTCAATGTCTTTGATAAGAGATACGAAATAAAACAAAGTAATAGACGTTGAAACAATATGCAAATGTAAAACACGTTCATCATTCATGCCATGATATTCCAATATGTATATCCATGCAATTTGATTTGCATACATCTGCACTACCGAAACCCCAATCAAAAAGGATATGCAATAAGTTAGTTAGCTTGCACAAACTTCTGAAATATTAAAAAGAATGTTCAGCATGCCATGGATATGTTTTAATCTTGTGAAGAGAAACTATTATATTACAGAATCATGAAATTTCCAGCTAAAATGAAAGCGGATGTCCATGTTGTTTTGAAAGCCCACGAAATAATTTTAGTAATGCAAAGTTATCATCCTAGAGCGAATACCATAAATTCAAAACCGTAAGATTAAGTAACTTGAAATACTGGCACAATTAAGAAATACATATCCCAGGCAGTTGTAGATGTCTACACTAAAAGAGTGAGTCAATAAAGAATAAATATCCACGGCACATAATGATAGTGAAAGAATTATAGAATCATATCATGTTAGCATTAGATCTGTTAAACTTGCCTCCTTTGTAAAGTTCACCGGAATCCTCTTCAAAGAGGCGGAGCGTCGGCCTGACTGGGTCTTGCGTAACTTAGAAATACAGACTTCATAAGAATTCATGAGTTTCCCAACAGTCATCTGAAATCAATGAAAGATCAGCAAGCTGATAAGAAATGGATAATATCTGGCAAGTCCGTAAAACAAACAGATTTGCTAAGCAAACAAGCTTACAGCTGATTTTGCCGCTTCTCCATTTTCACTTGAAGTAACCTCAATTGCTCCCCTGTCCGAGGTGCTATTCTGTCTCACAGTCAGAAACTTTGTAAGAATGCTTTCCATATTCAATAACTAAGTTCCTCCATCGAAGAGATGCTTCTTACCTGATGTTCACTGCTATCAGGATCGGCATCTGAAAATGAACTCTGTTCTGTTGTACAAGTACATGACAATTGCCAAATGTTAATTAAAATACAACACAATGGAAGAACTACAAATGTCAACAGCAAAACACACCCAAAGATCATTTCAAAACATGATATTTGACACACCCACCCATAGATTCTGAAAATATTACATGTCCAGGGTAATGCAAGAATATGAGCGCCAACTTCATGCTCCAAATTCTGTACCATTCTCAACGGCTTTTCAGCCCTTCTAACTTGAGAAAAAAGTTTGAGAGAAACAAAAAAGTGCTTAAACCACACTAACCTGTATTTTCAATAATATCCAGGCTGCTGTTTGGTGCAATAAGCTGTGATATAACCTGAGAACCAACCACGTTTGCAAACATCGTTGCAGATTCTCTGTGCTCCTCGGTAAGACCAACATATAACATATCGTCCAATCTCTTCTGCAAAATGTACAAGTACATACTGTAAAAGGATTGAGGAAAATAGCAGTTGGGAGAAGCAAACAACTATGAGTGCACTATCAAAACTTCAAAATTACCTTTGCAACTTGTAGCACATATTTACCAAGAACCTTATATTTCTGTACACAATGACGCACTTCATGTGCTTCTGCTATATAAGAATTGTTTGTCAAACCTGCAACCTGATGATTGAACAATTCACCAAACTTCATTAGATATATTAGACATCATTACCAAAGAAACTCAATAAATTCACGATCTGAGTTTGTCATTTGCAATTAAGGATTTCATTTGCAGGAAACAACTATAATGAACATGCCCATCTTGCTTGCAAATTAATATTCAAATGGGAAACCTGTGGAATTTTTCACTGAGATATAAGTTAAGATTGAATCATCCAACAATAAAATGGGTGATTATAAGGGATCTTGCAGATTAAAAAAATGCATCCATATTTTTTTAGGTGATAATCTGTGGCATCAGAACAGAAAACAGATTCCAACCAACATATTCTAATTGAATCATGATTTCAGAAAACAATTAAACATTCATAACATTTATAGAAATTGATGAAGCATAAGAATCTCAACACTACTAAAGAAACACATTACCTGAAATGTGGCTCCATTATGTACAATATCCCAAGCCGCAGGATGATTGATGTATTCTTGTAAAGGCATTGCAAAATCTTCCATATCATAAGGATCACTGCCCTCAACAGTATTCAGTCCCTTACTATACCTAGCTTCTCTCTGTAGATTAAGGTCTATATCAATCACAGGTACATCAGTAGGAAATATGGAAGAACATATTTTAAAAGTATGAAGGCCAGATAGTATCACCCAGCATGTGGTAATGCTACAAAAATTAGCCAACAAAATGGCATTATGAAGTAAGGATATCCAATCACATTCTTTTTGGAAACTTAGCTATTTATGTCGAAGATTAATCTTCACATAAGAATTGGGCTTCATGCTCTTTGTTAGGGTTACATGGTATCAGAAAAATTATCCTTTTACAACCTAACATGAATTTAGAAGAATTGAAATAAAATGCACAAACAGACAAATCTCAAACAGCGAATAAATAATATATATACCCTAGCAAATAGATCTTCTCTCATCCATGGAACCAGATATTTCCACGGCCAGATATCCAATGTGCTTACTCCTTTAGACTTAGAGCGCAAGCGAGAAGCCATCTTTGTTGCAGATGTCAAGTTTGGATGCACCAAAAATCTAGCCGCAACCTCCATTGAAAATTCGTAAGTACTAAAGACACGGTCAACCGGATCCCT
Organism: Trifolium pratense; assembly: GCF_020283565.1. Lineage (NCBI taxonomy): Eukaryota > Viridiplantae > Streptophyta > Magnoliopsida > Fabales > Fabaceae > Trifolium > Trifolium pratense. The sequence continues at coordinate 17,340,581 of NC_060062.1, read as the reverse complement.
GAGTATGGTAACCACAGAAGTTCTATCCTTTGGAAGTTTAGATGTCATGCTATAGTCATCATGGGTAGTTAACAGTCTACATTTTTCTTTGCTGCAAATATATGTAAACAACAGAAAATAAGCAAAATATATGATGGATTTCATAATAGATTTAAATATGCAGAAATGGCTTTTCAATAATGGAGTAAGAGTAAGTGTGACCTAATACAAGTTGTTATGCTTTACACTTGAACAAAAAACAAACAACTGCAAATATCTGTCATTATCTTGTTGTGTACAAATCTTATAAAAGCAGCTGTGATTTTATGCAAATCAGTGTATTAAAAAACTAATAGGCAAAGCTGCAGAATGCATCTGCATTTACAGAGAAATACTCCAGCTACAAGAAATGATAGATTGTAATCGTAATGATAGACCAGCTACAAGAAACTAAACCCAGACAACTTATGAAATGCTAAAGGCCTTTTTAGGTGTTAAAAGATTTTTCAACAATCACAGCAGGTTAGAAAAGAGTTATCTAAGGCGGTTATTAATCTCAGATAGTGGCGTGTAGCGCTAACCCCCAAAAATGCTACTCCCTCTGTCCCAAAACTTTGGTCCTTTTAGCATTTTACCTTTGTCCCAAAACTTTGGTTCTTTTAAGAAATCAAGTTACAATTAATGATGTTTTACCATTTATACCCTTACAAAAATAAAAGCATTCATTAAAAGAATTTTCTCTTTTCTAATAAAGTAGGGGTAAGAATGACTTAACTTATTAACATTTATTATTTCTTAATCTATGTGCAAAACTCTAAAGCACCAGAGATTTCGGACGGAAGGAGTATAGCGGGATCACCGCTATTGTGAAGACTAAAAAACCATGTAACAAAGTAAACATAAATTCCAACAGCATACATAAATACTAAAACATAGAAAGAAAAAAAAAAACAAAATTAAAGGGACATATACTTAATAATTATAATAAACTTTGCATTTCCCATCAAGATAGGCTTTAATGTTTGGTATCATGGTGGGTATGTCAGAATCAACGCGATCCAGCGTGATTTTTCAAAAGCTACAAAGTGTAGCTTCTGTGAAATCATGGTGGATCACCGTGATTCTGACGTATCCACCGTGATACCAATATAAGCAAAGACTAAATAACATTCCATCAAGTTCTCCCCTTATCCTCAATTGCTACATCGCCGCTATTCACCCGCATAGCAGCCCAAAAACACTACGAAATTGCTACGTCGCCGCTATTCACCTACTATGGCTGCTTCTCTCAATAGCGGTTTGCAACCCTCTGGCATAGCGGAGAGGGGGGTCACCAACTCATTGCTATGCTATATTGGCGCTATGGTGCACTATTAACATCATAGATCTAAGGTACTCCTCAAAAGCTATTTTGTTGTCAAAAAGCCATAAGCCAACGACTGTGCCAGTTAAAGCTACTCAAAGGAATCACTACCAACTTCACTCTCCTTTTTTTTTTTGGTCAAGTGACCTAGTGGCCAGAATTTCACCCCAAGGTGAATAAGTAGGGAATCTCGGATTTGAACCCCGACCCCTGCATATTGCAGTGTCCCTACCAACTGAGCTATGTTCATGGAAACCACTACCAACATTACTATGAACAGCCAAAACAATCAATTTAGACTATTTTTATTTATTTTAAAAAGGTGCCAAAAAGAGCAGCATAGTCGTAATGCACGGAAAATCCAGGCGTTACCTTGGATCGAAGCGCAACTTATCATAAGATCGAGGACATTCCAAATAGCCTGGATACAATTTCCTCAAAAAGCTGCATATAATAAACACACCAACATAATCAAACAAACATGTCAATGAATTTCATTTAACATAAAAAACTCCAAAAAACAAACTTACCAATGAAAATAAGTGCGTCCTCCCGTTCTAGGAACATGTAAGAAAAACAACAAATTCTTAAGCGTAAGCTTATCTTTTTGTCTAATTTCTCTATCAAGCGAAGAACTCGCCCAAGTCTTAACAACTCTTTCACAACGTCCATAATCATCTTCAGCAAAACATGCATTCACTAACACACAAAAACAAAAAATCAAAATCAAACAACAATTAATCCAAAAACACAAAAATAAAAAATAAAAACATCTTTAATTGAAATACCTAATCCAAAGAGAATGAGGAACAAGAAGAACTTGATAATATGATCCATACATACACGAAATCCCTAAAAAAAAAAACATGAATTGATGAAGAGTGTTAAAGTAAAGAGAAACAGGAACAAGAATGGTTGGTAATGGACCTACCTGTATTGAATTTCGGGATCTCGTGTTCATAAATTCTTACAACAGTGTTGGGATTTGGTGAGACAGAAATTGCGATCGAGCTGGAAACAAAAACCCTTTGTTTTGGTTTTTGTTTTTCTCGAGAAATAAATAGAAATTTTCCCGGGAAAATTAACGCGAGTGAAGTTGAAATGAAAACGTTTTAGTTGAAAATGGTTATGAGTGCAGAAATGAAAGCGCACTTTTAATTTCTGTTTGTTTCTTTGTTTTTGGACTCAATTTGTGTGTTTCCGTGCATAGATAGATCATAGCATTTCACACACACTTTCAAAAATCAATTCATTAAAATGAAGGGCAAAATGGTCAAAGCAAAAAAATGGTGGTATGGTATGAAATGAATCACCTCCTCCACAACAATATATATGTGTGAGGAGAGTCAATTAATTAAAAATAAAAAGGTGATTATGAGGTACCCGTGAAATGCTAAATAAAATATTTTTATATCTTCAAAATTTTGGTTTGTGGTTTTATATAATGCAAAATCAATCATTTTACATAAAAAATGACATTACGGTAAATTTTGTATTATTTTGTCCAGTACTGAGCGTATCAAATAAGATACAGTACAAAATTGATTGTCTTGTGCAATGATCATCAAACAGAGTACTGTACAAAAAATTGCCCTGTAACTCAGTCACTTGTCAAGTATTGTTCTATCTAGTAACCATTGTTTTGCAAATCAAACGCAACCTATATGTGTAGGAGTCGGAGTTCAAATTCTAGACACTTCACTTATTCACATTTAAGGTGGATTTTTTAGCCACTAAACTACTTTACCGAAAAAAGTGATTATGAGACAGAAAAAATACGAAGAGAGTTATAGACACATAATAGGGTAGCAGCGAGGGTAGAAAGAAAGAGGACAATAAATGATTCAGATTTGGCGTATAAGAAAAATTAAAATCAATGCACCCAGTAAGTTTTAGTGGCGCGTTGGCACGTAATGCACTTAGGTACTGTTTGACCTAGTTTTTTTTTCTTCTTCTTTTGAGTTTATGCAAACAACTTATGCAATATAAATTATGTTTTATGTTATTTTATAAGTTCATACTAGTCAAAATTATATTTTTATAAGCTATTTTATCATAAACTACATTGAAAAACTTATAATAATACATAAAAATTGCATAAGTTGTTTGCATAAGTTCAAAAGAAGAGGAAAAAAGCTAGGCCAAATGGTACCTTAGTAAAGTTAATGTTAAAAAGATAAATTTTTTTACGGTATATTTTAAGATATTAAATGCACAAGTTTCAAATTAAAATTTTCTTATTAGTATATTCCCTCCGGACACAAATATAAACAAAAATGCATGTTTTAGGTTCATTGAATAATAGATGTATCTAGTCTGTATTATAGTCCAGACACATCTGTTATTCAATGAATCTAAAAAATACATTTTTTTTTTATATTTGTGTCCGGAGGGAAGTACTTTTTCTTTTTTTGTTACAACCCGGAGCAGAGTACTTAACTAGTGCTCTAGAGACAGTGTTTAACATTTTTCTCTAAAAAATTCATTTTGGATAGCTTATAACTCATGGTTACGTTTAGCTTACACAAACGCTTAAATTTATGTATCATACTCCAGAATAATTTACATGTCATCTATTGTGGAAATCTAGAAGAGTAAAACTATTTTCAATGGTAATATCGGGAATGGATTCTCTCAAGTGTAATTTATACTTGGGAGAATAAAGTGTGATTTGTTACCATTGATCAAGAGAGAGAAACATATAAAAGCTTGAGAAAATGAATTTAGATGATGTTAGATTGCACTTTATTCTCTCAAGTGTAAATCACACTTGAGAGAATCCATTCCCGGTAATAGCTAACCCAATGAGCATTGGTTGCACATAATATTTCTATTGGGGAATGAATTGTCTGAAGTGTAAAGTTTATGTGATTGAATCCTAGTCATTGATCTACCATTTTTTTTAATTAGTCAAACATGATTAAAAGTGAGGATCAACAATAGACACTCTCTATTGATAAACCCACCGAAGAGCATATGTTCTCCTTTATTGGAGAGAAAATGCAAATGATACTTACTTATGAAGAAGATATGTTACATTAAGCGCACTCTTTTCATGAGTCCACCATTTTTTTAATGTTGAAATATAATAATTTAGAATTATTGATATGAAATATTTAGAATTGGAGAAATCAAATATTTATTATGTATTATTATTAAAAATTTATAAATAAATAAATAATGTGTATACTTAAAAATTCAAATATTATCTTATGTTCTAACTATTCTTATTTTAAATGTGGAAAATTAGAAAGTGGGACACATTTGGTCAAGTATCTTATGGGAGGCATGTGAATGTTGGACATGTTGAACGTGGTGTGGTTTCTACTAAAGTTGAAGTTGATTCAACTTTTCAGTATGATTGTGGGGTTGTGATGCTTCACTTATGGTGAGTCAACAAAATTTAATACTCCAATTTATAAGTTGAAGTTTCTCCTAAAGTTTCGTGCATGTTTGGTTTTAATTCTGGAGCGGTCAGAATTAATTATAGATGTGTATAATTGATTCTGACTTGTTTGGTTTTTTAAAAGTAGAATTGATTTTATCTTCAGAATTGATTCTATTTAAGCTAGAAATCTTAGCTTCTGATTCTATAATTGAATTTTACACTCAAATTCTTTGTTCAACTCACTTTTGTATGAATATATCCAAACATAAATCAATTCTGTCAAATTTAATTCTATTAAAATCAATTTTGTCAAATTCAATTCTGTCAAAATCAATTATGTCCACCGCAAAACCAAACAGATACAAAGTTATTTTCTTCATCTTCACATATTTTTGTGTGAGGTTCTTCTCCAATAAAATTTTAATCGGAGAGTTTCAACTTTCAAGTGTACATCGACACGACACCTTCCATAATGTATTAATAATAGAAAGTATTAATAATAGAAATTAAGTGTAACAAAGAAAAAAGGGATGGACATGAGAGAAATGTTATGGAAGAGAAATCCCTCCCCATATTCAGGGATGACAATTTCACCCGTATTTAGAGGGTACCCGCAAAAATTACTCACAAATGATAGGATAAAAACCCGCATTTTGGGTATGGGCATGAGTATAGTAATTACCCGCAAAAATGAACGGGTACGGGTGCGGGTACGAGTACCTTAGTACCCACCCCGTCCTATACCCACATAATATTTATTTATTTATTTATTTTATTTATATTATTAAATAATAATATATGTAAATCAATTTAAAACAATACAACACTATTAAACTATTACATATTTTTAATAAAAATATTTTTTATAACAAAATTATACAAAAATAATGTGAATATTTAACACAAATATGAACTTTAACATAAGGTCGGTAATAATTTTGTTTATAATTTTCATTGGTCAATATTAAAATTTTTGAAATTTTTTAATTATGTTAAAATGATATGATATTTTATAATTGATCAATTTAATTTTAGTAAAAATGCGGGTAACGGGTAAGGGTATGTGTACTTAGGTACCCACAGGGTATGGGGATGGGGGTGAAAGTTGTTACCCACGCGGGTATGGGGATAGATACAAATATTTTTTAAATCCGTGGGTATGGGGTTGGGTACTATAGTACCCTACCCATACCCTACTCATTGTCATCCCTACCCATATTTTTATAATGTGAATTCTTCGATACATTTATTTAAATATGTATCGGTGTGGACAATTGTGATAGATTCACAACAACTTAAGTTTCTCCTAAATTTAATACTCCAATTTTTAAGTTGAAGTTTACCCTCTTTAAATATAAAAATCATCTGAGTTTTTTCCTTACATTTTTATAAATTTTTTTTTGTCATGCAGTCTAATAACTATAAATTCCACTTTAAAAGGGAATATATGAAGCGACTCGTATTTAAATCTCAACTCCTGCATATATAATGTGATATCCTTACTCACATAAAGTTTCTATAAAAGCGTCTTTATATTAATTTGTTTATAAACATATACATCTAATTAATTAACATTTTTTTATATAATATATAATAAATACACTAATATAAATAATTTTTTTTAAAGGATAAATTTGTAAAATTCATATAATTATCAATAAACTTAATAAACATCTGAATTCATTTTTTATGGGTTTCCTCAGCATCTCTTACTTTATGCTTAGATGAAATTCTTGTGTTGGAGTTGGAGATTTTTTGGATGTTGATGGATTTCTGATACATGATTTAAGGTTTGTTAGTTTTTATTTTTTTTATTGTTCATGTCTTCTATAGTTTGGTATGGTTATTGGTTTTAGCATTAGATTATAAACCTTGCGAATCTTTAGGTTATTCAATAGTCACCAAACATTAGTTGCCCTTTTAGGATTTTTGATGTAGATGTTTTATTCCTCTTTGAATAACTTAAGCAATAAAAAAGTATAATTAGGAATTGAGAGCCATCTACCTAAATAAATTTAATATTTGAATAATGTTGTAAATCTGGTAAAAAAAAAAATCAATCTATAGGGGATTGCAAGTAAAATCATTAAGTCTTATTGCATGTTCAAATAACGATTACACTTGCGAACTGATTTTTAACGCACAAATCTTTATGAGATGATATCGATCTTATACGATTTTTAATACTTGCAACGATCTTGTAATCTTCTTGTGATCCCATCAACTATTAGTGTTGGGAGGCAAAGTTGTAAGACTTGGTGTGCTTCCTTCTGCACACTCTATCGATGTCAAAATTGCAATCTACGTACTTTTTAGTACTCCGTTGTTTTTGTTTTCGATATCTTAGTCGTTGGATTAATTCGTTTTCAATTAATAAGATTTCTAGTAAAGAGAAAATGACAAAAAAAAATTAGCAAGATTTAGAATATCCATATGTTAACATTTCTTGGATTTGTCACATGATGAATGCTAATTAAGAATATGTGCTGATTGAATAAAATAGTTTGGAATCATCATTCAAAGGTACATTGACACATGATGGAGTTTAATATATAAAACATGAATTTGTCAAAATCATAAAATGATATGACATTATGTAAAGGGTAAACAAGTTCTTTTACATTAAGAGAGTGCATCAAAATGAATCTCTAAACAAAATTTGATTTACACTAGACAATGTGCCATGATTAAACATTGAAATAACCCTCAAAATATAAAAGATCTTAAAAATAACACAAATAATGTTTTTTTTAAACAAGAGAATCCTTGCTTAATTTCTCATGGCTCTCTTTTTCTTTATTGTCCATGTTTTTGCCATTCAAAAGTGGTGAATCATCTTTATCTTTAACCTGAAAATATAATCAAAGATAAATAAATAACAAAATTCTTATTAACATGCGAAACAATGAGAGAAAAATGGCGAAGAAAATTATACCTGAGACGATAAAGGAGGATCAACTGATTGTTTCTTTTTGTTCTCTTGAGTGCAGAAATAAGAATACAATCCCATTCCAAAAACTGCTACTAATATTCCAATGATATTCCTTTCAGTGAAAGGGTCATGGAGCAATGTGTAACCAAATCCTAGAACAAGACATGTCTTGAGATGGCCTAACACTTGATATGTTACAGGAGATGTTTTTCCTATAACTAGGAAGGTGCTGAAGTTCACAGAAACAGCTATCACACAGGACATGATGATGAAAGTCTGAAAAAATAATGAGTCATATAGTCAAATTCTATATTCTAAGCTAATATAAACTAGAATTTTGGTTGAACCGAATTCCACCCTACAAAACAGGATTTTAAGGTGCGGAATGTTACTGTTTATAAACTCATTTAGGCATTATCTCTATTTAGAGTATGACCCAAGTTGTCTGATAGTGAATGCCCCAATAGATAGGCTCGAAATAAAAATTTAAGATCGATTGGGCCACCTGCTATCAGGCCACTCGAGTCACGCTCCAAATGTCAAGTTCTGGACGTGACGAGAATGAGTATGACACGAAAAATGATTTTATAAATGGGAGGTACTTTACAAACTAATTTTGTACGGCAGAGTTAAGTCCAACTCAAATTTTAGGAATAAGAAATGGTGAGAGAATTGATGATTTAATATTACTTACCAAGACTATAGAAGAATATTTGTATGCAAAGACATTTTGCTTGGTTAGCATCTGATCCACAAAAGGGCCTGAAACAAAAAGAATTGCTGCTTGGAATGGAGCAGATTGGTAGAGAAGTTGTGTTGAAGTCACATTAAGCTTCTTCTGTATTGTGTTGGTAAGCTGAATTTTTCAATAAGTTAAGAATCAACAACCTCTTCATTTTTAAGCCTATTTTGTTAAACAACTTAATCAAGTACTTATAACATACGCGCTTATCATATAAGGGATTACATATAAATTATTTTTATAACAAAATATAAAATAAATAGTCAAACTATTTTCATAAGTTATTCTGAAGAGCTTATGAAAATAAGTTTTTGAAGAGTTTTTTTTTTTTTTTTGAAGAGGCTTATGAAAATAAGTTAAAAATAGTTTATGGACATGTAAAGGATACAATTTGGCCAACACATGTTGTAATGATAGCTAGAAGTGAAAGAATGGTTCCAACAAAATTGAGCTGAAGATCTGTGATAGAGGCAATGCCAACTCCAATAAGTAAGAAGAATAGAGATAGTTTTATGTTCCGGCTGCACATGGTAGCAAAATAATTCAAAGTCATGATCATGTTTAATTTCAATATTAGTATAGATTTTCATAAATAATTTGTTACCTGAATTGCTTCTTTAGGAAAATAGTTTCTAGCATAACTGTGAATGGTATGATTGCAAGTTTTGTCATCTACAAAATAAGCATTAAAATCAGTATATCTAATGAGTACTTCAATTTCAATGAATTATGTATGCATACTATATTTTAAAAATCCGACGTAGATCGAACCAGTAAGACCTTTAGGTCATGATTTAGTTGGTTTAGTCTGTTGAACCAACTATGCGGTCAAACTGGTTCAACCCTCTGACTCAGGTCGTGTCAGCATTATAACCGGAAGTAAAACAATTGACCAACTGATTGATTCTCGGTTCAATCGGTTTAACCAACCGAGTTCAATTTGATTTTCAAAACATTGATACAATCATTTAGAATACCAATGGAATTGAAGTAAACCTGATAGAATCCAATGGAATTGAAGCCAAGACTCAAGTTGAGAAATCCAATGGAGACACCATTTAGAATACCAAAAAGCATGACTGTCTTCATGTCAACAGGTTTGGCCTCAAATAGATTGAAACGTAGAGCCACATGTAGGGTGCAAAAAGTAACCATCAAATGCCAACTTGTAAGTGTTGTAGCTGTTCCAAATTAATGTAACAAAAAAAGTTAAATAAATTCATTTTTTATCATCATGAAGAGTATATAATATCATATGATTCATATCATATTGTAACATTTAAAGGGTGACAAATACTCCTTCTGTCCCAAAATATAAACAAAAGTTGGTCAACAAAAGTGAATGTATTTGATCTAAATTTTGAACCAAATACATCAAGTTTGTTTGACTCATTTTTACTTATATTTTGGGACGAATAAAGTATAATAATTACCAAATGGGAAGCCAAGATTGCTCATTAAGGCTTTGTTGCATATGACAATGGAGACAGATGAAGCAACAGATAGAAATAGTGCACCAATAACCCCCAATTGAACTTTTGACATCTCTCCCATCTTTGCCACCAATATATTTTTCAAGATTCTTCTATAAACATAAATATAAGTAATTAATACATAATATGCAAAGAGTACTAATCACTTTTTATGAACACCCAAAAAATATTGAAACTAAAGAAATATCATTAAATGATACACAAAGTTGATCATAAATTCATGGTTTGGAAATACATTTATTTGATAATTTGGTTAATCCAAAGTTAGGTATGGTTGCTACCAAAATGAAATTAATGAAATAATACCTACCGAATGTAGTCTTAATTATATAGAACAAATTTTATATTCAAAGTATATGTATGTTAGGAGACCTCTAAAAGTGTGTGAGTGTTGTAAATCTCGGGATATCAAGTTCGATTCATACTAATAAAAAAAATGTGTCCCGGAAGAGAATTGTCATCACCAGATAAAAGAACGAAGAACTAACTCGTTATCATTAGAACACATACCTTAATTTGAAGAAAGGAAAACTAAAACTCCAAAAGAAATCACACTTCAAATTCTTAGCATGTACAAGAGAGATAGAGATAGAGAGAGATGAGTACTAGTGAATGAAATTTTTGGTGTGCCTTTTTATTTTTGATATATAAGAAGCTCAATTCATAGAGTTTATGTTTGTTGGTTTGGTTGAGTTATGGTCATGTGTGGCCACTAGCCGGTGGTTCAAATTAACCAAACCCAAGTTAACGGCCATTTGAAGCAAAAAGAATAATAAGAACATAATATATTAACATAAGATATAGACATTAAGCTATCATGGTTAATTTTGAAAGGCTAAAGTATGCATTAAAAAAAATATATAGATGAGATGTTAAAATCATGAGAGTGATATAGTCCAATTAGATGCATCATAATTCTACTAAGAATTTTCTACCAAACACTTTTTGTAACATGTAGCTTTCAAAAACTGTATAGTAATTGAGTCTTAACTCACAAGTTTGGAAGGTGAGAATGAAACTAACATTATTTTTTAAACAAGGTGTCTCCCACTTCAAGCAAGACTACTCAACCCAATTCAACATAAACTTCAATCCTACTCCTAATTCTTGAATAAGACTTAAAAAAATAATTGTTTTGTTCAAGCCACTACTTATTTTTGTTTATCTTTGCCAAAAATATAATACAGAAATTTAGAAAATAGCTAAGAAAATATATATACTTAAAAATATACCTGTGGATATTGTGGTACGTAGCTCACGTTGAAATTAAAGGCTTAAGACAAATGATGCATAGTTCATTCATAGGTTTCTTTTATATTGTTTTATTTCAGATATATAATAACTGGAATAGCATAGTTCATAGGTCATATTAGCTTTTTAATTTGATAAAATTAAATAGTATAGAGTGTCATTGACTATATTTTGAATATGTGCTATTTATTAGTTGTATTAACCAAAAAAAAACTTTGACTTTTAAAAATTATAGTATTAAAAGTCTTTTTTTTTTTTTTTTTTGAAAACTTGGTATCCGGTCTTAGGACCGACTAATCCAAGGGGACCAATTCCACCGTCCACTTGCGGGGGGCCCCATTTAAAGCCAGAGTTTTTTTTTTTTGCTCTGTATGGACTTAGCCCACCGAAATTGACTCCAGTGGGAATCGAACCTGAGTTTTTTTTTTTTTATATTAAAAGTCTTATAATAGTTAATTGTTGATCCAATTTAGTAAAAAAAAATGTCTATGTAATTGTTAGTAAAAAATCATTGAATATATTTAAATTTTTTATTCAATGAAAACTAGTAGACATAAAATTGCAACTACCAATTTAAGATAAATAGAACATTGCTTATATATAAAAAAAAGAAGAAGATGATAAATAGAACATTATTAGTCAAATGTAATTTAATTGACATTTTTAGTTGAATAAAATCATTTTTAGTCAATAAAATCGCTGAATATATTTTAATTGACATTTGAATAATAATTTCCTATATATCTAAAATTGGTAAGTTGCAATTTTATATTACTTTAATTATGTGTAATAAGTTTTATATTTTTCCAAAGAAGTTTTAAATAATGATGTAATTTCTTATATAATATTTTATCCAATATTTAATGTAATTTTTCCGTCTAATGTTTATGTAATTTGCTTTTATGTTATAATATATGTATTTAATTGTAATTTTTCTTTTTGATGTAATTTTGCATTATATAAAACATTCGTTCATACCACCTCTAGTCCTAATTATAAGAAAATATTCACTTTTTAGATACATCAAATTTTCAATGTATCTAAAAAGTGAATCATTTCTTATAATTAGAATCGGATGGAGTATTAAGTAAAATATACTTCACATTCTGGACTCTGACCAGTTTGAGATTTTAATATCAGCCCAATCCTTTTGAAGAGGCCCATCATCATTCATTACAAAGAAGAAGAAAAAAAAACATACTGCATTAAAAGTTATGTTTTAATTAAGATGTTTTCTCTTCCGACCGGTCATTCTTTTATACTCATCAATATTCTAATTTTATCCTTGCAGAAAAATTCGGTTCGCAAAAAACCAAATTTTTTCTAGTGCAAATTAAGAGTAAATTTCGGTTTCTAGAAACAGCATTTTTTTTCAAGGCAAAAAAAAAAATCGGTTCCTAGAAACCGAATTTTTTGCAAGTGCAAAATTTTAAATTCAAGGGGTATAAAAGAAACACGGGGTCGGAAGAGAAAACATCTTTAATTAATGGTCTCTCTAGTTTTACTCACTTACGAAATTGGTCCCCCCCGCCCCCCCTTTTTTTTTAACAAAAATCAAATTAACTCATTTCATTCATAACAATATATTTAATACAAGATGACATATGATCATGACAATGAGAACTAGCATATGCCAATGAAGCATTTGCTAACGAATGAGCCACATTGTTTACTTGTCGCCGAACATAACTTATCTTAAAGTTTGGAAGAAAAAAAAAAGTGAAGCTTTACAAGAATTTAAAATAGCTCATAATTCTGAATTGATACCATTATTGTTGGAAATGTCGTCAACTACTTGCTTACAATCAAGTTCTATGAACACTTCCGCTAAACCTCAGTTACCAAGCCAAAGTATCAACTCTTCGAGCCCCCTTGCTTCCGCTTCTTGAGGTTGTGCTAAGCCATGAAACCATGTTGTCTCCGCTGCTATAAAATGACCATTTTTCATCTCTTAGACACATAAAAATACTATATCTTTAGACAATTAAAAATACTATATCTTTTTTTTTCTTTCTAGATTACTATGTTATGTGAAATTTTGGATTCAAATCAGAGTCACTATATTTCTTGTTTATTTGAGTATGTGTGATTATTAGACGAAATTGGATCATCTCCGGTGAAGCAGCACTACTTTTGTTATTATGTGAGCGTAGGAAGAGATAAATAAAAAATAAAAAATGAAGAGATGATGATCCACATCTCTTAGACACATACCGACGCCATAACATCCTTAATGCTAGAGCTATCGAAATGGGCACCCGGCCTATTTTGGGCCGACTCGGTCGGACTTCATCAGATCGGGTTAAAAAACCCGAATAAAAAATGGACCGTCAAAATTAGTGCCCGAGCCCGATCTAGTACGGGTTGTCGGGCTTTCGGGCCGGCCCGGTTTATTTTTTTATTTTTTATTTTACTTTTAGTACTAAAACTCAACATTATAAATATGATCAATTATTCTCGCGCGTCCTATTTTTAGTCATCCGCTACGTATATTATTCATTTATATTATATATAATTTTTTTTTCTTCTTTTGTTCACCTGTTCACTCCAAAATTTAACCGCTCCACTTCTCCATCAGGTCACCGTTATAATAATTCTCGCGCGCCGTATTTTTACTCATCCGCTATCTACAAGTTTCTTGCACGCCCTATTTTTACTCATCTGTTGCCTACGAGTTTCTCGCGCCCTTTTTTTTACTCATCCGCTACTTAAGAGTTTCTCGCGCATCGTATTTTTACTCATCTGCTACCTACGACTTTCTCGCGCACCCTATTTTTACTCATCCGCTACTTACGAGTTTCTCGTGCGCCCTATTTTTACTCATTCGCTACGTACGAGCTTCTCGCGCATCTTATTTTTACTCATCCGCTACCTACGAGTTTCTCAGGTGCCCTATTTTTACTCATCCGACACTTAAGTAGTAAAAATGAGAAATTTGAGGAAAAAACACCGTCCGCTACTTAAGTAGCGGATGATATTTGAGAAACTCGTAGGGAGCAAAAGAAACTCTTATAATACAAACTTAGTTCAAATCATCCAAAAAAAATTATTTATATTTAATTTTTTTTATTTTTTTTAATTATAATTTATTCGGACTTGCGGGCCGCCTGTGGCCCATTCGGGCTAGTCCATTTTTTAATCAGGCTTTATTGGGCCGGGCTAAAAAGCCCGGAAACAATTTGGGCTAGAATTTTCAAGGCTTAAGCCCGGAAAAAAATCGGGCTTGACGGGTCAACCCATTAGGGCTAGCCCGTTTTGACAGCTCTACTTAATGCAGTCAGATTATGTTCATAACAGTGTTGTCCTCTCATTTTAAAATCATTCTGTTTTGATCCTCCGTCAAAATTTTTACTTAAAAATGATGTAATATATATATTTTTTTTTGTCAAGAAATGATGTAATATATTTTAAATTAAATGATATATGACCTGATGATGTGGGCGAAAAAACGCACGAAAAAAATGAAAATGTATGCGTCTCTATACCATTCATTCTTGGCAAAATTGTTCATCAAATGTTTCAAATCAAACTTCTCTTTCATTTTACTAAGACATGATCAATGTTTTATAATCTTTTCATAACTTGGAGGCCAATGTTGAACCATTGAAAAATTTCGAGGTCCTTTATTTTTTACAAGCTAAAGAGTGTGGGCCGCGATAGGAAACCTCACTAGGTTGGATCGATACATTGGACAACCACACAAGTGACTTTTATACCACATTTTCACCCAAAATCGTAAGACATTAAATTTATGGATCATCTCACTTATAAAGTATTCAGCCTCAACTCTTCCAACCAATGTGAGAATTAACTCACACTCGATAGACCTCAACATCTCTCCTCAAGTGTAAGTCTCTCTTGTCCACGATCTTTCGCCACTCACTTATTGCTCCCCCATCAACCGGGTTCTCATACCACTGTTGGACTGTGAGGGGGAGCCTCATTGAGTTGAATCGGCACATTGGACATTGAACAATCACACAAGTGACTTTGACACCACAATTTCGCACAAAACCATAACATTAGGTTTATGTCTCATTCTCATATCATTTATAAAGTGTTCAACCTTAACTCTTCCAACCAATGTAGAACTTAAGTTACACTTGATAGATCTTAACACTTCAAATGATCCGACAAAAACAAGTACTATTCCGAAAACAAGGATTGTTAATTCGTGATTATAGTTTTTGCCATTTGATTGTTTTGATGTTTTACAAGTTTATTTATCATTATTTGCTAAATGGTTATTTCCGTTACCAAACAAGGGATTATGTGAATGAATTTTTCATAGGTATTCAACAATATGAAGTAGTTCAATTATTTCCAGTAATTATCAAAACTATGTTCTTTCATAATCTCATTTATGTAGTAATCTGTTGGTTGCAATATTAGCTTACATTCATTATCTGCAATATGTTTTCTATATGTGTAGATTAGTAACCATGAGAACACCATAACGGATTTAGATCTCCAATAACTGCCACACGTAGTAGACAATCACAGCCATACAAAACATATCAGACGGTTCTGATCTATATAATTAATTTAATTAGTTTTATATAAATTTTAAACCAAATTTCAATGATCATAATTTTAGACATTGCACAATGTATGATATCATATCATATCATGTCATGTATTAATTCATAATGAAGAATAAATAGGCACGCCGGGTAAGGTAGCACCAGCATCAGCAATAAAAATATTTCCAGTGACATATTCAGAAGAATCATGAATTAAGTAGCGAACAATTGCTGTTAATCCTGGATTTGAAGTGCCAAATGTTCTCAATGGTACTGTTTTTTCAGCCACATTGTTTAACCAATCTTTCTTCATCAAATTTTCAGTAATTTCAGATTTGAATAGTCCTGGTGATATTGAATTCACTCTTATTTTGTATGCTCCCAATTCCAATGCCATCACCTGTCAATTATCATTAGAAAAAGCCCAAACGATATCAATAAGTATTTCTTTTAAACTATTACTTAAATTCTGACACATTTTATTTTTAAAGAAATTGGTAACGGTGTCTCCGAGACCCTCTTTAAATATTTCATCTATACCTATATATAAAAAGATACAAAAGTTTTGGTGTCGACTTTTTATAATACCAACAATACCAACAACACATAAGGGCATAAGACACATTTTTTTTAACAACAAAAATCTTTTATTAACAAATTCATCATAACACAAACATAAGTTAGACACATGCGTCGCGGAACGCCCCTGTCTGACCCACTAGTTTGAATAAATCATTTATTCAAAAAAGTTAGATATTTTAATTGTGACTAACTATCAAATGAGCATAATAATAATATAAAATTAGAGCACAAAGACCCTAGAAAATTCAGTATTTTTTTAACATTAATAGCATGTGTATCGATCAATGTCAGTGTTTCAACTCTACACTAAACAACAATATAATTTTTTATAGTTTTTTTAAAATATAATAGTAATTATTTTGTGTTTGATTACAATAATTAAAATATTTTTTTAAAAAAAAATCAAATTAGATTTTGAAGCCCTATCTTCTCTTTTTAACTAGACAGGTAGGTAAACCTGGGTTTAGAGCCACATCGATTCGGGATGTCGGAACACCAATCGAATCCTAAACTGACTTCGGAACAGGTTCGAGAGCTTCTCGATCGAAAGCCTTTCCTATCTAATGTCAGCTGATCCTTCAGCATCTGCATTGTAAAAGTTCATTTTCTCAAGAAGCTATTTAAAACAGCTTCTCATTTGAAATGGTTTTTAATTTATTTTTTGAAATTTTCCTTATTTTTATAAATTCAAGCACATTAAAAGAATTTAAAGCAAGACGTTCAAATTTAAGCTTTGAAATCTAACATAATCACAACTTATTTTTGTCATTTTTATCCATGTAATGATAATTTAGTGGTAAGAGTTTCACTTTTTAATATCAGGATAGAGATGAAAGTTCAGACTCAAGATAGTTAAATGGTTATTAATTTCACTTTCTTAATAATTTATTTTATTTCTCAATTTTTATAAAACAACTAAAATAATTTGTACTTTAACTATGATATTAATACATGTTGCAACTTCTTGATTCGAGCAAAGTCTTTTATTGTTACAGTATAAGAGAACATTAAGGAATCAAAGAAATAAAATATTAGAGATAAAAGGAAAGAGACAAAGACTAAATTTAAAATAAGTTGACTAGTAGTTTATAAAATTGATTAATTTTTTATTAGAAGACTAATTAATTACCTTTGTTAGCATATTGACACCTGCCTTTGAACATGCATATGCAGTAGCACCAGGCAATTGGCCTCTCTCTAAGCCAGCAATTGAAGATATATTGATAATTGATCCTTTTCTCTTTGCATCACACATGAGTTTGCATACATATTTTGACACTAACCATGTACCGGTTATGTTTGTTTTAAATACTTTGTTCCATTCTTCTTCAGACAATTCCAAGGGTGAACTCACATTTCCTACACAACATAGCAATTAATTAATTAACCAAAAGACCATGAGAATTTATTAATCAATTTTTTTTCACCACAAGCATTCGGCTCACTGCCGCCTAATTTGGTTCGGAAGTCGGTGTTGATATTAAATAATTCTAACCTCCTTTCGATCACAATTGTGAGGGATCAAACCGTGATTTTCTCTGCCAAATCCAACACCAATCACCACCGAACTAATTAAGCATGTGGTCATTAGTAGGATTCAAATCAGTATCACTAATTTCTTTATGTGTTTATTTGAGTATGTGCGTGTTGGGTTTCAAGTGTGATTGTTTAAGTCCCACATCGACTATGTGTGGGAAGAATGTTGGAATTTATAAGAGAGGTGACTCATTAACCTAACACCTTAAGGCTTTTGGTTGGGATGTGGCGTCTCACTCTCTTGTGTGGTCCTGGAGCATTGACCCATTGTTTCTCCCGAGCTCCCCCGGACTCCCCAACAGTGGTATCAGAGCCTAGGTTCGGTTTTGCGTGGGAGCAGGAGGGGATCCTGGTTTGGATCAACTATAGTATGTGGGGGAACACACACTTGGGAGAGAATGTTGGATTTATAAGAGAGGTGACTCATTAACCTAACACCTTAAGGTTTTGGGTTGGGATGTGGCGTCTCCTTCTCTTCTGTGGTCCTGGAGCATTGACCCATTGTTTCTCCTGAGCTCCCCCGAACTCCCCAATAGTGCGACTATTAGTTGAAATTGGATCACCTCATGTGGGGCAGAAGAGTGCATGAAAGAAAGTGTTGAAGATGATCCACATCCAAGGCTCAACAAGGCTCAAGTCAAAGAAGTACACATTTGGAAATAAGATAGATGTTGACGTTTAAGACTAAATTTTCAACTTCTTCACGTTTAAGACTCGAATTTTCAACTAATTAAGCATGTTGACGTTTAAGAGGCTCAAGTTCTTATGAGCATAAAGCACATCTTTTTTGTGTGTGTCACACGTTTTCCCTTGTTATTCACGTTTGAAGGTTGCACTTTACAAATATCTCACCCAATATTCCTTCACACACAATAAATGAGAGACATCATCATTAACTCTTCTTTTTGTTTTTGTACTACTTTCATCATAAATGGAGTATACAGTACTTATAAACGGAAAAAATAAAAGAAAAAAAAAATGGAGTCACTTTTTTATTCACCTTGAAGACAACAATATTTTTTGTACCAAAGAAAAAAACAAAATTTAATACACAAACTAATATTTAAATATAAATTGAGGTAGTTTAAGTATCTGGATTAGTATATTTTTAGTAGCAGTTAAGTGACTTTAACATCATTAACCTTTCGTGACGGTTTTAATCTATTATGATTATGAAACGAAAAATCAACATCAGCGTTATTATGATTATGACTTTAACACCATTAACCTTTTGTGACGGTTTCCAAATGCAAACAAAATTTCTAAAACAAGCACTAAAATATCTTAATTGAATTTGAAATTATTACCTCTAACACCAGCGTTATTGATCAACGCATCAATACATCCAAAAGCCTCCCACGCCTTCTGCACATACTTCTCAATGGCGGAGCCATCAGCGGCAACATCAAGTTCCACCGCAACAGCACGGAGGCTTTGTTTCTCCGGTGACAATAACCGTCCATTGATTTCATCACAGAGAGATTGAAGACGATCAACTCGACGAGCTGCGACAATGACACGACAGCCTGCTCGAGCGAGATCAAGAGATAAATCACGGCCGATTCCGGCAGAAGCGCCGGTTACGAGAACGACTTTTCCGGTGAGACTGTGCCATGGCTCTAATTGGCGGTTAGAAAGGTGCTGATGTTGCATTGTGTTTGTTGTATTGAAATGAAGTGAATGTGTGAAATGATGGATGTGTTTTTAAAATGGGGTTTGGGTATTATTGAAATGGAAATGGGAAATTTCGGAGAATGAAAAGTTTAGAAAAAATGGTTGGGTGACAACTACCATGAAATTGTTGGGGAAGAATTAGTTGACAGAAAAAAAATAAATAGACGTTAAGTCAATGACTTATACCTTCATTAACATTGACGGATCACAACTCTCTCTAGCCTATAAAAACAAAAATACTACTACTACTACCTCCTCTCCTTAATATAAAATGAGTTTAAAGATGATAAACGGTCGGCCTAATAAAAATTTATACAAATATCTAAAGAGAAACAACAAATTGCATAAACAATTGTTCAGTCAGTCAATCGTAGAAATATAAGAGAGATTCAAAACAATTGCATAAACATGTATCGGTGTTGCTCGAAGAGATTGGAAAGAAAATGAACGGCTGCTTTGTGTTTCGGCAGATAACAATATTGTGGCTATTTATATAATTAGGGTTAAAGTAAGAGGTACTATTGGGCTTATTTGGTTTTATGGTATGTTGTTGGGCCATGTGAAAAAAAAAATGTATTACTTTTTTATTGTGCTTATTCATATTTATTTTATGCATCTAATTATTAGCATGAATTATGATGTTTTTATATTTTATGTCTATTATCAATTTATGTATAAGTATTTTTCATAAAAAAAAAATTATGTATAAGTATTTTGTTAGTTTGTTAATTTATGTCTAAGTATTTGTTATTTTGTGACTGGTAATTTGTTTATTTGCTATGAAATACGAAAAGATGTGAACGGTTCAATATAAACGGTTCTATAATGGTTGAACCGGTCCGACCGGTTGACCCTTGAACAGGTAACCACACCGGTTCGACCTTCAGTCCAGTTCTTAAAACATTGGTATTTATTGTAAAATTAGAAAAAGAAACGGAATATCCAGGGGTATATGATTGGTAAAGTAATAATTAATGTTATTGAAAATTCAAAAAGGGTCTTATGTAAGGGGTCGACAATAAAATTTCTCAAAAGAGTCTTATAATTAGGGAGGGAGGAATAATATAGTATTGTATCACATACATTTCCAACAAATTTATTATGTGTATGTATAATATCATGAGAATCAAGATGACACAGTGATGATACACCGTAATTTTCAAAAGCTTACATTCTATATTTTTTTTTTTACAAAAGCAAAATCAAGCAATATCATTAATAATCCACCGTAATTTTCAAAAGCTTACATTCTATATATTTTTTTTTTACAAAAGCAAAATCAAGCAATATCATTAATAATCCTGTTTGTGGTACGGAAAATGCTATTTAGTAAGAATTTTTGTATGTAAGAAAGTATAATCACACCCTCTCTCTCTCTCTCTCTCTCTCTCTCTCTCTCTCTCTCTCCTATGTGTGGTTATTCAATTTTTGATTGGTCAAATTCTCTATTTTTGTGAATTCTTCTCTTTCTTGTATAAATATTTCTTACTAAATAGCAATGTTTTTGTGGTACATATCGGAATTTCATTACAATTTTGGAGAATGGTAATAGATGTAGTCACCCCTACTAAAGTGTGAGCCATTACACAGACTTTCCTCCTTAATAACTCTACCGACGGGTTGTGAAAAAAAGATAAAACACTCCTATAATTTGACATATAACAAGTCCATATTCAAATTTTGTGTCATCTTGGATATATTTGAATCCAACTTGAATATCATCTTAGTTGGCTTAAGCTCGGCTTTGTGATGAATATCATATTATATGAAAACGAAAACGGGTGAAATTGTGAGATATAAAGCGAGACTAGTTGCTCAAGGATTTTCGCAAATACCCGGTATCGATTTTGACGAGACATATTCACCAGTAGTTGATGCAACTACTTTTAGGTACTTAATTAGCCTTATAGCACACAAAGGGCTAAATATGCACATGATGGATATTGTTACAACATATTTGTATGGCTCACTTGATAGTGACATTCATATGAAACTCTCTGAAGGATTTCATTTTCCTAATGCCAATAATTTAAAGTCTCGAGAAGATACTCCATCAAATTGAATAAGTCTCTCTATGGACTAAAACAGTCTGGACGCATGTGGTATAACCGTCTCAGTGAATATTTGCTAAGAGAGGGTTATAAAAATGACTCCATTTGTCCATGTATTTTTATAAAAGGATCAGGAACTAATTTTGCTATAATTGCTGTCTATGTTGATGACATAAATATTATTGGAACTCCTGAAGAGCTTTCAAAAGCCATAACTTGCTTAAAGAAAGAGTTTGAGATGAAAGACTTGGGAAAAGACAAAATTTTGTCTTGGATTACAAATTGAGCATATGAAGAATGGAATTTTTGTGCATCAAGAAGCTTATATAACAAAAATGTTAAAACGTTTTTACATGGACAAATCTCATCTGTTATCTACTCCAATGGTTGTTAGATCATTGGACGTGAAGAAAGATCCTTTCAGACCTAAAGAAGAGGATGAAGAACTAATTGGTCCTGAAGTACCATATTTGAGTGCGATAGGAGCACTAATGTATCTTGCTAAATTATACACGTTCTGATATAGCATTTTCTGTCAATCTACTATCAAGGTATAGTTCTTCACCTACAAAAAGACATTGGAATGAAGTCAAACATATATTTCGTTATCTTAGAGGTACAATGGATATGGGATTAATTTATCCTAAAGTATCCAAACTAGAATTAATAGGTTATGCAGATGTAGGTTATTTTTCAGATCCTCATAAAGGAAGATCACAAACAGGTTACTTGATCACAAGTGGAGATACAGCCATCTCATGGAGATCTGTCAAACAGACCTTAACAGCAACATCATCAAATCATGCGGAACTTTTAGCACTACACGAGGCAAGTAGAGAATGTGTATGGTTGAGGTTCGTAATTCAACACATACAAAAGAATTGCGGTTTATCTTCCGAAAGAATGAATACAACAATCATTTTTGAAGACAACACTGCATGCATTGCTCAGTTAAAGGAAGGCTACATTAAAGGAGACAGAACAAAACATATCTCTCCAAAATTCTTTTTCACTCATGATCTTCAAAAGAATGGTGAAGTAAGCATACAACAAATTCGTTCGTGTGATAATCTCGCAGACCTCTTTACAAAGTCACTCCCGAGCAGAATCTTTGAGGGGGAGAAATAAATATATTGTGAAAGGATTGTACTCTTTTTCCTTCACTAGAATTTTTTCCCACTGAGTTTTTTTCTAGTAAGGTTTTAATGAGACATATTCTTGATGGACATCCAAGGGAGAGTGTTCTGAATATTTAGTGGATGTCCATATAGGTTCTGGCCCATGTTATTGGCCCATTACATTTGCCTATAAATTGAACCTAAGACTCATGTAAACTACTCACTTGGTCAATCAGACTAATTCTATTCTTTCTCTCTTCTCTTCTTCTCTCCTCTATACTTATATATTATTACTATTACTTATATTTCATAATAATTGTTTTAAACTTCAATACAACATTATATTGGGATGAGATTTGAATATATATAATTTTCAACTTATTTATTCTAAGGAGTAAAATTTTACTCACCGAACTATTTGATCCGAAGGAAGGAGAAAAACAGCACCAAAATTAAACAAGGTATAATGATACCTAACATATCCGTAATCATCAAGTGGCTTTATCTGAGGAGGAGGATACTCCTCAAAAAACATAAAAACTTCACCCAAGGTTCAAAATGTAACAGCTGACGAATCCTCAAAATGCTTACTTTCCATGTAAGCATGCTTCACCACCACTATCCAGTCAAAATGTAACAGCTGACGAATCCTCATAAGCAACGAGCCACCCATGTCACTCCCCAAATTTTTACCATTCAGAAACTCCACCACACTCAGAAAAACAACATTAATCTCAATAGCTCGAAACCCCGATCATTGAACATAAGCTAAACCTTGATATACACCTAGAGGTGGGAATAGGCCAGGCCGGCCTACCGGGCCTTAAGGCCTAGCCTACATAGGCTCAGGCCAGGTCAGCCTATTTCTTTAAATAGAGCAGGCCAAGGCTTTTTTATAAGCCTATTTAGTTAAATAGGCCAGGCTGCAGGCCATTAAAAAAGTCTTTTAGCCTATTAGGCCAACCTATTTAAGTTAATATGAATAATATTTTTACTACTATTATTATTTATATAAATATGTTCATGTGAAATAGGCTTTTAAACAGGCTAACAGGCCAAATTAGGCTTTCAAAAGGCCAGGACCAGGCCTAAAAGATAAGCCTATGATAGGCCACAAGCCAGGCTCAGGCCTTCAAATTTTTGACAGGCCAGGCTCAGGCTTGGCAAAGCCTAGCTCGGCCTAGCCTATTCCCACCCCAATATACACCCCAAAGTTCAACTATAAACGGGTTATTCTTTCCAATAAGCACGGAGCAGCTCATAGGCTGGAGAGGGCCACGACCCACCCTGAAAACAATGATAACGACTTTTAATTTATTTATTTAGTGCTAGTATTCCTAATATATTTTCTATTTAAATTCAGAAATATTTAATATGAGTATTTGAATGAATTTTTTTATGAAATATGAACAAATATTTCAGTAGATTTAACATATACTGTATTTTACATATGAATAGAAAATTAATGATATTTAATTAACTTTTTTTATAATGATATTTACCTAACTTTCTTAATCACTACTACAAAATTAATTTATTTTTCTTTATAATTAAGAAGTAGAATGGGAATTCGAGGAACGTTTAGTGTGAAATTTGAAAGTGGACTATTCCTGGGTTCATACACACATGTTTTGTTTGATGCTTATTTTTTCAATTTCCAATATTATAAAAATTGAATTGGACATTGACTTGACGGACATTTGAATTGACGAACATTGAATTGACATAACCTTTGAAGAATGGTTCTATACTTCTATCTCTTTCAATTGTTAATCCTTTGGTTTTTTTTAGTATTTTAGTGGATAAAAATTTCACTAAGTAAATAAGTAGAGTGTCCGAGATTGAACCTAATTAAGGTACCATTTGGCCTAGTTTTTTCCCCTATTCTTTTGAGCTTATGCAAGCAGCTTATGCAATATAAATTAGGTTTTATGTTATTTTATAAGTTCATACTAGTCAAAATTGTATTTTTATAAGCTATTTTATCATAAACTACATTGAAAAACTTATAATAATACATAAAAATTGCATAAGTTGTTTGCATAAGCTCAAAAGAAGAGGAAAAAAAAAGTTAGGCCAAACGGTACCTAAGTAGAGCTAAGCTCATGGACAATACTCTAGTTTTTTAATAAGTGATACTCCCTCCATTCCTTTTTACTTGTCGTTTTAGAAGAAAAAAAAAAAACAAATTAAAAAAATGAATTTTTGAACTTTTTTTTTTTACGGAAAAATGATCTTCATTCATTCAAATCGGCAGAGTATATCATTCGAAATCATTACATATTCAAATTCGCTAAAAACTAAAAAGGATGAATCTGCGAACAAGCTCAAAACATCCGAGTTAATAGCATGAAACGACTCAATGTCTACAAATATGACAAAGCCTACAATTGATATATAAAATCCAAGTGTCTGGAATAGTCATGCTTCCAAATCTACAATGTTGACACTTTAAAATCATTGAATCTGCTCTGAATTTGGATTGAAAGAAATCTATAAATTTAAACAAAACAAACACCGTATAAAGACCGGGACAAACACCATACGATGACGGAATAACAAACAATTCCGCACTAAGGCAGGACAAACGAAGAAATCACAAAGGAAAAACTCAAATGAAACATAAAATTATGTGTAAATCACTTATTGAATTGAAAAAAAAAAAAAATCAATCAAGAGGAATATAATATGAATATATTTACTTGAGGGTATAATAGATGGGAAGAGATCAAATTATACCGGTGTAACATTTGAGTAATGTTACACCGCTCAATAACACTTCAATGAATACAAATTTTACAAAATCCATCATTGGATTGAAAATTTATATCATTTAGATCATCCATGTTCAATTTTACAAAAATCTAAAATCGTTTGATATATTATTGAGACCGATCAAGATTAACGCTTTATGTGTTTTTATTGAATATCGTTAAACTTGATCAATCTCAATAACATATCAAATGATTTTAGATTTTTATAGAATTGAACATGAATGGTCCATATGATATAAACTTTCAATCCAACGGTAAATTTTGTAAAATTTGTATTCGTTGAAGCGTTATTGAGCGGTGTAACATTACTCAAATATTTGGAATTTACTTGAGAGTGTAATAGATAAAATATAACCTTAAATCATCAAAAGGACAAGTAATTTGAATTTTTCCCCTAAAATGACAAGTAAAAAGAAATGGAGAGAATAATTTGTATTTTCAGATTTATTGAGTAAGTATTTTGTATATCAATCTATTACGGGTAAACGGTTTGGAATTGCAATGGAACTTTCAAAGCAAAATAACTATTCTGGTAAAAGCCTTTTTCATAGTTCAGGCGATTGAACATGTGGAATAGGTGGTTTAACTGATTTGTCCTAAGAATGAAAGAAGTTAAGGAGAAAGATTCAAAGTTTAAATTCTGATGAAGTGAACAAACTAACACTAATAACTAAATATTAATTTTGGCAGTTTAAAAAATAAATAGTTCAACCGATTGAATAGTTTGATTGGATTTTTTTTAGACAATGTTGGATTGTATTTTTATTTTTTTTTAACTTTTTGGTTCTCAGGGGAAAAGTGTTCTAGTAGTCCAAAGTTTGGCCGCGGGGTAAGTAAAACCTGATCAATAAATTGTTTCACCAAAGAATCAAACCCAGATATTCTCGAAATCCGTCCTTTTTGGTGAAAGTTATTATTAACCACTTGAGCACAATAACTTGGTTAAAATTGGATTGGATTTTTAAAACACTAGTTTTGTCCTTTTCACTAAAATGTCAACTTAACACTGCCTTAACATTAAAAAGCTATTAAACCAATACTCCCTCCGTCCCAAAAAGAATGACCCAGTTGACCGAAACACGCATGCCAATGCATAACTTTGGCGATTAATATCTTTAATTGTATAATAGTAAAAATTATAAAAAATTGATATTTTGAAAATACTCATCGAGACGAATCTAACAACATCTTATATGTTAATATTTATTTTTATTTATTAGTAGAAAAATATGGTCAAAACAATATATATGAATAGTGCATATATTCAAAATGGGTCATTCTTTTTGGGACGGAGGGAGTACATAATAGTATAATCGGTTAATGGATATTTTAAACGTTTGCGTCTTTTTTTATTGGCACACCTTTTTTATTTGTTCAATGATGCTATGGTAGTAATACGTAAGCTCAATATGGATCTGTTTTCCTCCTAATACTTACCCAAACTTTCTATTCTTGAATCACATACATATTACTTAATTATCCAAAACCTTCATTATAAGCTGAATTTGGAATTTCACCTGATTTTCAAAACAAAAATCACAAACTCCATGTTAGAAAACCACAGACAAATTCAATATGTAGTGGAATAGAAAAATCATTTTATAAAGGAGTAAATGTCGTGAAAGGATTCTCTCCATTAATATTATGGTCAAGTTTTTTTGCAACCATTGATTTAGGAGGAGAGAGAGAAGAAGAAGAAGAAGAAGAAGAAGAAGAAGAAGAAAAATGAATTTAAGGGTGAAGATGTACACACTTAAGGAACATGACAATTTTTTTGTTGAGAGAATCCACTCTCGTAAATGTCCGACTTAGTCCCCACTTGGCTGGAATATTTCATTTTCATAAAATGTTAGGTTAGTCCATCACTTTGAACAAACAATTTAGTCCTTTAATTTCTATGCAAGTAATTTCAAGAACTAATAGACATTAATTAAATATGTGACCTAATTTATATTAGGTATGCAATTTTAGAGACCATTATGAAATGACAAGCTTTCTGAGATAGGTGGAGGGATTACCTTGGCTAACTTTTTAGTTTTCATCGAATGAAAGATTTATGTTTATGAGACGGATAAATCTTTAAGGATAATAACTATGTTATGCCTCAAGTTTTATGTCACAGTTAGTTTTGGAATTCATGTTGTTTCCTTTGTAGTTGCTGACATTAAATTAACTCAATATTAAGATAAGTTCATTGATCTCTTTTCTATTTTATTTTCATATTTACTTGATGAATATATTCATATATGTTTGTTTATAACAGTTTATCACTACAAGAAATTTGCCAGTTAGCGACGGTTTTGCAACTGGTTAGCGGCGGTTTCGAACCGTCGCAAAGGTATATGACGACGGTTGATGAAAGGTCGTAAATCCTGGCGTCGCCAGTACTATATTGCGACAGTTTTATAAACGGTCGCACAAACCGTCGCATTTTGTTTAGCGTCCATTGAAAACCGTCACAATATCAATTTAAACCGTCGCAAAAACGATGGTTTTGGCGAATTTATTTAACCTTTTGCGGCAGTTTAGAACCGTTGTCAGTGTGTTTAATATTGATTTAGCGACGGTTTTAAACCGTCGCAACTCCCTTTGTTTATAAAAAAAATTATGGTTTTTCTTTTTTTTAGCTTATAGTGTTCCTTTTTCTTTTTGGTTAGTTTATAGTTTTTCCTGATTTTTTTTTATTCTTCTTTTTTCATACTCAAAACTACTAAATTAATTCAAAAAAATCAAAAACTATAATCAACAAATAAAACATAATTTTGTATGGCAAGTAGAACACTTCAAATGACAGCAACACTAGTGGAAAAAACATAATCTTAGACTACTACTAAAACACGCCTAACCAAACTAAATCTAAACGTTCTTGAATATTCGAAACTTCGTCCTTATGAAATGGTGTTGAATCTCCAAATACCTAAATAAATGTTAAATAATATTAGAATATTGTATCATCATTAAAGAACGCAATTAACAAAATTAACTTGCTCATACATTGTACGTGTCAAAGTACAAGCTATACCAAGTGAAAACACATAATTTAAAGAACAAGTGAAACCAAATGATTTCTATTCTATTGCCAAACTGTAAGTAATACAAATTAAAAACACATAATTCTAATAACAAGTGAAAGCATGCGATTTTTATTCTATTAGCATCCTTAGTAGATTGGTGTGTTAACCAATACAAATTATGTTGATTTTTCTAGTAAAGGTTTTAATTATGAACACATTAAAACTAACCCATTAATTTCACATTGTAGTTCTGTTCACATAGATCTGTTTCAATTTCATAATTTTAATCAAATCGATAAAGCAGAACCACAAGTCAATTTCAGTTTCATAGATCAAGCTAGTAACAGTTCGGTTTCATAGATCAGAATACTTACAACCAATCTTACAGCCTTTGCCCTTTTTCATCTTTCAGAGCGAGTTTCAACGTTTGACGTTCACGCAACACTCCTTTTCCCTTTTTCATCTACCCAATAAACTCCTACATGCATCAATTTTATTCAAGGGATTCAAATCTAAATTAAATACCAAATACCAAAAGTAATCAGTTCAGTTACTCCTGCAGAGGAAAATACTAAATACTGTAATAAAGTAATGGCTTTAACTCCACTTCTCTACTAACCAAATATCCCCTGAAGTACATCAATTGAATCTTCAGAAAGTTTCAACAAACACATACATATCAATTTAAATGAGTTTATGTTGTCAACTGCAACTTACTCATTTAAACAATAAGAAGAAAAGTTGTTGCATAAGCATGCCTATAATACACCACAAACCAAACAAAAGATAAACAATAAGAAAAATTAGGAAGTTTTCATAGGACCACTGTACCTTTACCACATACCTTGTGATCTTGAATCAGATTAGTTCCACACCCTTCATCAAAATCAAACACACACAGTTCAACATTGTAGGAAAAAAAAAGAGGTAAAAAGGACAATTACTAATTTAGAAGGCTTGATCATATACTATAATATTTACAATTGATGCTTAGAGTTAGGGATATGCAATTCCACATAATCAACAAAGTCACCTAAAATGTGCACACAAGAATGCAACATGTACCATTTCTTCCAATTCAACTAAGTCACTCTCAAATTACATCTTTATCTACTATTTGCTTTAATCTTCCCTCTAGACTAGATGTAGCTTCTTAACCTGAAAGTTAATTTAAAGTGATTCAAGTTATCACATATGCTTAACTAAAACCTCTAACATTACAATCAACACAAGAAAAAGAACATAACTTACTTACCCTCTAGCCCATGGAGGTATAGAGGAATTGGAAGTACTAGCAGCCAATTTTATAGCTAGTTAATAGACATTGACAGATGAAAGGTTTTGCAGTTTCCTTAGAAAAAGTGGACTAAAACAATTGTCCTATATACTCATGTACTTTCTAGTTCTCCAGAAATCGTAAATAAACAATAGCATTATAAACGAGTAGTGTCTGATTGTGTGTCAATGACAAAGATGTCATAGATGAGGTTGAAGGTATGAATCAAAAGAAAAGAATTGAAACCAACAATAATGTGCTAAGGTATAACATAACAAGAATTATGCACCGATTACCATTTAACATTAAAACAAAAAAGATTCATTCTTAACCAATAGTCCATATCTCAAATAAAAAATAGTAGTTTTTTTATGCTAGTTCAATCAAAATATGTGAGCAAAAGAATTATAATAGAAGTTAAAAACCAGTACTTTGAGCCAAAATACTAACAGTCCGAAGTAATGAAATGGGAGGAATGAGAGAAACATCCAATACGAAACTAGTAACCCGACTAATCTGCAGCTGCCGTACCCCAAAACCAGAAAACTCTACTACAGAACAGCAGCCCACAAACCAAAACAAAATACAAACCTGCACCAGTTCAACAAAATTGAACTACAACATCAGCTAAACCCAAAATAGGTCTAAGCAAACCTTAAAACACTGTAAATCATAGAAGGTGTTTTCTTAAATCAGTTATTATTTTTTAAAAATAAAAATATGTGTTTCCTCTATCTGCATATATGCAAAAAGCCTACACACAACCATATACCAGAATTTTATATATTTCATACCAATCAATAAATAGTAGCTTTATAGAAATGTTACAAAGAAATCCTATTACAATAAATCTTGCAATCTTACAACTCTTTCTAGCAATCAATTGTGAAATACTCATTTGATTGAGTCCTTCCACACAAAAAAAAAATGGAGCTCATACAACCTGATATTCATTGTCAAGAAAGAAGCACAACTCTTATGTTCCACACACAAAGCAAGTTTGAAATACATAATACGTGCTCTCAAATATAATGTACAAACAGTGCAAATGAAATGAATAGAATGTATGAGGTAATACCTTTCCAATACACGCAGAACATGAAAAGTTGAGCTCATAAGGATTGATTTCCCCAACACACTTGTTAGGGAACGGTAGCAAGAACCTCCCTGAATTAAAATGACTTCCGTATTGACCCTGCATCATCGTTTAACCTAGAAATTATTAACTGAACAGAGAGATAGAGAGAAATAGAAGGAGAGATTAAAAAAATGCAGCTTGTTCCTTAGCAATCTTTTAAAACAGATAAGCAAAAGCCAGTCCTATTAATGTAATAAAATATGCAGACAAATTATAATACAATACATAAATGACTATTCATCAGTCATGACATGTTATCGTTAGTGATTTTAGAAAGATATCCATATATCAATCGCAAAATACTCTATCACAGTTCTACAATGATTATACAACCTATGGAAGTAAGATTAGCTGCAAATAGATAAAGAAGTAAAACGCACCATCAAACCAGAATAGACCAACAATAGAAGCTGAAAACTATAGTCTATGTCTATGCTATCAATTTGAACATCAGTTCGACAAGCTGAAAAGGCCACCAAAACACCATTAAACCAGACCATACCAACAACAGAAGCAAAAAACTATTGTCTATGTTACCAAAATGTTTTATAAAACCAATTAAGTGTAATTGAAGCATTTAAAGTCCTCTACTCCAAAACCCCCCTCAATTAGACCATCACCTATTTGGTGTACATACTACATAATAATAAAGATAAACTATGAGATTGTACCAAAAAAATGACAAATTATGAGAAACACGGCGAATGAAGAATCCACATATTCAACATCAAGGCAATATAACCACAAACAGTCAGAATTAAGAGGCAACAAACACATTCAAAACAACTTTGGAATTTTTATGTCACAATACTGTTTCATCACATAGCAGGTAATACTGCTCTAAAGAATTAAGATTTTGGCAATTAGCTAAAAGTTTCACAGATAAGACTGAGATGTGTTTGATTTTGGAGTTTCGCGAAAATCATGTTGCCGTTGTTCCGCTATTTCTTCAATTAATAGTTGATTGAGGATTGAGTAGGGAAATGAGGTTAGCGATTTATCTTCATATGTCGTTGAATTTATTATATCTTGTTATTTTTTATGAATCTGAATGAAAAAAATCTTTATAAGAGGAAGCACAATAATTGTAGGTTATGCTAGATGAAATAGGGTAAAGAAGAGCAGTGATTTGTTTAAGAAACTTGAGTGTGTAGTAGGTTGTGTGGTAGTTTTGTAGGTAGGATGGCAGATATTTAGGTCTGGTCAATTGTCTGAATGATATACTACTCATGTTTCATGTACTACTAATTTTGAATTTTAGGTCTAGTTTCCTATTGATGTACTACTGGTTTTGAATTTTATGATAATTTTTTTGTTGGTGTGATGATTTTATGGATTTAATTTCTAAATCGTTTTTTCTGCCGTAAGCGAAAGGATCGAATTAGGAAGAATCCTTAATTTCTGTTGATTTGAATATGAAGTTGAATTTGTTAATATCCTAATATTTTACATTTCAATCTTTTTTTTTAAGCAAAAAAGGGTGGTAGCAGAAAACTAACCAACCCAAAATATTAATCATCCATTATTGATTAATATAAAATCAGTGGTGAATAATTTTTTAAAATTTTTATTATAGGTAGTAATAATAGAATTAAAATGATTTTATTTTTTCTTGATTTTTTTACGAAATATTTTTTCTTGATTGTAATTTAAGATTCCGCCGATTGCATTTTTTTTTTGAGAAAAAGAAATTTGGTAAATAAAATAATTTAAGATATTTATAGAAACAAAAATTTATTTAAATATAATAATATAAAATGTAAAACTATTTATATATCAAAGTAACTATAATAATATAGAAGTCAAAACTATGTGGCAAACCACATGATTAAATATGGTGCAAATAAGGATAAAAATGGCATTTTCATAGTGTCTTGATTTAATAAAGTTATATGATGATTGTATTTATTTGTTTTTAAAATTGTAAATAAATAAGATTAAGAATAAAATGAATGAGAAAGTAATTTTATATTTTGTCTTATAATGATGATGGTCCTATGATGTGATAAAGAAAGTAAAGCAAATAAAGTTTTGTGATGCTAATATGTCAGAAGAATAATATCACGAAGTTAGTAAAAGTAGGGCTAAAGACTCTTTAAAATAAGTTCTACAAAAAATAAGCAACTTATTTTTATAGAAAAAATTGAATAAAAAGAATTTTTTTTGTCAAAAAAAGAGATATATATATATATATATTTTTATTTTAAAAGTTAAAAATACCAATTTTTTCAATAGTACGGAGCTTTTGGGCAATGATTCTCTTCGATTCCAGGAGATAGCCAAATTAATTCAATATATTTTTATTAAAATTCAATAAAATGGTGTGGCTAGAGGTGGGAATATGTCAAGCCGGCCTACAGGGGCCTATGACATAGTCTACATAAATATTGAATGACCATAATTTTTTTTATAGTGAACATAAATTTATTTTAATAGTATTGTAAATAGTTAGAGAATATATATTTTTGTTGTTTTTGTAATAGCAATGTACTCCGTAAGTTTGCACGATTGTCTTTTATTTTAACAAATGTAAACAAAAAAGACTGATGAAAGGAAAGAAAAGAGAAAAAACAAAAGAAAATATAAAAAGAAATAAGAGATCAAGATTATAATATATTTGTGAACAAAATGAATTCTAATATATTTATGATGTTTTGCATGTAATAATTAGTTCTGTGTGTTTTTGGTGATTGATATGCATGACTCAAAGAGTCATATTTAATGCATGAGAATGAGGGAATTGTGTATGGTTTATTAATATTAAAATTGTAATTTTTTAAATTAAACTTCATAATTGGTTGGTGGTGTCAAGAAAGTAATTGGTTGGTGGTTTTTTAGTGATCAATATGTATGGCTTAAAGAGTCGTATTTAACACATGAAAATGAAGGAACGAAGATTAACTTAAAATAGGGAAAATTCAAGTCTGTTAGCTTCCAAGATGAACCGATACATGTCAAGAATGAACGAGGGCATGAAGATCCGAGGAAAAGATGAACCGGTGCATTGAGGACCCCGAGATTTTTTTGAACCGGTGCATGTTGTGGTTGAACTGATGCATGAAACAAAGGCTGGAACATGAAGGCAAGAATGAACCGGTTCATGTGTAGAATCAACGGGTTCATGCGCGCAAATTTTGTGAAAATCTATTTTGATTATGTTTCAAATTAAAGGAGATTTGTTCCTACTTTTAAGATTTGAGGCACATAACGAATGTTCTCTCCTCCGACCAAATTTTTTTCATATGCAAGAGTTAGAGATGAAATATGTGACTATTTGCTTAAGACTTTCTTTACAAGTTTGGAGGGAGGGTTTTGAAGAAAAAAAATGAAGAAAGTCGAAGAATTTAAGAATTTGGGAGGGGAGAAGTTTGAAGGGTTAATTTTTCTTAATAACACAAAAATTTTGTAATTCGGTAGAACTCAAAAATTGCTTGAACATTTAAAAAAAAAAAATTGCATTGAAGAAAGATTTTAGAGAGCTTATACGAATTCTCCAGATATAATTATATTATTATAATTTTTTAAAATTAAAAAATATATTAGTCATAAATATTTATTTATTTGCTTCAAAAAAAATATTTATTTATCATTCTATATATAAGTACTCCTAACACCTACCAAAACTTTCTAATCTTGAACCACTTACAGATTACTTATCCAAAACCTTCACTATAAGCTGATTTTTGTTGCATATTAAGTGCAGAAGACAAGCAGTCTGTGGCAATTTGCCTGAGACAAAATATGTAATTTTCTTTCCTTTGATAAATATACTTGTATGCACTCTGTAAATGAAGTAAAACATGTACATTAGAATTGGAGATTGGATTGGGGCCGTAATGTTAGCTCCTCACACTTCGTCTAAGTCCTTTAAGATACATTTTATCAGCATTGGTGAGCCGAGTTTGGAATTCGGCCCACTCACTCCTGCATCTCGTTTTCACCTGATTATCAAAACAAAAATCACAAACTCCATGTTAGGACACCACACACAAATTCAAAGAATATGTAGTAGAACTGAAAAATCATTTTATACAGGAGTAAATGTCCAACTTATTCTCCCCCACTTTGCTGGAATGTTTCATTTTCATAATATGTTAGGTTTGTCCATCACTTTGCACAAACAATTTAGTCCTTTAATTTCTATGCATGTAATTTCAATAGCTAATAGACATTAAATATGTGGTTTCAGCGACCTAAGTTATCCATATGCAATTTTAGAGACCATTCTGAAATGACAAACTTTCTGAGATGGACGGAGGGATTAACTTGACTAACTTTCTAGTTTCTGCCAAATGAGGGACTAAGGGACACTTCATAATAGTGAGGGACGAAGTTGTTATTTACTCTTTTATATAGTAATGCTACTTATACAATTCACTCTGGCTTTACTGCTCTAAATAATTTGATATGTAGCATCGAGATTGGATTTACTGCAGGTTTATACCATGCAATTTGGTGCATTCAATGTACTTGTGATAGAGGCTTTTTTATCTGATTTGAAATATTTTCTAAGTAAAAGATATGATGGGAATACAAATAATTGTACAAAAGTAAGATCGTTTCCGTGTGAAATATACATACCGCATCATATTTATCTCTTCCATCATCAGCTTCTCCCTGAAAATTGTACATAGATATATTGGAAAAATTAATTTTAATAAAAGAAATTGCAGGTTGAAAGCACAATCAATTTAGTATTTAATATTGGAGAAAATATGTGGCAACAAATATCTTGTTAGTTATAATGAGTGATGACTAACCTGGCCTCCGAGAGAAGGAATTGTTTGATGAATAATCCATTGTGAATCAACCACACCAATTTTTTCATGTGCTGGCTGCCAAAAACCAAACAAAAGGTAAGTAAGGTATTGAAGGGACTAGAAACCAACCATTTTTGGCACAGAGCAAAATTGATAGCATTTGTAGGCAAGCATGTCCAATTGAAGCATAAAAAGCTCAAAAAGAGATATATAAAATATAATAGAAAAACTGCTAACCTCTACACATCTTCTGAGAGCAAAATCCAATCCCCATCCATGCACTAAATCATTCTGCAAGCATATGTTTCGTATGTTCGTCAGACAATTGAAAAGTTTGAATATATCATGCAAAAAAGAAAATCAAATTGCCTAGTTAATATATAAGATCAACAACACATGCTTTGAAAATCAAAACAATACCTGAATCATATGCCAGACACAACGCCAAGCTTCTCGAGAAAAGACAGGGGCCATAATTTCCACAAATCTATAAAAGCAGGAGTGATAATCATGTTAACTGAATAAAAATAAATCCTATAAACAAAGCTATAAATTACAATTCAACTAGGATAAAGTAAGAAGAAAGAGCATACGCGGCACAAGGTGGCAAATTTGGATCACTACACCAGCCTGGTCTCTCATCTGTTAATCTTTTTACCAATAGATACACAAAGACGTTTAAGAGCACATTTCAGAGCATGAGAAAGCACAACTCAACAAAGAAAGGGTAGAAATTAGGGAGGAAGGTTAAAGGCATACTTGTGAACTTCTCCATCATCCTTCCTCTTTGTCATCTCCCACGTAAATCCACTACTGGCCCCGAGTCCAGGTTGTGATATCTCCAAACCATGTTTTTCGACCACCTTAATATACCTGGTACATAAAGTACAGTTAAATAAAAAAAATGCATTCCATGAAAAATATGAGCAGCATAAAACAGATAAGAAAAATAATATACTCGTCTCCGTCGAAGTTTTCCAATCCAAGATCTTCATCCCAAATAAAAATGTATTCATATGCCGCCACAATATCAGGATGCAAGAACCTTTTAGCATACCACCTGCATAAATTAAAACAATATAATAAATTAAAACATTAGTAGGGAAATAATGATTTCAACATTCCAAATCATGATAAACCATTTTCTTCTTCTTTTTGTTGATATACGTATAAAACCCATTAAATGTTAAACTGCTTCAAGAATCCTTAAGTTATTAGAATTTGGGAGGCCTATACTCAACCACAAAAACTAGCTTGAGAGTTGAAGTTTGCACTACAATTATAAATGCTATCTATGTCATATCTCTAACCAATGTGGGACTTCTAACACACACCCTCACGTCCAGGACTGAACAAGCTGAAACGTGGAATCAACAACAACGGGTGGCCCAAATATGGAAGGTCTCCACAACAGACAACAAATGGATCTAGAATAGGCTCTGATACCATATTAGAATTTGGGAGGACTATACTCAACCACAAAAGCTAGCTTCAGAGTTGAGGTTTGCACTACTATTATAAAGACTATATATGTCATATCTCTAGCCAACGTGGGACTTCTAACATAAGTAGCCTGTAAATTGCCAACCAAAAGTCGAGGGCGAAAAGGGATGAAAAGAACAGATGAAAAAACATACCATTTGGTTTGTTTTTTAGCACTAATATGGATTACATTATTTGACCATTCGTATTCATCCCATTCACTAGTCCGACCATCATAATGAAAGAGCAAAATTGTGAAATCATCAGAGAACTATAGAACAATATGATGGTAGTTAGTACTTTGAATACAATATGAAAGGGTGAAAATAACTTCATGTATGTAAATGTAGTCCATCTTTATAACCTTTTTAACCGCAGCATCAATATTATCTCTCTGATCATAGCCAACAGTGAATGTTACTAAATACTTTGGCTTTTTCTTCAGATCCTGCAGAATTCAGGGTGGCATAGTGTAACTGATCATTAATTAGACATTTAATAAATTATCTGCAGACTGCAGCACTTAAGAGAAATTGTATGTTTCAAACTCATCTTACACTATTTTCCTAATAGTTTATTAATCTAATTTAGTATTTACCTATCACATATCAAACACAATACTTGTATTGTTACCATTCAATATACAAGCCACATATAATTTCCTTTGAATAACTGTAACAGATCATACCTCACTAGGGTCGCCCCATAATCTACGCAAATAAAAATCAGATTCTGACACAACAATTCCTGGGGGTAGAGATTCTGCTCCAGGAGGATTCCTTGGAACATACATCTGCAAAAGTAACAGTTTTCAATCAGTCTCCATGATTGTTTTTAGTAATTATCTTGATAAATAATATTCATGCAAACCTACAGAAAAACATTGTATTGTAAGCGAGAAAATCAGATACACAATTCTTTCTCCACAGAGAATGACGGCGAAAGCTCACTATTACATTATATTTCAAACATCAGATGCATGAACACCAAGTAATTAAGTAAGCAGCATGAGTGACCTTTGGTAATTTCATGGACCCAAGGAATTCAATACGCTTGGTGGAAGATTTGTCATCAATAGTTAGAGATTTCTCTAGATCAAGTGCAAATCTGTCTATATCAGACATAGGTACACCAAAAGTATGTCCTAAGCCTGAAGAAAAGTTAATCTGCAAAATTCAAGAAAAAGAAAAATGTGAGGAAAATACATTAAAAAAGTATGTTAAATTCCCCATACAACATTTAAGATTTAAAAGTTGCAAATGTTACCTTAGTCATATGCAAAGCTGGAAGGGAAACACCAATAAAAATTCCAAAGGCAACTGCCATAATAATTATAATGATAGGCTTTATATTGTCACGCGTTCTTTTTACCACACTACAGAAGAAATAATAAACTAAAGTAATGAATTTATATGTTTCTATGATTAAATACAAAAAAAAAAGTTCTTAATTATTAGACAAATGATATTTTGACAGAAGAATTTGACATCAAATGGAATGGTTAATGTAAATACGGGATTACGTTCAGTCATGGTTAATGAATAACAAAGTGTTGCAACTCATTAACCATCTATCAAATCAAACACAATTAACCACAACATTGAACATCATTAACCACAATTTTCAAGTGTTCATGGGTTTGGGTTTGCTCCATTTCATATCCCTTATTGTCAATTTAGAAGATTAGTGGAATCCACTCTTAATGGATCCTATTAATCTTCACTTGTATCTATCTCTCTCCTAAATTGATAACAAATGAATGAGTAGTAAATGGAGCAAACAATTTGTGTTCAAACATATACTTGAAAAATTGTAGTTAATGACATTCAAAATCGTAGTTAATGGTATTCAGTTGATGATTAATGAATTGCGATATTTTCATATTTTCATTAACCATCCACAGAATGTAACTAACCACATACTCCGTTCGTCCCAAAATATAATCATAAGTTAGTAAACAAAAGTGAATGTATTTGGTCCAAATCTTTAACCAAATACATCAAGTTTCTTTGACTCATATTTGCTTATATTTTGGGACGGAGTGAGTATTTCAATCGTATTAATCATCTAAATTGATGTTGAAATTTGATGTCAAAATAATACAACTCTTCTTATTATATTAAGCTACAAACAATAACTATTCATACCTCCGTTGCATTATTCCAATCAAACCAATTACGATATTAGGATCTTCCAATCCAAGAAAAAATATTTAAGCACTCCTTATGCAAACCATGAAGAAAACATGTCACCCTTGAAATCAAAACCCAAAAGAGTAACTAAGTAAAGTAACGTATAAACAAAGTTAATCACGAATGCATGCTTATTATGTGAATGCATGAAACCATTCCAAAACATTGAAAACTAATTGAGGTGAATTTTAATCGAAAAAATAAAATAAAATAAAATAAAATTCACTAAAAACAAAAACCAAAACGTAACTGAATTCTTCACGTGATACTATTGCATTCTGGATCTACATTAAAGCTAAAATTTAACGAAGAAAAATGATAGTGATTCGAATGGAACGTTAATGTGGTGATAAATTTTTTGTTAGAATTGAATATATGAAAATTGTGGATTGACATGAAGAAAAAAAAAAAAAGCGATGGAAGATTGAAGGAATTGAGATTTTGTGGAAGATGAAGGAAATGAGAGGAACTTACAGGATCGACGCGAGAGGAAGAAGAAGAAGAAGAAGAAGAAGAAGAAGAAGAAGGTAGGGTTCAGATTTGGGTTCTTTGGGGATTGAAGAAGAAAAAGAAGAAGAGTGATCGAAAAGACGCACGGTATTGCCGATTTGTTGTTTCTTCTACTTCATACACTCTGAAAACTTGTAAGAAAGTAGTAATAACAACGAAAACATCAAATGTCATAAAGACGAAACTACCCTAAATATTTATTTTGTCTTTACAATATTTAAGAATTGTAATTAATTAGAATTATTTTATTTTATTTTGAAAAGTAATTAAATTACAAAGTAGTGCTGAATTTTAGTCAAAAAACAATTTCTGAATTTATCACAAATAATTTTTTAGAAGCAAATTAATATGCTGACAAAAAACTTAAAAAAGTAAAGTAATTTTTTTTTTGAACAAATTAATTATTCTTTGTATTATTTTTTTCTAATTATATTCTCTATCTTTACCTTATTATTATTATTATTATTATTATTATTATTTTCTCTTTTTAACTTGTAACCAATTTTTTTTTTCTTTTTCACTTCTCTTCTCTATTACTTTCAAGTTCAACTATTCTCTATTACTTTTTAAAACTAAAATTTATTTTTTTATTCTCTTTCAACTTTTTCATGCGTCATAACTTTAGTTGTAATAGTCAATTTCAAACGAATTATAAGAAAATGTTTTCTCAAAAACATGTCTCATTTTGCATGCGTAAAAACTTTATCTATAGCATTCATATCATATGCATTCCGAAGACTTATTTCTTCGAAAATGAATGTTGTTTGCGAGGATAGTCATTTTTCTAAAAAATTCACAGATTTCCTATTTTTTTTTCAATTTTCTAACAAAGTCCCTGCAATTATAGCGATTTTTTGTTTTAGTACATGTAATTTTTCATTTGGCTTCATGTATTATTGAGTGTTTATAATTTTTGGTTTGATACAAACTCAAGTAAATCACCTTTAGTTATACTAGCGGCATTGCTAAATCAATGACTACGATTTTGCCACCACAAACTTAATCTAATGGCTATAAACCACTTTCTAGAATTTTCTCTACAATTATACAAAAATCTTAACTTATCCTTATTTTCTAGAGAGCTCCATGGATCTCTCTGAAATATGCTTCAAGAAGTTGGACCTACTACAACATAAATTTGGACTTAAAATTTCCTAAGGCCCAAAAACTAACAAACCCAAAATCAATTTACATATCGCAAGCTTCCAACCAAGCTCTTAAAGAGTGATGGATCCATTTTTTCTCCTTCTTCGTACTTTGACAACTTGATTCCACATTCCGTTGGCGTGTTGACTGGGTTTGCGTCATCCATCTTGAACTTCTTGCGTATCTCCTTAGCATAACCTTCTTGAGTTATTAGTATTCCATGATCTTCTTGTTTCACTTCAATGCTGAGGTAGTAAGACATGAATCCAATGTCGCTCATCTCGAACTCTTCAAAAATGGTAGGATTGTTTCACGTGAAGATGAAGGCATACAAGTCCACAATCAAAATATCTCCACCTTGCACTTTGATATAGGGTGCATGCTCATATGGACACTTGATGAAGTTCTTCTCCTGAAAATACTTTTCAATTCGAGCATTCCAAGCTCTTTGAGCTTGTTTCAACCCGTAGAGTGACTTCTTTAGCTTTAAGACCTTTTTTTCTTCTCCTTTGACTTCGTAGCCTTGTGGTTGCTCAATGTAGACTTCTTCGTTAAGGACCTCATTTGAGAAGGCTGAATTGACATCAATTTGATGTATCTTCCACTTGTTTTGAGTTGCCAATAAAATGATTAGTCTAGTTGTTTCTAATCGAGCAACTAGAGCGAATACCTCGTCATAGTCGATGTCGACTCTTTGGTTGTATCTTCCTTCTTGTTTTTCTTTTCTTCATAAGCTTGCAACGACACAAGAAGTTACTCCATTGTCATGGCCTCCAAATCCTTTGTGTTGTCGATGATAGTGACAATATGGTCAAACTTTGGATCTACCGATCTAAGAATTTTCTCCATGATTCTTTCATCATCATACTTCCGTCAGTTTCTTTTTAAGGTTATTAGTAACCATTAAAACTCTTGAGAAATAACCAGAGATAAGTTCACCTTCTTTCACTTGATCGACTCCCTTGTAAGAGGTTCGAAGTTTCTCCCATTCTTCTTTGGGAGTCTTTGCTCCCAAGACCATCATAAACGTGTCTTCACCTAATCTTTGATAGATTAGACAGAGAGCCTTTTTGTCTCTCTTCCTTGAGTCTCTCAAACCAGCCTTTTGAGATAGAGTGTTTTCATTCTCCGGGTTGACAAGGCATTTCTCGACTACCTCCCACACGTTGTGTGCGCCAAAGAGAGTCACCATTCTTAGACTCTAATTGTCGTAGTTGCTCTTTGTGAGCATCGGGACTTGGAAAGGAACACCGCTACTCATCATCCTTAGGAGGATCTTCAAGCTCCGTACCACTTTGTTGGAAGGAAAGTTTTGGGTTGGTGGAGAAAGTATTTAAGTATTTGTGCGAGGATAAGAAACTTTTGGGAAATGGAAGGCTTCTTGTATTATTGTGTGTTTACAATTTTTTTGGCTTGATAGCTACTCTAGTTCACCACCTCTATTTATACTAGTGACATTCCTAAATTAATGACTAGGATTTTGTCACCACAAACTTAATCCAATGACTATAAACCACTATAGAATTTTCTCTACTATTCTATAAAAATCTTAACTTATCCTTATCTTCTAGAGTGTTCCATAGATCGATCTCTCTAAAATATACTTTTAGAAATTGGACCCACTACAACACAAATTTGGACTTAGAATTTCCTAAGACCAAAAAACTAACAATTCCAAAATCAATTTACATATTTAATAGTGGTGCTATGTGTCATGATTATATTGAGCCATATATGTCATTAGGGACAAAAATTAGCATTTTTGAGTTTGAAGGACTGAAACGAGGATACGTTTAGGGTGGACCAAAACATGAATTGGTCCATCTTGGACTTATTAATTTAAACCATTGATCAAGTAATGTACACAAATATTATCATAGTCCATCCATAGACAATTACTCTCTCACTCTCTCCACCCACACCAATTTTCAATTCCACCATAGCAAGATATATATTTCTTGTTCCACCGTAAAAACAAGCACAACGCCACAACCCATATGATTTTACTGGATTGTCACTACCAAATTCACAGTTCTAAGTTCTATTTTTCTTTTTTCTGGCAAGATTAGCTTCTAAGTTCTATTGCCTCTAATATTGGTTCCATTGAACCCCTTCAAATTTTTTATCTTT
This sequence comes from Trifolium pratense, assembly GCF_020283565.1. Taxonomy (NCBI): domain Eukaryota; kingdom Viridiplantae; phylum Streptophyta; class Magnoliopsida; order Fabales; family Fabaceae; genus Trifolium; species Trifolium pratense. The sequence continues at coordinate 17,297,527 of NC_060062.1, read as the reverse complement.
CCAACAATTCCCTTAATGGGTCCCTTTTTTAATAAAGAGAGTGATAAATTCAGATTAGCTTCTAATTCATTTTTCTCATTTTTTTATTAAAAAAATACCGATGTGGCAAGCCACATCATATAATTTTATTGTTTAAAACATATAAATTTATTGAAAATAAAAAAATTTAGAAAAATGAAGAACATCATCATCATCTTCATCCTTTTCCTTGAATCTTCATCATCTTCATTGAATAAAAAGTTTTCCTACTCAAATATAGCTCAAAATATGATGAATCTATGTTATGTTCACATCAATTTTCTTCTAAACACAAAAATCAAAACCCTCAAATTCTCAATAAACCCTAAACATGAGACAAAAAAGGTTTATTGAGAGTAATATTTTTCCATGGGATTATGCGATTGTTGGAACTAAAGTGATTCAATGCTTCCCTTATGTTATTGGCTCTCAATCTGGGGAAATTTTGAAGGATGAAGATTTGATGGGATAAAAAATCATGATGATGATGTTTCTCTGTTTCTCACTAAAAACCATGAAAAAATTACTCTCAATAAACACTTTTTGCTTCATGTTAAGGGTTGAGGATTTGTGAGTTTTGATTTTGTTTGTAGAATAAGATTGAGGTGAACATAACATAGGTTCTTCATATTTAGGTAGACATTTTTTTATTCAATGAAGATGATGAAAATTCAAAGAAAATGATGATGTTCTTCATTTTTCTGGATTTTTTTTTTATTTTCAATAAAAATGTTTTAAAAATAAAATTATATGATGTGACTTGCCACATAGTATTTTTTTAATAAAAAATAAGAAAAATGACTAAAGTGTTACAAATATACAAGATAAAGGACTCATATGTTACAAATAAAAAATAAAGAACTAAAATGTTACAAATAAATAAGATAAAGGACCTCTAGTGTAATTTTGTTTAAATTATTCTTAACTAGTAAGCGAAGGGTTAGCAATAGCATTTGAGTTATGCTATATGGTGCGAATCACACATATGCGAAATTCGAAGAACGGTGCAAACAGTTCAGTAATAATATAGCACGTGCGTGGTTTCTTTTCTCCTTTTTATTTGTTTATTTATTTATTCATAAAAACCGACCAAGGGTACTTTTACAGTTTTACTTGCCTCTTTATTTTTAATGAATCTTAAACTTATTGAACCATCCACCATTCCTGAGACTAAGATTTTCTCTTGTGATAATCTCAAATCTCAAACAAAAGTAAATAAACGAAATAAACAAAGAAGGGAAAATTTTGAAACTGCCATAAGAATAAAATAAGAGGTGAATCAAAACATATGACACCCCAACGAAAATAAATAAATGAAGCATAACACAAAGAAGTAGGAGAGACCCACCATAAAAACGAAGAAGGAAAAATGGGTATCCCTCTCCAGTCTCCACTCCACCGACCACCATTGATTTTTCTACTACGTGCGTGCTCTCTCGAGATATGAAGAAGAAGCTGGATTTTTTTAACTTTAACATAAAAAAGCGACTTTTGAAAACCACTAATACGGTCAACAGGATAAAAATACAGTCAAAAAGTATAAAAATACTATGACACATCATTCGTCGGTATTCGCATAATTTGAGTTCGCACTAGTAATCATTTTCCATAGCATTTTCCTAATAAAATCAACACAGTGTGAATTTTTTTAGAGTGATGTGGAAAAACAATGTTTCTTCATTGGATGACCACGCAAGCTAATGGAACCCACATAAGCCACCGTACCTGATATAACCTCCGATTCGGGTCCTTCTTCTCTTCTCGGTGACGCTATAACCTCTCTCCGATTGTGTCCGTATCCTTATTATTTTCACTCCTCTGCGATTCTCATCAGATCCGCACTACCAAATCACAGATCCTGCTCTGGTAACCTCTCTCTCTCTCTCTCTCTCTCTCTCTCTCTCTCTGCTACTCAGCAATTCAATCACTACATTGCATCTTAACAATGCGATTTCATTTTTTGCAGATTCAATTCAATCAATACTAGAACAACAATTATCAAACCTAAAAATATGGTAACTCTTCCTCGTCTTCTGCATTGCTTAACCTTTTTTTGCAGATTCAATTCATGTCTTGTATTCATGTTAATTCAATCATTTTGGTACTCGAGAGCGTGTAGTTGATTTGTTAGTTAGTTATTCCAATTTTGTTATATCAATCAATCAATGTATACAGTTTTAATCCGTGATCTGGAAACAAATTAAGATCGTCTGAATTTAAATCGTTCTCGATAATTTTTATCTTACATTGCAAGTTTGTGCTGCTAATGTTTGATTTTCTTTTACATTGAATTTAGTTATGTAACTTTAGCCTATGTTAGTTTTCACGTTTGGAGACTCCAGATGATTGAAATTGATTTTGACATGTTTGGTTGCTCTCTAGTAGAATTGATTCTATCTCTAGAATTGATTTTAACTTATTGCTAGGATTTGTAGTTTTTGAGTCTAAACATGATTTTTACACTGAAATTATTGTTCAACTCACTGTTACATAAATGTATCCAAACATAAATCACTTTACATTCAACTTTCAAAATCAATTTTTTTCACTGTGGAACCAAACATGCACTTAGTGTTTGATTTCGTCCAAAATTGTGCTGAAGTTGATTGTATGAGCATTTGCTTGCCAGTTTGGTGAGGGTGGGGCAGGGTGTTTATGAAGGCCATAAGCTCATTGATTTTAGTAAACTCGATAAAAGTAAAAGTTTCTTATCCTGATTTTCTCTCTGTACCATTAGTTTTTTCTACTTGAATTGTTTTTGTTTACTTTTACAGGTTGTTCTTGCTGCATCCGTTGTCGGCAAGTCTGGCAAAGGTGAGTTCCTTGAATTGATGTTTTACCTTTAATTTTAGAATAACTACGACAGATAGTTTGTGCCTAGCTTGTAGTCATTGTATTGTACTTCATTAAACAGCAATTTTACTAAAGGGGAGAGAAACATATTAAATATATTGCTCTCGAGATGCAATTTTAATTATAGTTAACTTTAGGCTAGACATGTACTCATCATTATTTATATTGAATTTTGAAGCTATAGCAGTCGCCTTCACGATAACAAAAAAGTGATGTATTTATCTTCCCCTTCTATATAGCTGCAATCTTTGCTGACCCCCCGCCCTCACTGTTATGAAACACAAGCTAATGGGTTTTGGGAAATATATAAGAAATTAGTTCCAGATGGGGCAGTTCCACAGGAAACATAATTTGTATCTTTTGCTATAATACTTTTATTTGTGTATACTATCTGCTCATGACTTTATGTCAGCAACATAGACCATTGGGTTATGAAATCCATTTCCTATTTCAATAATTCCATCTTTTTTGTGTCTGATTCTTAATATTACATTTTATTAAGAAATTATTTCAGAAAAACATTTCAGTTTATAAACAGCTTAGTCTTGAATTGATGTTTTATTTGATGGTGCCTAAATAATTATGGATCAACACCTATACCCTTATGCCAGTAATCATTTTGCTTTTTGTTTACAGTGCTAGTTTCTAGACAGTTTGTGGATATGTCTCGAATAAGAATTGAAGGACTCCTAGCAGCATTTCCCAAGTTGATAGGCACTGGGAAACAGCACACTTATATTGAGACTGAGAACGTGCGCTATGTTTACCAGCCAATAGAAGCTCTGTATCTGCTTCTTGTAACAAACAAACAGAGCAACATACTGGAAGATTTGGATACTTTGAGGCTTCTCTCCAAACTTGTATTCTATCTCCATTCCATATTTTAAATTGATTGGTCTTTTCATCTTGTTAGGAGCACTGTTTGTTTTGTGGTTAACTTGCTGGCCCGAATCTAGAATTTTGTGCCCTGTCTTCTCAATTTTCTTTCATATTGGTGTTTTCATGGGGTTTTGATGGTACAATTATTGGATGCATAAGTTCCACTTCTTCATTTAAATGTGGTGTTTAGTACATTGAATTTTATAGGAAGGTTTAGGATTGATGAAATGGTTTTTAGTTGGAGATGTTTTCCCTTTTTGAATCAGTTTTAAAGCCCTTGAACTAAACTTTTGTCAAAATGCTTTCTTATATTCTGTTCATTGCTTAATATTGTCAGGTCCCTGAACACTCTTATTCCCTTGATGAAGAGGGTATTTGCAAGAATGCCTTTGAGCTGATTTTTGTGTTTGATGAAGTAATCTCTCTTGGGCACAAGGAAAATGTTACCGTTTCACTAGTTAAGCAATACTGTGAGATGGAAAGTCAGGAAGAGAAGCTGCACAAGCTTGTTATGCAGAGCAAGGTCAATGAAACTAAGGATCTTATGAAGCGGAAAGCAAGTGAGATTGATAAGAGCAAGGTATGATCGGAGGGACTACTGTTTATTACTTTTTTTTAATGTTTTAACTTTTAAGTCATTATTGCTCATAATTTAATTTAAATTAATACATTTATTGTTCAGATTGAAAAGAATAGAGGTGATAAAGGAGGCTTTGGTCCGTTGACGTCAATGGGATCTGGAAGAATTGAAAATAGCTTCAGTGATTTGAGCATAAGTAGCACTGGAACTGGTTTTGGAAGCGGCTCTGGTTTTGGATTGAATACTGATGCTGACTCCTTTTCTGTCAAGCCTAAAGGTTGGTTCTCATAGATTCTCACAATTCTTCTTGAGTTCTTTTAAATTAAATAGAACGACTTAGAATGGCAATGAAGCATGCAGTATGCAGGCTGTGGTTTATTCTATGCCCAAATTAACATGTTTCTGAATATAAAGTAATCTTGTCATTTATGTATTCTCTTATTCTTTTCATTAGGTCGTCCAACTGCATCTGCCACTGCTCCGTCAAAGGGTCTTGGTATGAAGCTGGGTAAATCTCAAAAGACAAATCAGTTCTTGGAATCATTGAAAGCAGAAGGTGAGGTCATTCTTGAAGATGTTCAGCCAAAACTTGGCCAGTCTCGGACAGCTGCCCCACCACTTACCGATCCTGTGACTTTATCGGTTGAAGAAAAATTAAACGTCACACTGAAACGAGATGGTGGAGTTAGTAATTTTGATGTTCAAGGACAATTGTCTCTCCAAATTCTTAACCAAGAAGATGCACATATTCAAGTTCAGGTATTGCATATTCACTATCTCTCAAGCTTTGTGGCCTGTGACAGCTGATTTGTATAACCAGGAATTTATTTTCAATAATTAGTTATTGACATTCAGAATTATAGCTGTTTCATATAATTGCATCATCATTTGGGAATAAAGTTCATGCCAAACAAACTATTTTCCCCCGGCTTAGATGTTGTCTATAGAGTATATACACTCTTCTCATGGCTCAAGTGAAGTTTAGTTCGTATTAATATGTTGGATGAACCTAGCAACTTGACAATACTTAATAGACTATGAACTATTACAAGTTAGTCTATGACACTTCTCTTATAGTAGCATAACTGTTGGGTCAAATAGTTGTGTATTTGTTAGGGACCAGTCCTCAGAAATGAAATTACAATAACACAGAAAAATGGAATAGTAAAAATGGCTGTTTATTAATGTAGAAGTAAGAGGGAATTTACAGAGAAGGAAGTATCCTTTCCTGCCAGCCACAGCGTTGGGCTCCTCGTAACTAACTTTAGCCAAAATACAAGATAGGATTCTATTCTCTCACTCTACCCCTTACAGTGAAAATGGTTACAGCCATAAACCAACAAATTCCACATCATTGGCGCCTAAAGGATTGCTAACACCCACTTCTTCCTTCTAGAATATGCTATCCACTTCTTGAGCCCACCATGCTGACTGAATTAAATGACTAGCTGCACCCCTATCAGTATTCTCCTATATTTTGTACAAAAAGAATGGGCCTGAAAAGAGAGAACAGCTGCAACAACCAGGCCTTATTCTGCTTGGACTAGGTGAGGATCCTGAAAGAGAGACGTAAAGGAAAAAAGTCGATATGGTTGTGGTTGTTCAATTAGGCCTAAAAAATGAAATTGAAGAGGAAGATAAGGGGATTTAAAATACAAGTACCAATATATGTGATGTATTTTAAGGTTTTACTAAAACAGTCATTTTGGTTCCCTATTTGGTATTAGTTTTCACCCATGAAGATGAAAAAATGACGAGTTGTATGTACATGGAATACAACTATACAAGTTTCAATAAACAAAATGATATATTTTTCTGTTCGATCAATTTTATTTGTTTTCTTCCGCTACTTTATCAATTGTTTTGTACATTACCTAAATTTGCTCGTTTAATTTTTCATTCTAAAGTTCCCATGTTCTCTCCCGTCTTCAAGACCCTTTTTGTATGCATATATCACTTCGGAAGACAACTTAAGTATTGGTACTTGTATATTGTGCCTTGTTTTTTGCAGGTCCAAACTGGTGATAATCACGCCATCTCTTTCAAGACACACCCCAACATGAATAAAGAGTTATTTGCCAATGAATATATACTAGGTCTAAAGGATCCCAACAGGCCTTTCCCCACTGGTCAAGCCAGTGATGCTGCAGGTGTTGGACTTTTAAAGTGGAGAATGCAAAGCACTGACGAGTCAATAGTGCCACTGACAAGTGAGTTTATAACTATCATTCATGTTGGCTACTACTTTGTGTTCACGTATTTATAACTTACAGTGTGCTACATATGTCTTATGCAGTCAACTGTTGGCCCTCTTCTTCTGGAAATGAAACTTATGTCAGCATTGAATACGAGGCTTCATCAATGTTTGATCTGCGGAATGTTGTGATCTCAGTACCTCTTCCAGCTCTTCGTGAAGCACCATCTGTTAGTCAGATTGACGGGGAATGGAGGTGTGTAATTTGCTGTCTTTCTTCCTCTGAACAATTGTTAGGGACAACCATGATTTTTGGGTTGAAGTCTGTTTGTTGTATATGAGCTGGTGGTTAATATAATCTGTGACAAATGGTAAATCTTTGGGAGCTTTAAACATCTGGTCAGATTTGTCATTTGCATGAATTAGATTGTTCGATGGAACTAATTTTGCTTTCCCACATCACTCGTCTCCTCCCAAAATCATCAGTTGATGTCTTTCATCATTTTTACTTATACTAGTGTGTTAATCCGTGCGACGCACAGGACAATTTATAATGTTCACATTGTATATTGAAATATTGATGTACATATAATTTGTACAGTTATAGATTAATGCATAAATAAGCACAATCCATATACTGAGTTAGTAATAGAACCTAACTTAACATTTACAATGTTTGTGACATTTAGAATGATAAAAGAATAGATATACAGTGATGAAACATATAAGTGTAAAAGCAATTTGTTGTTCTTGCAAAAGCAAAGTGAATTGTCTATCATTTTTACTTATACTAGTGTGTTAATCCGTGCGACGCACAGGACAATTTATAATGTTCACATTGTATATTGAAATATTGATGTACATATAATTTGTACAGTTATAGATTAATGCATAAATAAGCACAATCCATATACTGAGTTAGTAATAGAACCTAACTTAACATTTACAATGTTTGTGACATTTAGAATGATAAAAGAATAGATATACAGTGATGAAACATATAAGTGTAAAAGCAATTTGTTGTTCTTGCAAAAGCAAAGTGAATTGTCTGTCATTTTTACTTATATTTATAGTTCTGAATCATTTTATTTTTCACCTAACATTCTTCCGCACTCTATAATTCTGTTATAAAATTGGCTTTGCAGGTATGACTCTAGGAATTCCATTTTGGAGTGGTCTGTCCTTCTGATTGATAATTCTAATCGCAGGTATGCTATATTTGTAATGATTTTTTTAAGAGTTAACTTATGCTATCACTATCTTTGTATTTTTGGATTTGTTGTCTGATCTTAATATATTTGACAGTGGGTCAATGGAGTTTGTTGTTCCTCAAGCCGATTCATCAGCATTCTTTCCCATATCAGTTCGTTTTATGGCAACTGATACATTTAGTGACCTGAAGGTTTGTACGGGTTATTTTTGGCATTCAAATTTATTAGGGGCAGTGCATGTAGTGTACTTTGCAATGATGTGTCAAAATGCTATGGTTAAAATTTGAAACTGACATTTATTGACCTGAAAATGTTTGCATGGCTGGGAAGTCTTTTGTTTTCTCTAAATGAAAGTTCTTTTCATTCAACTTTTACCGTCTGCCATCTGCAGCTATTGATAATATATGGCATATTGCTCGAATGTTGATGCAATAGTATCTTAACCAATACCTTTTTTTTTTTTTTGCTTCTCTTTGCAGGTTACAAGTATCATACCACTTAAGGGTGGTAATCCTCCCAAATATGCTCAGAGAACACAGTTGATAACAGAAAACTACCAAGTTGTGTAATTGATTTCCTTCAGGGTTTCAGTTTATATGGCAGTTTTGCTTTACATCTGTGGCTCTTTCGTCAATAGGAAATACTTCTAGTTGCAGCATTATTTTACTATTCATGAGTTTATACTTTTGGTTCTACTTCTCAAGACATGGAGCAAACTATGATACTTGTATTTACTATTATGGGAAGTATCTTATTTGAAAGGATACATTTCCCATCTCCCTGTTTTTCTTGTATCGAATTGAATCATATAAATTAGAAGACAGGCAAGTCAAACGCAAATTGAGTATCTACTATCAAATGCATGGTATTAAACTAGTTGTGTATGTAATGGAGAATCTTTGCTACAATAATGTTTTTATGTTTAGTTTATATCTCTTTTTTTTTTATTTATTTATTTTTTTACAGTATTTAGTTTATATCTCTTAAACCTACATTTCTCTACCCAAAAAAAATAAAAATACACGAAGTAAAAATGCATTTCTCTACAAAACACAACTGAAATTTAGGATATGGTTACAAATTGGTATACATCAAAACATGACACATTTCAACTTGATATTGTATATTTGGACCACTCACAAACCAGCTAGTCATTACACTTTTTTAGTTAATATATGGCCATCTTTTGCTAAAGGTAACACCAAACTTTCCTTTCTAAGCCTACTACACACCATAAATTGAACATCTTAATCCATCTTGTTTAGTATTACATGTGGTAGACAAAGTGAAAAGCTAGCTAACATGCAAATGGATTTCAGAGTACTAGCTACTTTATCTCTTCTAGTTTTCATCAATCTTGCTTCTTCAGGTACCATATATCCTATTCCTAGCTTCTTCGTTTCCTTTATTTTATTTTCTTTGGTTTCCCTTTTCTCTTTCAAGCACATGTACAAAGAAAGTGTCATTAAAAGTTTTGAATTGCTAATGCATAATAATAACTTGAGAACTATATATGTGCATAAATTAAAGGTTTCTTAAACTTTAAACTGAATTGTTGTGTCACCACATTCATTGGTTGCATGCTGCATGTCTGTTAGCCATCATCTTCATCTTGATGTAAACCTGTGATTAAGAACAAAGACAGTAGGATATCTAGATTGCAAGAAATTAGTGAAAATAATTTGATATAGGCTGCACATGCATAAACTGATTGTTTTCAAATTCTGATTGATATATCTTTGGAGATTTTTTAAAGTTCCTTTTGAATAAACACATTCCACATGAGACAACTTTAACAGAATTAACTATTTACTACTAATAAAGGGTAATCAGCCAGAGTTTTCTGATTTGTTAAACAAGACAAGCATTTTTAATTCTTTGGAACGTTCACCATGATGGCGGTGCGTGGATTGGGATCTCGAAGATGTATTGATTTTGTTTAAAGTCGAGCATTTTTAATTCTGTTTAAGAGTTTCTGGTGGTTAAGTTGAAGTGACGATTTAAATTGAGGTACCAGTTGCTTCGCAATCATTGACAATTGCAGTTGCGTTGTGGTCACTGGTCGCAGACGCAGAGATGTAAAAAAGTTGATGTTGCGGTTCAAACCACGATAAGAGAACTCTTTTGAAAAAACTTTTGGTTCAAACTGCGATTCTCTGGATAATAGGATAAGGGTAACTGCTTATAGATTCTTTAATATTGACCATTGGTGAAAGAAATTGTATTAAGGTATCAATAGGAACAAAACACTTCCTTTGATTTAAAATGAAGGGTGGGAACTTTAAATTTGTACATTGATTATTATCTTCCCTTTAAGCTCTTTGTCACCCACTCAAAATATTCAGATGCTGTAAGGTAGGAAGATTCCTTTGCATGACAAGACTTGTGAACTTTGTTGTAGTCTTGTGGATCAGTTAGAACAAAGAATGAGCTTTTAAAAGATACTGGTAGTAGGGATCTGATACCTAATTATGTAGTCATTTTCAGCACCAATATGCTTTTGTAGGGTTAGTTCAAATATCATTAAACAACCCTTTAATTACTTTTTGGTATTAACCCTCTGGTTCTTAGGGGAACGGGACCTCGGTAATCCAGAGTTTGACCGCAAGGTAAGTAGTTTCTAGGGGAACTCAAGTTCTATCGAACGATTCGTCCTAAGGGGAGCTCATTAACCACTTGAGCTCAATGTCTTGGTTATAGTATTAGCATTTATAATAAGCATACTAACCACATAAGTTTCTTCTGCACTTTACATTTTTGAACAGAAACCTATTGCTTTATTTACAATCAAAATACCTTAAATAAGCATTTTTTATTTCTTTCTTTAAGCATGTTTAAGAAACATGGTCCATGAGTAAATATCTTAAATAAGAGTTCTGTTGAACAGAATTTGTGCAGAAGAGCAAGTTAGAAGATAAGGCAAGATATGGAAGTAAGATTGAAGGAGGTGGGACTCATGGAGGAGGCAATCAAGGTGGCCAATCACATGGAGGAGGAGCAGTTATACCAGTTTATGCTGCTGGTGCTGCAAATAAAAATCACAAACCTCCGAGTCATCATAGTGCTGCGGATTGCAACCTCGACAAATTAAAAAATTCCTCAATGCTTATGATAATATTTTTCTATCCTCTCATGATGTTTGTTTTGTTAACATAGAAAGTAGAAATGTTACATGTTCTTTTTCACAGTAATGTTTTCTACTTTCTAGTGCCATAATAGTGAGTGATGTATTTTGTTCAGTTAGAATATGTGACTCACCTTGCAGAATGTATCAAGGAATGTTTACATGCTCAAAATATCAAATAAACAACATAGAAAGGCAATAAAATTTACAGATTTCATGTAAGCAGAAGATGCTGACATGTGTATGAGTCAGCAGTTCTAGGGTTTCAAGTGTCGGTGGTTAAGTCCCACGTGTCTGCATCGATTCAACTGTAGTTCTTTCCGCTTTGACGGTTTTACTCATCACGAGTATTCATCGGGTGTACTTTAATCCAATCTATAGATAGCTCTTTTTAACTCATATCCTAACTCTCAATGAAAACATCAATCGTTAATTTGTTATGACTTAAGCCGCGGTGAAGTGAGTCTAACAAAAAAGACTAATCTATTAGGTTAAAAATGTTCATGAGTTAAGGACCACTATGATAAGAATTAAGTATAGTTTAATAGTTTATTTTATCATTTTAACAACATTTTACAAACACTTTCTTCTCTCAAAAACTCTCAATTTCTCATTACACAAATTATTAATTATATAGGATTCTATTCAAATCATTGGAATCCATACTCTTTGAGACTTTGATTTTATCGGTTCGTCCCTGAAATCTATTTTCCCGTTATAATTGGTATCTCGAGCATTCGATTCGGCGCACATGACGGCTGCAAAACACAATCCGGTGAAAATTTTGAAACACCATAATAATGATGCAACTCGGAAACATAATAGGACAGATTGAAGTACAATTAACATCACGTTACAATTAAACCCCAAAAACATAAAATTTTTGCTAGGTTTAACAAGATTTTTTTGAAACTGATTTCAGCCCAAAATATTAGATATGAATTTATTTTCGAAACTGATTTTACATATTATCACATAAAATATTACAAAAAATTACTTTTTTTTTTTATATAAATATCTTAAATTACTTTTTTTCCCCAATTTTGATTCCAAAATTAAATATATCTATATAAATTATCAATATTTTTTAATAAATTAAGAACATCTAGATATCAAGGTAGAAATAGATATTCCAACTATATTGGCACTCCTATCTTTGCCCGTCTTCCACCTATAACCTATGAAGCACGAACACAGACACGGACACCGGACAAGACACGGACACTGACACGGACACGTCGACACCGATAAAAATTTGGAAACGTGACATAATTTAGTGTAATCATAAGTGTCGGTGTCGGTGTCAGACACGGACACCGACACGTGTCCGACACGGACACGCCTAATCTGAGGAGTGTGCTTCCTAGCCTATAACTCATTATTACTATTAAAAAGAAGAAAAATAACATAATTATAAGGGGGTTAGACCTTACCCCAAGGAAATAAACACAGAACATTTTTTTCGATAAGATTAAACACGGAACATTAAAAGTAGAATTTTCGAATGGTTTCCGGTGTTGTTGTTAATTTTAATATTTGAATTAGTATATGAAACAATAACATATACTCCCTCCGTTCCTTTTTACTTGTCATTTTAAAAAGAAAAAAAATTAAGAAACTCACAATAATATTTACTACAAAATCTGCAATAATATAATATTAAATTTGTAATATTTACTACTAAAATTGAATTATATATATGAAGATTTGTTTAATGGATGTATTTTTATATATTTATCAATAGAAATTGAACATGGTATATTTAGAACAGTCACACATATGCCACATTATCCAATATTAACCAATTAGCGACTAAAATAATTTTTATTTAAACTTTCAAGGACATTCTTGTTTTTATTTAAATTATACATTTCTCATCACTGTAACAGTTCAATTACATGCTTAATATTAATGCTGCCTGTGAAAGCTAACACTATGCATAAGCAAGAACAAGAAAAAAGGCTCAATGTGAGCTCAACAAGAGGAAAATTTTATTCATCACAATCTGAGGAATATAAGATTATCACATAGGCTTATATACATGGATGCTTACACTTGTGAACCTCTAACTAAACATTAACCAACCACTAGCTGTTTGATTAGTTACAACCAGCTAATCTAACTAACTTGTATCACACATAACTAACTTTTCAATCTATGGAAGGTTCCTTAACATCCCCCTCAAGCTGGAATGGATATCTTTTTTTTTTGTTGAAGAAGCTAAATTAGCCCATCCAAATTGGCACCAGAGAGAATCGAACCTCAGACCTCAAGAGGAGCACACTCCAAGCTGGCTCTCAAGGCTATAGAAAAGTCCTCAATGACGAGATTTAGTCGATATATAAATTTGTCACTTGATACTGGCAGAAGGTGTAGCTAGGATTCCTGCTTGTACTTTATCACGCACCACGATCTATCTCGATATGTTTGGTATGTTCATGAAACACAGGGTTAGCTGTAATATGTAGTGCTGATTGATTGTCATAATAGATTACTATTGGTGAATCATATGAGGTATCCTTCAGCAGATAAAATAACCATTGACCTTCACAGGTGGCTTCAGCAAGAGCTCTATACTCAGCTTCTGAGGAAGATGAGATCAAGACACAACTGTTTCTTTCTTACTTTTCCAACTCACAAAGGAATTGCCCTGAAAGAAACAATAGCCCGCGGTTGACCTTCTAGTATCAAGACAAGCACCCCAATCATATATGAGTCAAAAAATCCTTTGATGCATAGAGATGAAGATGGGATGAAGAAGAGTCCAATCATATATGAGTTTTTGCCTTCCGTGGAAATCGAACCACATACCCTGATGTTCAAGTACATGTTCAATCCATTCTCACTACCATTGGTTCAGATTCTCTAATTATTGATATATGTGAGGCCTTAGTTATTTTAGTTTGATTGCAAAATTCACATTTTTCTATGTCATTCACATTTAACTTTGAAATTATTGTGTGTCAAATCATAACATTGATTGTTTCAGCAAATCATGAGAAAGAACACAATTTATGCAGAAAAAATATTAGCATGATACATTCAACAATTAATTACAATTGCATTTGGGAAAGGCCACTTTATAATATCCTTTTTGGAAATATATGAGTTACCTCATATATATACTTATTCCATCAACAGCAAAATTGCTTTTTATAAACAAAACAGAAACAATTCTTCAACTCAAAAGAGAATAAATTACAAAGTTAAAAAAAAAAAAAAGAAGAGCACAAAGAATAAATAATTAATAGATTAATGCTAAACAATTCAGAATTTGTAGCAGTGATGTGGTAAACCAGTTTGATGATCAACAGCAACAATCTCAGTAACATTATCACATCTAAGAACATCTTGTCCCAACTTAGCACCAGCAGATTTAAGTCCCTTAAGAGAAACAGCTTGATTAAAAAGATTCAAAGATGGTAATCTTGAAGCTGAAGGCATTTTCATTCCAGGCAAAAAGTTTCTAAAATCATCTTTCAATAATGGCACTTCAAAATCCATTTTATTATGCTTAATCACATTATCTTTAGCACTAATATGTGCACCTGGTTCCATATGATTAGTTGAAAAGCTAGCTTGGTTTGGAAAATTTGGATAAAGACTAACATAGCCTCTTAGATACATCATATCAATCAGAAATTTTTTCCATGAAGCTTGCCAACCATTTGTTCTCGATTTCGGTATTTGAACCGGGTTTTTCTTAGCATCTTCAGTGAACCTCATGTTCATGTAGACATAAAACTCTCTCCAATGTTTAGGGAAAAACACTGCTCCCCAACTACATGGTAACTGATGAAGATAAGGTGTGTTTGGATGAATTTGTTTGAAGAATTCAGTTGCATTCCATTTTGGTCTTTCTTTAACAACTTCAACTATTCTTGGTGTGTATAGAGAGATTGAAGAGAGTTCAGGGAGAGAAACTTGAGGGTCATAATGGTAATTCATGAGTGCATATTTGATCCATAGATAGTAATAAGGTGAAACTTCAATGTCATCTTCTAAGAGTAAACCAAAGTTATCATCTGATGATGGATACCAACTTTCACTAACTGCTCTTATTAGTCCACCTTGGATTATTCTTCTTCTTAGTGTTTTTGGTCCATGTGGCCAATCAAATGATGTTACTAGTTTTATTGTTGATTCATCAACTTTACTATCCATGTTGAATGTGATTGGAATTTCATCTCCTAGATAGTATGCATTGGTCAGTGATTTTAGAAGCCTTGATAGTGAATTCACTCTGTTTTGAGTTATGATGTTGATGGATAGCCTCATTTTGTTCCAATCTAAAAGAGAAAATCATACAAAAATTAACATCTTAGTGGAGATACGGATCCGGATTGCATGCAATCAAGGCAGATCATAATTAAATTTGGATAGTCCAATCTTAATCAGACGACCATATCTATCCTGACTGCATGACTGCGTGCAGTTTTGACTACATGCAATCCAAATCCCTATTGCATTTTTTATATAAATAAGTTTAACTGAGTTGGATTCCAGGGACTCATCAGGGGGTTAGAGAAGACATGTTCAAAGAGTACTAATTCAAAGTTATGGTAATCACATTATTAATAATCTAATATAGACTTAAGAAATGCAATTTAGTAAAAAAATAAAATAAAAAGACTTTCTTACTTGGCAATGCTGTTGATCTCAAATCAGCCATCCAAAGAACTTTAGACACAGAAGCTCTTGGCAAAAGAACCAAAGTAGTACCATTTGAATTAGTTTCAGAAGCCATTTTCAAAGCCTTTCTCACATTAACATCAATATCATCCACAGTAATAACAACACTTGGATTATGAATTTTGATCAAACCCTTCAAACTAGTATACACAGCTTGTATAACTGGTGCTTCAGAGTTTGACACACCAGAAATTGAACCTACACTCAAATCAAATATCTTAAACCTTCTTTCTTTGCAAACAACCAAAGGCCATTTAAGTGCTTCTGCAGCTTTTTCACAAGGACAAAAGTTACCACCAGAAACAACAATGTATGCTTTTTTACCAACTGTTGATCTGAATTTTTCAAGAAGTGGTGAAAGTGCTTTTACTTCATCAACTGTATGAGCATAGAAGAGTGCATCAATTTTTTGAGGGTACATTGCTGCCCATTGAGTTATGTAACCTGATGAAAGTGCTTTCCACCATTGATCATCGCGTACTTGAACTATGTCTTTGAAAATTACTGTTGTTTCTGATACATATGCTAATCTATGTTCACTATCACCCCATGTTTCTTTGTCATTTGGATCTACTGGTAGAACAAATGACCCTGCATTTCTATACTTCTGTAGCTGATAGCTGCAATATAAACAAAATCAAAATTTTGGGTAAGTTTAATTTTGTTGAAATATACCACCGACACTTCTGATAGAAGGTGTGTCGGTTAAAAATGTATCACGTAAATTTTGGTCTAAGTCGGATGTCCAACAACATGTGACAATATTCTACACCAATACAACACTGATAAGTGTATTCAATCATCTATATTTTCTTAAATTGTTATTGAGCTATGGAGCGTGGACACAGTCATGGATACGACACAAACACCGACACATCGACACCAATAATATTGAAAAAATGACATAATTCAATGTAATCGTAAGTGTTGGTGTCATGTCAGGGTTTAACACTGGGACACACCTAATCTGAAGTTTGTCCGTGCTTCATAGTTATTGATGTTGAGGTGTAAGTGTTATTAGTTGTCCGTGTTTGATAAGTTGAAATTGTTCATGGACTAGAGTTTGATTGAAAATAAGGAATAAGATAAGAAGATTCCTTGATATGCAAGTTGAATAAAGTACATTAGTTTTAACAATAGTTGACACTATACAAAAATGTACAATAGTTGACACTATACAAAAAGTCTTTGAAAATCTGATATCAAAAGAATATAAGATGCTCACTCCAAGTGTTTCTGAACCTAATGGCAATAACTAAGTTGAGCACTACCAAACATTAACTAAGTGGGGTGTTCAAATAAATTATTGTTTGACTTGTATGGTCAAGTTCAAATAACTTTCACAGCTAATTTGTTAATTTTTCACCAAGTAAATCATGATTGTTTAATTATTAGAAATGTTTGACTCATTCTTAACTACCTTAATTATTGCTATATTACACGGTTTATGATTTGTTAAGCGTAAAAAATAAAATTGTATGTGTATAACTTATGCAAGAAATTTAAAATAAGGCAAATTGAACTTTTGGCCGCCTAATTTTTACAAACTTGTGATTTTGGTCTTTTAACTTACAAAATAGCATTTTTGGCTCCAAAACTTTTATAATAACTCGCGATTTTGACCCTCTAACTTTAGCCCATTTTGCAAAAGGATGACCCCCATTGATTTCGACCAAATCAACGCACATATGTTGACGTGACACATGAGTCATTATCCACATGGCATGACATGGTGACGTGGCATGCGAGTCACTTGCCACATTTGCGTTGACTTAGTCAAGGTGCCAAAATCACAAGTTTGTGAAAGTTAATGCATTTTTTCACCAATAGAGGTTGAAAAAATCCAAAGCAGATAATATTTTTAATAAGATAAACATTTTTTCACTATACTTTTTAGTAAATTAAAGTGATTAGTTTCCTCTCTAAAGCATAATATTTAATAATATGTCATTTTTTTTTTCTTTCTATTTGACACTTTCTCACTACACGTACAAAATTCATTCATCATCCATTAAAATGGCATATGGTATAAATTAATCAAAGTTAAAAAAACAGTGGTAAAATTGAATAAAAAAGAAGTAAAAATGATGTAAAAGCAAAGAAGTTGAAAAAATGATTATACCTGAGGTGTAGATCTTCACCAGTAGAGAAAGTAAAAGGTGTCTCAATGAAAAGTGTCTTAACAAGTTCAGCAGACAAAAACCAAGAACTTGAAAGAAAATCAACCTGCACAATTTTATCAATAGTGATATCATAAGCAGGATCAGGCAAATATAATCCAGCTTCTTTTGACTTAAATTTCCTATAACTTGGAAAAGTAAAATCTTTCTGTCTAAATGGCAATATCCTTCCAATACTTCCCAAAACAGAATTCTTATACTTTTCAGTTCCAGCTACATGTGCCAAAATCTCCAACATTTTTCTTCCAGGTATCATATCATCATCAACTATATAAACCAAATCAGCTTCTGTTTGTAAAGCCATTTGAAACCTTCCATAGTACTTAAAATCGTAACTCGAGCTAATGAAACTGATTCGTGAATCGTTATAGCTTTCGACGATTCTCTTGAGTGAGGCCTCGTTTGGACTGCCGAACGAGAGCACCCAAACTTGATGAAAAGGAAGTGTTTGTTGAAGTAAAGAATCAAGTTGAGCACAAAGTGTTTTTCTCTTGAAATGGTTTAACAAAACATTGATTTTCGGTTTTGTTGGATTTGGAACATTTAAATCCCATTTGGATTTCATTTTCATTAGCTCTTGAAGATTTTCAGTTCCAATGGTTTTGGTTTGGAAATTCAAAACTTCTTCATAAAGCTCTCTTTTTATCTTGATCATTTGAACATCATTTGACTTCTTTTGCAAGAAATCTATTTTCTCATTCTCACAAACAAGAGATGGATTTGTTTCTTGGATGAGTGAAGATGAAGCTTCTTGGTAATGTCCTACAATGTGTGGTGTGATCATAAGTTGTTTCCATTGTTGTGCAATTCTTGAGAAATCTGGTTTTGTTCTTAAATCAATTGAAGGACCCATGTAGTACAATAAAAATGTTGCATATATTGCAAAGAAAAATTGAAGACATGTTAAAGCTGCAACAAATTTTGTAGAGCCAGATTTTAGAGGTTTCGGTTTCGTCTTTCCGGCAACATAGTCATTCAACATTCCTTCCAAGGAATCTCCACTTCTCGACGTCGAATTTCGACTAAAAATCATGTTACTAATTCGAGTACTAAAAGATTCAATGTGCTTTAACCTGAAAATAAAAAACATAGACAAAGTTAGTTAATTATGCCTCTACAATCATCATGGTTTGAAATTGCAGTCGCGATACCGTTGCAGACCACAAATTTAAAACCATGATTGCAAAATAATATTAGCAAAAGGAAACTAACCAAGTTTTTCAATTATTGATTTTTGTGATTGTAAATGGAATGCACTATAAGATGAATAAAGAAAACTAAAGGAGAGAATGGTATCTTGAAATTTGAAGAGTAACGATTTGTGTGCCCATTTTTTATATATATAGATAGATATATAGAAATACAAGTGGAAAAGTAGGCACGAAAATTGTAATGTATGTCACATGTCCTAAACGCGTGGCCTTCACATATATTTTCCCTATGGACCTAAAGATACCATTAAAAGCCAAATTTGATGCCTTAGAAAAAGGTAATGCTGCGTTTTTGGCACTTAATTCATTTTTTTTTACCTAAACTTTAAGCTAAGCCTTAACCAATAATTTGGTTTTTATATTGTGATTATAAAATATAAAGCATTAAATATGTTTTTAGTCCCTACAAAACCACGTTCTTTTAAGATCAGTCTCTATTAAATTCTCATGGTAACTTTTTTTTTTGGGTAAATAGATGAAATGACAAACCATTGGAAACTCACACACAAAATTGGAGGACCGAGGTTCGAACCCCAATTATGGGATCCGACCTATCAATTTTGGCATTTCTATCGGTTAAGCAAGGATTTGTGTACTAAAATTTTAATGGTAACTTTAGTTCATAATTGTAAGAATAGTTTTTTGTAAAAAAGAAAAGATTGTAAGAATAGTTCTTATTTTAAAATCTTTTTACAAAAAATGGACACTTTTAGTTCCCAAAATAATTCGTATATAAAATACCAATAGAGACTAAAAACGAATAAATCTTTCTTAGGAACTAAACTCATCGAGAGCTTGAAATTTTGAAGGGTCTAAAAATATATTTAACTCTAAAATAATATAAGAAAAGGAAATCATGATTTAAGGGAATTAAGTCAAAAGGCACAAGCAAACACAAGAATAGAACATGGGATGGAATAAGATGGAAGTGATGATACGTACATTAATGAATATAGGTTGGTTAATAAAGATAAATTAAAAGAGAGAAAACAAATCAAAACCTTTGCTTGTTGAGCAAAATAAGGTTACATGAGAGACCTAAAACTATAGGCGCATATATATGATGACTCGTACCACAATTAATGAAGCCTAAATTACAAGTAACAATATATATAGTTATTTTTTTTGTTACAAACATTATGTATAGTGTGAACTCATTGAAATTATTATTGAGTATAAAATAAAATGTGAGTATAGTATATAGTATATGGCGTACGTGGTTGACCTTGATTAATTTTGAAGGAAGATACGTAAATGAAATTAGTAGCAAACAGTTTTTTAATGGTTGATTGCCGAACTATGGCGGATTTGATGCAAGAAATCTCATGGCTTAATTGCATGGTTAATTAGCTTATAGAAGAGAGAACTCAAATTCATCTTGATTGCTTAGACTATCAAAAAGGTATATGATATTGGTGGAATAATGGTAACGCAGCATTTCCTAGATATAGCTCAACATTTTCTTGTCCAAACACATTAAGTCATTAATCACAAAAAAAAATAAAAAAAAATTAGTCGTTTTGAATTTATTTTTTCTTCTTATTTTGGTCACTTTCCATTTTATTTGCAACTTGCAAATTGGGCTAGCTAGAGAGATAGAGAGATTAGGAAGAATGAATCAATGAACATATGCACTTGAGTAAATGCCTAACGTACTTCATAGATAGCGTTTTATATGCAAGCGCTATTAAATAACTGACATATAATGGCGATTTCTAAAAGAAGCGCTATAAAACCTTTGTTCCCACAGTAGCCGCATACTTTATATGATAGCGGTTTTTCAAAAAACGTTATTAAAGGTGGACATTTGATAGCGTTTCACAAGCGCTATTATAGGCATCATACCTATAATGGCGGTAACAATAATAGCGTTTTAAAGTGTTATTAAAAGTTAAAAAAATGCTATAAAAGACCTATTTTTGTTGTAGTGATTATTGATAGAGTCATTGCTTTGTTGCTAAAAAATTAGGGTATATGCTAACTTGATAGAGCTATTACTCAATCCAAGTTAACTTTTATTATTTTCAAGAAAACATAAAAATACAGATGTGAGGGAAAAGAAAAGAAAAGCTTAATGATAGAAGCTTCATATCGAGATATGAACATTATCATTAACTTGTTGCCTAATGAAAACAACTTAAAAGTTGTGGGTAGATGAAATAGCTATACAATCATCAACGATATAAAGTCATATTCTAAACGATTTTACAATGTGAATGCATCAGTTACTTTCTTGGAATATCAAACACATTCTTATTTCAAAACAAAGTTGTTTTCGAAAAATCGTTCCATCAACATTTCACTGGAAGGAACTTCTATAACACCATTTGAAAATTTCATATACTACAACATATCTTGGATTATGGCAAATATATATTAAACATACTTGCATGTACCAACACAATTTTTAACACCAAGAATGTTAGACAATCTTGATTTCATTAGATCTATTCCTGATGAAAATATTTCTAGCACGCACCAAGATACGTAAATATTTCTAAGTATCAAAAATAGTATGTATCACCTCGTGGTTCGGGCAAGTTATATAAACCCTAATATAAATAAGTAATAAGAGAGAGAGGATCCTCTGACTTAAACCTCAACATGGTATGATTGGATCATCATTACGGATCATATACTAAACATATATCATTCACATTCTCACCTAACTCCATTTAGAATTAACCTCCTTGAAGTGCCAAATTTTGTGGCCGAATTTTTTGTGGCCAAATTACGCAATCACTACAAGAATAACACTATTTTGTGGCCAAATTTTTTTAAAAAAATTGCGGCCAACAAAAATTCCTCACAAATTACTGATCAAATAAACACTCACAAATGTTTTTTTGAAGAAGCCAAAATGAGATATATTAACATAAACAGCCTCCCCAGCACAAGACGTACCAAGGAAGACTATATCAGTTTACAAAAAGTCAATAAGATACAATCATAATCAAATCATACAAGGCCCAAACATAACAATGGATCAGACCACCAGCTATGGTAGTTTGAAGTTAACGTGATACTCGTTTTCTTCAACCACCGGAATGAGAAAAGCTTGATCTTATCCAACAAAAGATGAGGTGTGCATGTTGAGCCTTTGAATAAACGATGATTTCTCTCTGTCCATATCACCCAAACACAAGTAAGCCAAATAAGCTGCAAAAAAGACCGACGCGCTCGAGATCCACCTGCTGAGGCTGTAAACTGGACAAAATGATCACGCAAATTAGTGAAATCCACCAAAGAAATACCAATCCACGCGCGAACTAAGTCCCAAAGAGATCCAGCAAAACTACATGAGAGAAATAAATGATGGGCCAATTCGGCCGCTCCACATCCAAAAACACATGTGCCAGCTGTAGAAGACAAAACTCCCCGAGTGACTAGGTTTACTCTCGTAGGCAACCTGTCACGCAATAAACGCCACGCAAATATGGAGACCTTCAAAGGAACCTGAGAGTGCCATACAAGGTTTTCCGCATCATCCAAAGTAACAGAGGCATGAGAAGTCAAAAGCTGATAAGCTCCCCCGACAGTATAGCCTATGTCAGGGTCTGGGCTCCACTGCCACCTATCAATGGTCTGATCCTGCAAAGAAATGTCAAGAAGTAAAGACTGACACTCCCCCAACATCTCCTCCTCCCACGCCCTCAACTGTCTCCGCCACTCCCACGCCTCCCCATTTGCCCCCCAACCTAGATGAAACATCTCAGCCACCGTACGCGATTTAGTCTCCGCCAGCTCAAATAGGCGCCCAAATCGCTCCCGCAACGAAAAACCATCCAGCCAGGGATCGGTCCAGAAAAAAGTATCTGACCCGTCCCCCACCCGCCTCACAACATGCTCCCCAAACCAACTGCCTCCTAACTCACCCTCACCATCCCTAATCCGCGCTATCTCCCTCCACCACACGTTAAACTTCAACTCAGCTGTTATTACTTATTTGTGGCAAAACAAAGCCCTACAAAATAACAAATATCTTGTGGCATATTTTTTGATTACAATAATTTTGCAATATGATTAAAAGTTGACAACATTGCCGCCTATGCACGTGAGTAGGATCTATCAAACTCTTGAAAAAAGTCAAAGTTGGTGGTATATTTAATTTTATATTTAATTTAATCATCTCTAGGCATTTGGTTGGTAATTAGTAAGCATAAGGAAGGGTAGTGGCCTAGTTGGGAACTAAATAATTCATCTTCTGCCCTTGTCAAAATTTGTTAGGGGGAAGGCCACAATCGAGACAACACAGTATGTATGGATAATGCTTACAATGACACACCAAATTTGAATTTTTACAAATACAATCGACATGAATAAGAAGGATTCGAATTCGATGTAATTAGAGAGAGGTGATTGCATCGTAGTCGTAAACCGTTTGACTAAGATCAAACGGTTAAATTTTTACCGTTAAAATTAATCTTAAAATGTTCACAAATCCTAACTCAACTGACATAAATGTCAAAATTGCTAGTGTTGGACGACATGACCGGCGTTCGAATCTCGATCCCTCCACTTTATGTGTCTGAGTTTTTAATAATTTTGTCATTTCTTTTTATCAACCAACAAAAAAAAAAAAACTAATCATAAAATCTAAACCGTCTAATATTGATCAGACGGTTCAAATTTCCTACCTGCATGCATGTGAGTTTGAGAGTATATTTCTAGTATTTTCATATTCAACTATGTACCTAATGTGGGTTTGGTATTTTTAATTATAATTTTTGTCAAGCCCTGCGGAAGAATTTATTTATGGTCAATGAACAGCAATTGCATTTTATTTAACATCTTTAACAAACTATTGCATTTTATTTAACAATAGTCTTTTGTGTCTTACACGACCTATATTTTAATACCGAACATAAATATGTAAAATGTAAAGAGAAATACAACTTGCTATTGGTTTATAATGTTCAAAACCGTTCTTGCTTTGAGTGTGATCAACCACAATATGAAAAATGCTTCACATGTCTTAAATATTCTTTTAGGCTAGATTGGATCTTAATTGTAAACCTAAAAGTCAGTAAAACAAGGGCCAAAGTCAAACAAAGTTCTGGCATGGATAATTTAGTAGAATGATAGATAGGTACCCAACAAAATTTTAGGGTACTAGAGTGTATTGAACCAAAATTGGTCGTAGAACTAAATAATTGTTATGAAGCTCTAAATAATTGTTTGATCTATGCATGTTAAGTCTTTTAGACTCATGAAGATAAAGCATAAAAGATTAAATCTTATATTTGAAGTTTTTCCGCGCGTAGTAAAATATAAAGGTGCCTGACAGAAAGTATTGGAAATCCTACGATGGATCGATGTCAACTTACATAAATATGAGGACTGCTCCTTGTTCATGTAGATCTATTAATTTGTTCATCTATAAATAGACTGCTCCTTGTCAAGACATAGTGAGAGACGACGGTCAAAGGAACAATCACTATGTCGTTCCAATGATCGAAAGATCGTAAACAAGGAGAAATACCAAACCCGCGCAAAATACAAATTTTATTGTTTTATTAAATGTTTTCATGATGCAAGCTTTTGTGCAATATGGTAAGGTAATAATGCTTGATAAAAACATCTAACATATGTTTCAATTTCTATGATATTTGGCAACAAAGAAGGGAGATTCTATGGTGCAGTCCTGTTTTGGATTTTTTTGGTGCAATCCATTTAATTGACCAATAGAATATCAATTAATTCCACATCAGCGCAAGTCCATGGTGAACCTTAGAAATTTTTTATTTATTGCAGATCAGTCCCTCATTTAGTTAATAATAATTTACAAAACGGAAATTAATGTGAGTAAAAACGGAAAAAATTCCTCACAATTAATAATAATCTTATGAAATTAATGTGAGTAATTGTCAAAGAGAAAAAAAGGGAAAAAAACATTGAAGACATGATGACCAAAACGTATGCTTTGGATATTACTAATAATAACCATGAGCAGGATTCTTTCAAGGTGATTGGATAAAAATGGAAACAAAAAGTCTAACTCATCATAAGATTTCAAATAAATCGAGTAACATTAACAGTTGATATGAAGAGAGACATAGGTGCTCGCAAAAGAGACGATCTGAAGGCAAAATAGATTTTACTAATACTGCAAACCTTTTTGAGTAAAAAAAATGTTTAGTTTTTAGTTTTTTACGATAACAATTAAAATTAAAAACAATTTAAAGATTGAGGTAATTTTGTAACTTTTAATATGATAGAGACTTAATTGCAATATTAATAAATATGAGAATACATGATAAGTACCACATAAGTGCTATGTACCATATAATTCAAAGTGTCATTGATTGAGTCAATATTGCTTTCTCATTGGTTAGATTTATATGACTGCACCAATAAAGTCCAAATCAGGAATGCACCGTAGAATTTTCCAACAAAGAATCATACACCACAAATCCTCTCAACATATGTTCAATTTCTTT
Organism: Trifolium pratense; assembly: GCF_020283565.1. Taxonomy (NCBI): domain Eukaryota; kingdom Viridiplantae; phylum Streptophyta; class Magnoliopsida; order Fabales; family Fabaceae; genus Trifolium; species Trifolium pratense. The sequence goes on along the minus strand of NC_060062.1, from coordinate 17,272,145 downwards.
CAGGGCCGGCCATTGGGCCAAGCTGCCAATGCTAGGGCTTTAGGCCCCATATATATTTTTTATTTTAACAAGGCCTCAAAAAAAAAAAAAAGCCTCCAAAATAGGAGTAATAAGTTGCACGCGTGTGAAAAGGAAGGAGAGAAACCTAACGCACGCGTGACTTCCATCGTTTCAAATTTTGGCCGCTTTTCTTGGCTCTAGAAACTCTTCTTCTTCCACAATTACTCACTAACGTCTCTATTGCATCAATTTCTCCAAAAAAATCTCATATCATTTAATTTTTCCATCAAACTTTCACTTTAAAAGAAGGAGATGTCTTCCAACTTTCACCAAGGTTCTTCAACTCTCTTCCAACAATTCTGCAAATTTATACGAACTCAGTTCTTAAAGGCTTTTCAATTTCTGCAATTCTGCAATTCTAGTTCTGTTGTGATACTTCAATTCTGCAATTCTAATTCTGTTGTGATACTTCAAGGCTTCAATTCTGCAATTCTAGTTCTGGTGTGATACTTCAAGGCTTCAATTCTGCAATTCTGGTTCTGCACTTCTTCAATTTCTGCAAATTTATTGTTGTTTCTGTGTTTTCTGTGATTCTGTCGGCAACAAAAATTTCTACAAACAGGTTCCTTCTTTCTTTTAATCTCTTTTATTTTCTTTAATATATTTGTTTAGTCTATTGTAGTTGTAGGTAAACAAGTTATTTGCTTTAACTATATAATAAGACTGAACTCCTTTCAAAATGCATTTGTCGCTTATAGAATAATGTTAACGATTCCTGTAACTGTTGCTTCAGCAGAAAGAAGTTTTTCAAAATTAAAATTAATAAAATCTTATCTAAGATCAACAATGTCTCAACAAAGATTAAATGGATTGGCGTTATTATCCATTGAAAAAGAAATGTTAACTCAAATTGATTATAATAGTTTAATAAATGATTTTGCATCTCAAAAAGCTCGAAAAATAAAATTTAAATAAATATTATAATAATATTTTTTTATTAATATATAAAAGGCCTCAATTTGAAATTTGCTTTAGGCCTCGTATAGTGTTGGGCCGGCCCTGATTTCTTTGATTTTGGCAAACAAATTCAGTCTTGAAAAACCATAATTATCATACACCACTGAACATATAGATTACAATTAGTTTGGTAGTTTATAATAACAAAAAATAAATGCAAGACTATATATAAAAGAATTCTAACTTGAGGAAATTCTACCAATAATATAATAGTACTTTCTTAAACCAATAAACTAACAATTGTTTCTACTACACACTTTTCATAATTACCATCTAACCCCAACTTGAGATGTCACAATGTCACAACTTGAGATGCAATTTCCCAACTTAGCTTAGATGCAACTCTTTCGTGTTGTGGGGAATATTCCTATAACAATTAAATAAGCTCTCCTTAATTAGTTGAAACAAATTATTGAAAAATATTTAGTTCATGTTTAGTACCACGGTGGATTTGTCAAAACACCGTGTTCCGACAAATCTACTGTAGTATCAAACATACATAGACTTAAAGAGTAAAACATGATTTTCGAGGGGAAAAATCATACAGGTTATGACAAGCTTTATGAGAAAGAAAATATGTGAATTATTATTACCTCCATCTTTTTGAAAAGTTCTTTTGTTGATGGGGCAGATACAATTATATGACGAGCTTTAGGGCTAATGAAACCTTCCTCCACAGCTTTGTCAATGAAAGATAACAAAGAATTGTAGAAGCCATCTACATTCAATAACCCCACCTTTTCCAATAACAAAAACTTAATCAATAAAAAGAGAAGAGTGAACATTTTTTGACTGCCTCAATCACTTTTTATTATAAACATATATATTGTAGTATAATGTGGTACATATTGTGGGATCTTGATTCACTACAGTATATAAATCACGCAATTGTCAGCATTAATTAATCTCAACCCTTGATTTATGATCGAACAATCCATATTTTATTTAAACACAACTTTTTAATATTATGCAAAATAATCTCAGCTACAAATCTGAAATCAGATGGCCGAAATTCATTACAATGAGGTGTTGTAACCTCGGAATTCACTTCCCATATTGTGTATGAATAAAGCTTATATTTGAAAGAAGAAAAACTATGTTTGTTGAATAAAATATGTATTTGAACTTTATTTGGTCCAGATACATGCTTAATTCAATAAATGTAGAAAACTCTTTTTTCTTAGTGACAAATTTATTTTAAAAGGGAGTGTATAATTTAGCATAGAGTTAGTAATTATTAAATATATGGAAAGCTTGAGAGGGAGGGAACTTACTGGTTTATCATGGATGCCAAGTTGAGCCCAAGTAATGACCTCAAGAAGCTCCTCAAGTGTCCCATAGCCACCTTCACACATATATGGACATATTCATGCAGCATATCAGTAGTTAATTAAAGGTTGTTTCTCAAATTGCTACATCCTTACAGCTTTAGAATATATGTTTGTTTAAAGCACGCAAAATCATAAGATATATGTACTGCTTATCAAAAAAAAAAAAAAAGAAAGATATATGTACTCTTGAAGAAATTCAAACTTCAATTTCTTTTTCAGATTTTTTATATACTCTGTAATTTTATTTAATGCATATGTATATACAGTATGTCAGATATTAAATATGAATATTTCTTTCAGATGAGATTTTGGTTCTCAACATAAGAGAGTATCACCTCTTCCGCTGGAACTAACTCGTTGGTAATTGTTATTATTATTATTTTTTAATTGTAAGACACAAATGATATGATTTTTTTTGTTGTTGAAAAATGGAAGAAAAAAAACATATGATTGTTTAAATGGGCCCTTTTTAGTTTCTTTTCTGGCCCACTTCAATTTTGGACCGTTTATGGGGCCTTGCATTGCATTTTTTTAGCCCACGGTTAATCTTCCACTTCATCATAGAAAAAAGGGATATCATCTGAAAGTTTATACTACTCCATCCCAAAATATAAGCAAAAAGTGGTCAACTAAAGTGAATGTATTTGGTTAAAAATTTAGTCCAAATACATTCATTTTGGTTGACCACTTTTTGCTTATATTTTGGGACGGAGGGAGTATTTCTGAATAGCAAAGGTCTTTTGGAATTTATTTTCTTAAACCTATCTATTTGTATGTTTATATTTCTGAATCGCAAAAGTCTTCTGGAAATTAACTTTCAAATGAAAATAAATTTTTTAGGTCTACTGTTTTTTTTTTCTTTCCAGTAGTCTGATGGATAGAAATTTTACCTTATAGGTGAATAAGTTGAGTGTTCAGAGTTCGGATCCCGACTCCTGCATATATAATACAATACAATGTTCCTACCAACTAAGCTAAGTTTACGAAGACAATCTACTAAATACTTAACCATAATGCCAAGTAAGTTGAAACACACAAGTTGTTTTGACATATATTCAACCAATAGACCAATTTCCTTTTAGACCTAGCGGTAAATCGATTGACGTTTCAAATTTAAACTAGAATAAAGATGTTTTGTCAAATAATATTGACATTTATTAGTTGAATTATGATTTGTTAGCTACATGCGAATTTTAATGTTTAAACATTCAAACACATAAATGAATCGCACTATATATATATCATTGACATATAAAATTACTAAGGAAGCAAGCTCAACCGTTTATTTCAAAGATATTTTTTATAAAAAAATGCAAAACAAACTTCTACTTCTCAAAGATCCAACTCACGACATCGGTATCTTAATTGACATTTTTTCTTTTCCATCATATCTCTCATTTTAATTTATATTTTCCATATCTCTCTCCCACTTCATGTATCCATTTAGTTTCTTCTTATAATAATTGTTACCAGTAGCCAGGACAGATCCAGAAACTTACCATACGGGGGTCGAAAATAAGAACAATGATTTTGACTCTTAAACATTTTTTTTTTTTAGTTATTTTGATTCTCAAACCCTCAAATTTATCTTTTATTTGTTAGTTTGATCCTCAAATATGCTTTGTATTAGTCAATTTGTCCAAAACATTACTAATAATAGACATATTTGAATTTTTATTATTATTTCAATACACTGTATTGACAACATCTCATATATTTAAAGAAAAAATCATTGTTTGCTCTCCCCATATATATATATATATATATATATATATATATTATTTTTTTTATGCGTGTATTTTTATCATATTATAATATTATTTTATGTATGTATAATACTAAATTAAAGTGTTGTAAATAGATAGTTGAGTTGAGACTTGATAATATATATTATTATATACATATATTAGGGGGAGGGGAGGCCTTGGCCACTGCCTGCCCCCCTTTGAATCCGTCCCTGCCAGTAGCGGAGCCAGGGGTGGTCTACGGACCACTACCCACCTCCACCCTATTTTTTTTACATATCATTGAAAGTGTTACTCTTTATACATTATTCGAGTTTTGTTTTTCTTTTTTGTGTATTTTGTTTTATTTGTATATTTTGTTTTTCTTCTTATTATTTTGCGTTGTTATTTTTGTTTTTTTTTTTAACCAATTTTGCGTTGTTATTTGGTAAGTGAATTTTATATAAAAATATTGTTATAATTAATGTGAAATTTTGTTTGTAATTAAAAGTTTCAATTTGATATAAAAAAATTGAAACTTTTAAAAGTTTCAATTTATTATTTGGTAAGGTCTCATCACAAAATTAATGTGAAAATTTTATGTTTGTAATTAATGTTTATAATTAATGTGAAATATTGTTATAATTTTTTTTTTGACGATGATGAGAACTTTTCTCTGAATTTTGTGATGAGACCTTTTTAAAGTCCATAAAAATATTTTAGTAAAAATTACTAAATTTTACGTTTTATGATACAAAATTATTTATTAAAATATTAATTAATAATAATATCAATTGATTTAATAATTGATCTGTTTTTAACATACTACTATTAAAAGAAAGAAAGAATATTAATGGAATGGAATGGAACGAACCGGGTAAGGCAATAAAAGCATCAGAATGCTTAGCCATCTCAGCTTTTCTTTGATGCATGTCGGCTACTGCCTTCACTTCTCCTACTGTCTCTCCAGTTATCTGCAAAAACTCACTCTCACCCAAATGAATACCCACAAATTACAAACACCTTTTTGCAACTCAAATGATTCTTTCTTTCAACATTAATGCATGCAACAAGAATAGTAATGATAAAAGTGCTTCAGAAGTGGGCTCAAGTAGAAATCGTATAACTTGGCATTTTTTTCAAAGGAGAAAAATATCAACAAAAAGTATCAATCCACGTTTTAAAAATTGAACATGATATTCAACTGGTCAGACCTCCGATTCATGGTTCAATCGATTAAATGACGAATGAATTAAATGACTAAATAGATATGTTTTTAAAAAGAAAGAAAAAAAGTGTCTAGTTCTAGATTCATCTGATTGAACCGATCCGATTTAAATCATAAACTATTTGTACCACATAAAAAGAAATAAAAAAAATTGAAATGAATTGCGTGCTGTCGATTTTTAATGCATTTGTCATTTCGGTTATATGTTGAAAATCATATGGTTATATATATGTTTTTAAGTGTTATTGTAAATATAAGATTTTTAAAATTCAAAACATAAATTGTCTGATCTTCATCTAACGATCAATATTTACCGATTGCAGTGACAGTAGTTTTTGTAATTGAAGTTCATGCAAATTAAAAAAAAATTAAAAATCTCCTTAATGATAAGAAAATGGGAATCAAGCAACATAAAAAAGAATCTAAAGAAGGATAGATAAAACTTGGATAATGAGGGACAAAAATATTCAGAAGGAAATGACCCTAGGTTGCCAGGTGTAATGATAGGTAAGTTTGTTAGAGAGTCAAAATGTGACATCAAAATATCAAAATTAAAAAAGCTAGCACAACAATACATGTTAGTCCCACTTGTAACCTACATGAGTCACACAAAAAAAAGTTGAAAATTCCTCCATAGGATAACAAAAGTAAGGTGGAAATTAATCAAGATCAAGATGAAACATAAAGAAAATCAAAATGAACATATTGTGGTAGAAAGGGAAAGGTATGTTGATAATTTTGATCCTGTCTCTATGGGAAGTTGTTTGGTCATTTTCTTTTTATTTGGCATGATGATTAATGAAATTCCTCCAAATCAAAGAATCTTAAGATTACACTATAAAAAATCATTTTAGTCATGGAAGTATAAAAAAAATATTCACCGCCAGATTAATGGTTTGAGGGTTAATTCTGTCATCAAGTGGTTTTAGCTCCTTCCCGATCGCGGTTGCAGGGGATCGAACCTTGGTTCTTCCTACCAAATTCAGCGTCAATCACCACTAAACCAACTAACGATTGGTAGTCATGGAAGTAACTTTTAAGTAAGTTTAGTTTTGTAATTAATGTGTCTAAATAATACATCTACTCAATTATATATTTGCAATTTTAACATGGAAAACGCTAACTAGTGCCCTCAGACACGAGGACACTAGTTAAGATAACTAAAAATAGTAATATTATCTTGAAACTTATGAATTTAATATCTTAAAAATTTTAATTTTAATTTTTTCAATGCATACTTTTTCTTTTCTTTTCCTTTTTAATCTCTTTTAATAGTATATCCAAAGATTATTCTCACACGGCATCACATATTTAACTACCAAAATACTATTTACTTTCAAATATTACCTCTCTTGGCATCAGTGTCTTTGGAATAACCCTGCAACAATACAATAACAACAAATAGTAAGAAAATTAGCAACACATTCAACAAAATACCGTCAAATTACTTTTCACGTCAAACTACTTTTCACATAATAATATAAGAGAAAATTTACTTTTTAAATTCATATTTAAAAATATGATTATTGCTCACCCGATCACATGACGACCTCCATCGTAAACAGCTTGAGAAACTAACCCCATCAAACCAATGCTGCCTCCTCCATAAACCAAATCAATATTTCTTGAAACCTTTTTATGATATCAAAGAGTACAAAAAAGAAAATAGGTTTGATTATATTACATTAGTAACCTCCAAAACTCTTTTATTTACCATAAACTTTATCTATGTGAAACTCTAAGATATAGTTTATATATAAAGCATATTCAAAATGTTCATGAAAAAAGCATATTCTAGTTCTAGGTATAAAAGGTTACAATTTAAACAGTGTTCAGATTATTATTCTTTTCAATAAGCTCATAAATTTTATTAAAGAAATAAGAAAGAGAAGAACCCCACCACAAAAAGTGCTAAGTTGAAAATTTGTTTCCCATTTTTTTTTATGAGATTAATTAGTTTAAATGTGAAGAAACTCATTACCAAACAAAGGTTGAATTAAACCAAAACAATTATGAAAAAAAGGATTAAAAAACTATATAAAACAAGAGAAACAAAAACACCTAAATAGACATGAAAACTTAAATTTTCAAGGAGATTTGAGTGTCCATAGTTCTAAATTATAGTTTTCAACTTCAATTATGGTCGCAATATAAATATAATATTAATCTCAATAATAGAATTATATGCACCATTTTGGTCATATAAGCCATATTTGTTTACAATGTCAAGGTTTGCAGCGCAATCGCAACCACAATTCAGAAGTATGAGAAGCATATTTGTGTGTATGAGAGAGAGAGAGAGGGAGAGAGAGAGAGAGATTACCAACTCATTTCCAAGCTCAATAGCAGCATCTCTATAGCTACTCTTGTTACCAGGACTACTACCACAAAAAACACAAATCCTCTTAAATCTTGATTCTTTCACCTCCTCCATCTCTTTTCTTCCCTCACACTCTACCATTCTCTCTGCTTTTGTTCTGTTTTCCAAAGCTTTCACAATCTATATATTTAAAGGCAGCATATATAGCATTCTAATGTAGAAGCATTATTACATCATTAGTACATGAGGGAAAATTCATACACATAACATTACATAGACGTGTGTGTTTGTTTTTTTGTTAACTATATGGTCCCCTAGTTGTACCAGAAAAGATAAGAAAGAAAAAAAATAATAATAGTAACATGTAAGAAAAGAAAACCGTGGTCCTATGTAAAGATGATTGTGTGGTATGGTCTCACCAATTTGAGGTTTGGAATAGGAATCTTATATAGAAGGTGATCATGAATGATGTTCTATAATACAGTTTTAAAGGGTTTGTAGTACTTACTTTCTTGTTGAATGTTCATGTTTGTGTTTTATGACTTTTTATATTACTTTCTTTTTAAATGATTTGGTTTACCATCATATCGGTACACTATTTAACGGCGACTAATCTCTACTAGAAAATATATAAGGCACATAAGATGCATTAGACTCTAACACAATTTAAAAATTAAAGTTGTATGTCATGTATAATTAATGTACAATGGTCGGCGACTCACATACCATATCAGCATGTTTTGCCATATATGCTAACGTGACATGTGAGACAATGTCTGCATATCAAGACATGATGATGTGACATGTGAGTTGCTTGCCACTTGTGCGTTGATTTGATCAAAATCGATAGGAATAACATTTTGCAAAAGACGTTAAAGTAATGGGACCAAACATGCTATTATGAAAGTTAGAGCGTCATATTAAATTATAAGTTTATAAAATTAGGATGCAAAATACATGAATGTAAGTAGAGTGAGTTGACCACAGTGAATTGAAAAAGTCTACAAAATTTTTTGTCAGGGTTATTTAAACAGTGTATATACTATTTCTAATGGGCTCGTGAAAGCTTTTGCACTAAACATGTGGTATTTTTACATCGCACAATATATAGATCAGGGATGAATTTAAAGTGAAAAATTAACCACATTGTTACATATTTTCAGATCTTGATAGAATAATTTATATTTTAACTTGATTTTGTAAATCTCATTTGCAAAATCCAAAAATTAACCGAACAACTAAAATTTTGTGATTATATATACCAAAAAAGTTAAGTATCTTCATCTCGATCGACTTTTAAAAAAAACAAGGTTGACTTTTTTTTTTCTTCTTTTCTTGGTAAAAATACAAGGCTGACTTGTTTTAAAAAAAAGTGACTTTTAAACTTCTATTTTATGACATTATACACTCATTTTGATAACAACATGCATTTTCTCTCTAAAATAAAATCCCCGAAGATATGACATATTGACATTCAACTCTAAGACACAATAATGGACATATACATGAGTAAATCATTTGATAATGTATGCTCTCTCTCTATAGTCACATGGAAGCCATCATCCCCTTTGTGATGTATCATGTATTATGTATCCCCAACCACCTCCCCAACTAGACAAATTTGATGTATGCCTAGGAAACATTTATTCTTTGTTATCACTAAGGTTTAATTTGGACATAAAATAGGTTATAGACCCATTTCTATTATGCACTGACAAAACCTTGCTGTCTTCTTGTTTTGTTGCCTTTTTAATTAATGATTGCTGCTAATAATTGTTACTTCCTCTGGACATAAATATAAGAAAAAATAATTATTTACACGGTGTTTAAGAAATTTAGTAGTTAATTGTAGTTAATTTTCTTGATTTAATGCAAAACATGGGTTAAGTTTACTATATTACCCTTTTAAATTTTATATTAAAAAAAACAATTTCATTGAAACAAGGAATACTTTGTATTTATGCCTTGAAAATCACGTAAACTTTTGAAAAATGAAATACGTGTAAAAGTGATTAAAAAAGGGTGTATTAGGAATAATAGTATTAATTAGTTTAAAAGTAGTTGACTTTTGCTTATATTTGTGTCCAAAATTTGAAGTGTTTTTTTTCCTTATATTTGTGTCAGGAGGGAGTAAATGTTAATATATATAATATACAAGTAAACTTTTGAGAGTACATTTGTTTTACGACTGTAAAGTTCAGTTGATAATTATGAGAGACATTATTAATTTGGTAGGAGTTTGGATTTCAAATTCTCCACTTCTCTATGTCATTAGGTTACTAGACAAAAAAAAAACTTAAAAGATTTATTAAACAAAAGAGATCATGTTGTATTCCCCCCCAAAAAAAAGAGATCATGTTAAAAGTTATTCACGTTTTACATGTTTAATTTCTCAAAAGAGGTCATTCAATATGAGTGAATTATTCAATACGAGTTTTTTTTTTTGACAAAGGAAAACTCAATTCATTTCATTAATTAAAAGATGCTCAATACAAGATGGTAGAGAATCAAAAGTATGGTGACTAGCATAAGAAATGACCGTCCTATAAAGGATATGAGGAACCATATTTCCTTGATGCTGGACAAACTTAACCACAAAGTTGGAATTATTAACAATCATGCTTCTAATATTAGAAACAATAGAACCAAATTCACCTGCAGCTCCCTTATTTGCAAGGATAGCATCAACAAGAGTTTTTGAGTCACTCTCAAATATAACATGATGAACACCCAAACTTTGGACCCAATGCATAGCTTCCAACAAAACTACAGCTTCTCCTTCCGTGAACATGCATCATGGGTTTGGTCCACATTGTAAACCCCATCACAAAGTCACCATGATTATCCCTTAACACACGACCACCACTAGTGAGTCTATATTGTTGATGAAAACTTGCATCTACATTACACTTAAGCCACCCTCGAGGAGGGAGACCCCAAATTGACCTCCCCACTTGATTTATTCAATACGAGTTAAACAACAAAAATAAGTTCATATGATAGGATTTATTAAGTCACAATATATTTATTACTCGTATTGAATAATTAACTCAAAAGAGGTCATTTTAAGCTCAACATGTAGAATGATCAACACAAATAATTAACTCGTATTGAACTGGCATCAAAATATGACACATTTGGAAAAGATCATCTCGATCTTCATATTATAGACCACAACGCTTTTTCTTTTTACTCATCATTATAGCGGTTAAAACTAGGCCGGGCTAATGAGCCCACGAGTTTGGGCGGATCGGGCTTCAAATAACATAGACCAAATGCAATTGAGCTTTTTTGGCCCAAGCCCATGTGAAAAATGGGCTGGGCCAAGCTAGCCCATCGAGCTTCCGGCTGGCCCATTATAAAAAAAAATGGCATTTTTGTAAAAATAATATCAATTAATTGTGGAAGCTTAATAAAATAGGTTATATTTACCTAAAACTTTTAAAAAAAAAAGTAAATTTATGATTTATTAATTTTATTTAATTTTTTTTAGGAATCAAACTAGAGTTTAATTTATATTTAGGGATGATGTAAAAATTATTTACACATGCATACAATTATATCTCAATAAAATTGATAATTATGATAACTAATACATCAATGAAAATAAAAATATTGAATACACGGAAAAAAAATAAAATGAAATGGGCCGGGTCTGGCTCTTGAATATGTAGTCCAAAAATAATTGGGCCGGGCCAGACTGGCCCATATATATAGTCTAGCCCATTGGATTGGGCTGGATCGGGCCAAACCATTTGATAGCTCTACTCATCATAGACCAGTTACAACACTACAATTTTACAAACTGTACGGAAAAATATTTATGCAAATATCTACATTATAAAACAAATTCAAATATTATTCAAAAATAAATTAATAAAATCAAATAATTCACTCCTTAATCAAAATATCAAGATTTCATGTTTGGATGGTTTAAGTTTTGGAAATTTTTATTTGGTTACATGGGAAGAAGAAAAAATAGAAAAAGAAAATTTTCCCAATTAATTTTTCCGTGCAATAATAGGTATTAATAATTTGAGAGATTGAATTGAATAGAGAACATATACTACTACGTACTTCACTGACATCAACTTTGGTTTGCTCTATTAAGAGACTGTTGATAGGACCAAGCATGTGCTATGCCCTCCCAGCCATTCTTGGTGGAGAAAATTATGGGCAGTGGTCACGTAGTCCTATTGGATATAGGACCATCTCCATTGGCCTATTGACTTCACAAAAATTTGCAAACATTAATTCAATTGAGGATTAAATATATTTTTAAATTTTGTTTGTCTATAATAAAAAATCATACCTTTATAGGGTATTATACTTAGTCTTATACATAAAAAATCGTGTAAATTAATTTTTCATGTTCAATAAAAATAATAGGCTTAAATGGTTTTTTTGGTCCTGTAAGTTGGTGTGTTTTTTATTTTAGTCCATGTATTTTATTTTTAGCAATTCATCATTGTATGTTAAAATCTTTTGGTTTTAGTCCCTAAAGCTAAAATCCGTAGGAAAATCCCCAGGAAAACCTGCGAATTTTTCTTTGAATTTTCTTGCGGATTTAAAATATGCATTTTTTCCTGCAGATTTTCCTACGGATTTTAGCTTTAGGGACCAAAAGCAAAAACTCGTCAACTTACATGGATGAATTGATCAAAAAAAAGATACAAGGACTAAAAGCAAAAATACGCCAACTTACGGGGACTAAAATCAACTTAGGTTAATATTGATAAAGTCAGGTGAAGTTGGTATGACCCGACAAAATACAAGGTTATCATAGGTTTACAATGTAAAATTATTTTATACTGTCGGAGGATATTCATTTTTCTCACAAAATTATCCTACAAATATTTTTTTTTTCATTCATCCATTCAAATTGATAAAATACATCAATGAGAAAATGCATACTACAAATAATATAATAAAATTAAAGTGACTGGTATATCCATATCTCCCAATCTACAACAATGATGCTCAAATCTTTGATTGAATATTTAATTAGACTAATATATAGTATATTAGACTAATATATGTAATTTACATTATAAAAAATTCGGCCACAACTTTATAATTTTTTCACATATGATGAATTAAATATGGTTATTTTAAATGCCTAAAAAAAAAAAACCAAAATCAGAACATATAATTACTAGGTTTTTCCCCGAGTAAACTGTTAAATACCCCATTGAAATTTTAAAATTCGTCAAATACCCCCCCTGAAATTTTGAAATAGCCAAATACCCCCTGAAATTATAAAAAGTCAATCAAATTGTCCCCTGACACTATCAATCAGAGTCCACACAAGTGGGTAATTTGATTGACGTTTTATAATTTCATAGGAATATTTGCCTATTTCCAAATTTCATGGGATATTTGATAAATTTTGAAATTTCAAGAAGGTATTTGGCAGTTTACTCATTCCTCCCCACTAGAACTTTGACCCATGCGGTGCATGGGTCTAATTAGGTGTAATATGTAACAATAAAAAATAAAATACAAAAGTTCTAAGAGCATTTTCAATAAGAGTAGTATAGGGAATTTCATGGACGTACTAATTATTCTATATTTATTTATGTGCTTATTTTATATTTTATATATTTTTTAAATAATTTTGGAACCCCATCGTTTTGTTTACTTATTAAAAAAAAATTGTTGATAACTAAAGGTTAAAAAATTGATGATAATTAAAGGTTAAAAAAAATTAAAGACATAATCAAGAACATAAACTTAAGTAGACATCCATAAATAAATAAAAATTATGATTAATTCTGCCGTTCAAATTTATTGAAAACAATGTTAACATATTAGGATTCCTAAATTCTTTCATAATTGAAGCGCATGTTTTAGCGGTTGAAAGGTTTTATTGTAAGTAAGAGATTCATGTTCGATGACAAATCTGTATTTTTTTAATATAAAACTGCAATAAAAAGAAAGAGAAAATGAGAGGGGAAAAAATTTGGTTTAGGGTTAGCTTATGTTAGCAAGCTTATAATATAAGAGATTATCGGTTTTTAATTGTTTAAATTGTGCAATGAAAATTGATGGTGCTTAATTGTCGTATGAAATCTTTCCTATGAAAGTTGATGGAGCTTAACTCTTGTGGACATAATTTAAATCACAATTGGTCTTCTAGTGCATATTGTATCTATTGATCATCGGTTAATATTAAATCTGCAATGTTAAAATCAAAATAATGTATGTGATTAGTGACATGACTATGGTTGTGTTTGGTTGTATTGCAAAAAAAATTGATTTAGCAGAATTGAGTTTGATAATAACTTTTCAAATTACACGTGATAATAACTTTCCAAATCTCACATGATAATTATTCTCTAAATTTATGATCCGGTAGAAAAAAAAATCATTGATCAGGAAAGACATAAAAATATTTCGTGATGAAATAATATAGTCAACAATAATTTTGATATGATATACTTTTAAAATTGATGGTGCTTATCAATTATTGCACATAATTTTAATCACAATTGGTATACTTGCCATAGTGGTTGGAAATATTGTCTTGCACTAAAGGGTTGCGGGTTCGAATCCTAGTTAAGACAAAATTGTATTATTTTTTAATAAAAATTGCAAGATAAAATGGAGGGAAAACAGGGAAACAAATTAGGGTTTAGAGTTTGCTTGTGTATACAAGCTTATAATATAAAAGATGAGACCATTTTTTGTTGAGAAACTTTTAAACAATATTTTAGACATGCCTGGAAATTATCATTTAAAAAATCCATACTTTAACAATAGTGATTAAGACTATTTGCTGGATAATTTTTTTTATTGAAGTGAGGGTCTAAGCCTTAAAAGAGAACAATGTGAATGGATCCTCTCCTTCACTCACCTCTCCATCTCTCTTAATCCTCTTTATCTCTCTCTTAATTTCAATCTCTCTCTTCAATAAAAAATTTTAAAATAATAATGAGAGAGAGTGAGATTAAGCGAGAGATAGAGAGGATGGAGAGAGATGGAGAGGAGAGTGAAGGAGAGGAGAGTGAAGGAGAGAACAATTGCATAACTACTGCACATGAACCTCAATTTAGTTGGACAAAACTCATAATAAATTAAAGAGTAACTTAATGAACACCTCATATTTCACACATCTATTTGCTTCAAGATAGGTATGTTGAATCTAAATCTTTCAATCCAATTGCACAAATTCTTTTAATGTAAGCTCCACCCCCAAATGACACATTCTTCCTTCTAACAGCAACATATGAATAACTATTTGAGAACCTATCCGCATTTCCACACGTCTGAAACCCAAACTCTAGTCATATAATTATAAATGTTTCGGACTAGACTAAAACACAATACACCCGAGTCCAAATAGAACAATGAGACGTAAAGCTGCAATATATGTTACCAAGCATTGGATAACCCCACAAGACAAGGACACGCACGTCCTAAGGAGCACATGGCTTCAGACAATAGAAATCCAACATAGTACTAAAACAGTATTATTCTTAGCTCCACCAACGTAGTGAAATTGTCACTTTCTATGCATACTCATGCAAGGTCTGACCTATAAATACACACATATCTCAAACACAAGGTAGGCAATATTCACCCAATTTCCTTATTATTTTTCTGATTTAAATACTGACTTGAGCATTGGAGTGCTAACATTTTTGCAAATACATTTCCCCTCTGTGTCTGAAGCTCATAGCCACCACATTCAGCCATATAACCTCGCTATTGGAGCAATCTCATTTTGCCCGTTCAAAGCAGTAAATATAGATAATTGTAAAAATAAAAAAAAAGGTAAAATATTAGGAACATCTCACATTAGCATTCAATACAACGTCCTTAAAAATGATTTGATGCTCCTAAAAATCTAGTACCCTAAGCCACCGTTCCTCCCGATCACCCTATGTGGAAAATTTCTTAGAAAACATACGTGAGTGAGAAGTTTAAACAAAAACTTATGTTGATTTGTGAAATGTAGCAGTTTAACGATGCTACACATTGTGTGTCCGTGCCTTAACCTCTCATATTTATGGCTCAAAAGAGAAATACAATCATTAAGGAATGGTACATAAGTTGTTGATAACTAATTAAACTAGTTTTGCAACCATGTATTACCATTTTATTTTTTATTTTTTTCAAGTGATCAACCCTAATTGCTAACCCTAATTCTCTTCTCCTTAGTAACCCTAATTTTCTATCAAATAGTTAATTGACATCTACATGTTTAGCAAATCACATGTTGACACCTATAAGTTCCCATTTATTCAATGATGAGGTGACAAATGACAAACTAGAAACACATGTATTGTGGACCAGAAAGATATATATTTCTTTTTTTCTCAAATTTTTTTTATTTGTGAAGTTTCTTTCTCTCTCTCTCTTCTCTCTTTCTCGTACTCTCTCTCTCTTTCTGTCTATTGGTTAGAAATTTCATTCTTAATTAGATGGATAAGTGGGATGACAGAGGTTTGAACCCGGATCCCTTGCATATAAATATATAAAGTAATGTCCTATCAACTGAGCTAAACTCACCAGAGTATATATAACCATGTATTATAAATAAGGGAAAACTAATATGTGCTCTTAAGGATTGTTCCAAAAAAAAAATGTGCTCTGTTAGTTAGGGGTGTGCAAAAAATTTGGTTATCCTTAACCAAATTACTAACCAATCCATATCCAATTTTAGTTTGCAAAATCCATTTAAAAAAAAACCACACTACTCCAATAAAAAAACACCAATTATAAACCATAACTACATTTTGTAATTTGGTTTGGAATTGGTTTGAAAATTCAGGCCCAATCGCTAATTTAGGCCCAATCTTTAATTTTTTAAATTATTTATTATATAATAAAATAATTAATTAAAAGAGGTGGTGGAGGACCGGTGGTCAACACGCCGGTCAACGCCGGACCACCGGTGGCCGGCACGGTGGCGGATGGCGGTTTTCCGGTGGACCTCCGGCGACTTTCACGGCGGTCGGCAGTGGTGCTCCGGCGACCAGTGGTGGTTCTCCGACGGCCGGCCACCACCAACCACCCATGCTATTTTATTATTATTTTATTTTAAAAATAATTAAAAAATCAGTTTTTAGTTTTTAAAAAAAAATCAGTATTTTGAGATAAACAAAATTGTATCTATTTTAATTTTAAAAATAATTAAAAAAATCAGTTTTTTTAAAAATAATTAAAAAAATCAGTTTTTAATGTTTTTAGTTTTTCAAAAATTTAGTATTTTAATTTTTTTTCCTATAATAAATATTAGTTTTTTTTTTGTATTTAAAAATCAGATTTTTTAATTTAAGTATAAAATAATTTGGGTTTAGAAAAAAAAACTTTGTGGGTTGATTATAAATCAATTCAATCATAAAATTAATGAAAAATTATGTTTTTAAAATAATTAATAAATATTTTTTTTAATCAACTAATAAAAAAATTTAGTTTAAGGAAAAAACCTATTTAAAATTGGATCATGTGAATAACCTAAATTTTATTACAAACCGGTTATAAATTGGTTTCGATCCGGTTAATAACCAAATCCAAATTAGTTTTAAAAAATAACTGGTTTGTCATTGAAATGGTTTTGGTTTAGAACCAAAACCATCAATTAGGTGTGGTGTGGTGTGGTGTGGTTTCCAAACCATGCACACCCCTACTGTTAGTATACTACAAATAGTGATTTTGTATTAAAAATAGTATATTTTATCTCTTTCAAAGTTAAGAAATAATTTGTTATTTATATACTTTTAAGAAAAGCATAAATTACGGATAAAAAATATTCAAGTTGAAAAGTTTTTTTTTTTTGACAGCATTCAAGTTGAAAAGTTATATATGTTAAAACAACTTTTTATCAATATGGTTGAAAAATTGTAGACACTATAAATCATATACATTAAAAATCATTTTTCTTTTGAAGCTAATTAATCAAAATAGCTATTTTATTTTATAGCTAATCAAAATAGCTTTTTTGTTTTTATATAGAAATTAATTTTTAACCAAATTGACCCTAATTTTGAACCACTGACTTCTCATATATGTCCTCTACTCTAGGAATGCCAGTCACGTAATTTTACTAGCTGATCACTTTCATTTGTTTTATTTTTTGTGAAGTCACTTTCATTTCTATTTCAGTTTCAACATCAAAATAAAGATTGGAGCAAAGAAATGAATGTGGTAGGAGTAGCAAAGTTAAATACGCAAGTTAGGGGGATATTTGCCACTCACTTTCTTATTGGGTCCTAAAATTCCTTTTGCTCAATTGTCTTTATGTTATCTGTCCAATTCAACCAAAATATTCCTCTTTGATTCCGGACATTGTTTCTCAATGGAAGCTCAAGGAAAGAGAGATTCCCTTTACTTCACTCAATAATTTGTACTTATGTTAACAAAACAAAGATAGAATGCTAAGAATTTGATTCTCTCGTGCCTTAAGTATTCAGTCATTTCTCTTACTTTTTATTAAAAGAAACAATTTTGAAGGAAAAAAACAAAACAAAGATGAATGGTTAAAATGATAACAAAATGGGTAGTTATAGAGAGAATGGACGGGAGAAGATCCAAATCCGTAATTATATGCGGACTTTTTTTTCTTACCCTTTTTATGATTCTTAAAAACAACTTCAGATTACTCATCTAAACGTGAGAAAAAATTGTATTTTTTTCCCTTCTGTTTGGATAGATAAATCTTGAGAGGGTGTAGAAACCGAAGTTTTTATTGAAGAGCAAAAAAGTAAAATCAAGAGGGGAAAAAAGAACCATAGGGTCCTAAAGAGAAAACATCTTTCAAGAGATGAATTAGGGCTTAAAAATAAATCTCCACTAATATTGTGGTCCAATTAAGCCTATTTAAGTTGCAGGTCATTGCACGAATCTTGGCCCATATACCTAACACTACTTGTTTTGACTAATACCTAACATTTGGTATTTGTTTACGTGAAAATTTATTTATATCCAACAGTATCCCATGAGTTTTCTTGCGCGCCCCCTAGAATTACAAAGATACTCATTCTGCTACTTAAGTAGCAAATTCTAGCGGATGCGTAAAATCTAAAAAATTTCATGTTAGAGTTTTTTTTCTTTCAAATTTCTCATTTTTAAGTAGCGAAGGTGTCAAATCTTGAAAGTTTCACGTTAGGGGGGTGTTTTTTTCTCAAATTTCTCAAGTTTCATGTTAGGGTTGTACCGAAATAAATTAGCAGAATGGTAAAATAGGAAAGTAAAAGTGCGTGTGAGAAATACAGGAGGCCCCAAAAGAAGTTTGGGGAAGAAAAAAATGCTGGTTAGCAACGTTGGAATAGAATTTTAAATTAGCAAAATAAGAATTGAATTGGTACGGAAAAAGGATAGATTTGGTATTTTAAAATAATTAGGCTTAAATGCAGTTTTGGCCCCTCAAGTTTCACAATTGCTTGATTTTGGCCCCCCACATTTCAATTGCTTGATTTTAACCCTCTAAGTTTCACAATTGCTTGATTTTAGCCCTCCAAGTTTCAATTGCTCGATTTTGGCCCCCCAAGTTTACCCCCTTTTGCATTTGCTAGCCCCCCGTTGACTTTTTTTTACTATAAATTGCTTGTGTGACATTTTAAAAAAATTAAAAATATGATTTAATTAAAAAATAATAATATTTGCTTTTATAAAAATGTATTAAAAATTGATTTTTAATAAAAAGTTTAATAATTATTTTTTATTTAAAAAAAAGTTTACAAAGTTTTTAAAAAATAATTCATAAAATGTTTTTTTTACTTTTTTATATAACAAAATTATTTTACAAACTACATATAATAAAAAAAATATTTTATAATTTAGTTTTTAAAAAACAATTTGTAATTTATTTATTTATTTTTAAATACTTATTTAATTTTAAAATGCCACATAACCAATTTTTAATTAAAATATTCAACGGGGGGCTAACAAATGCAAAAGGGGGTAAACTTAGGGGGCCAAAATCGAGCAATTGAAACTTGGAGGGCTAAAATCAAGCAATTGTAAAACTTAGGGGGTTAAAATCAAGCAATTAAAATGTGGGGGACCAAAATCAAGCAATTGTGAAACTTGGGGGGCCAAAACTGCATTTAAGCCAAATAATTATGAGAACAATTATGTCAATATAATTAAAATTGTAATAAAACATCTCACCTCCCTTTCAAATCCCTCCAATTTGGGGGAAGCAGAAATTGAGTTTAGAATGGATTTTGCTCCCCTCCTCTTCCTTCTCCTTCCCTCATAAAAATCAAACCAAACACAATTAATTTTAAAAAAATCCACCCCACCCCTTTTCCCATTTCAAAAAAAAAAAATTCTCCTCCCCTCCTCTTCCCTCCATTTACTCTGAACCAAACAGACCCTAAGGATAAATTTCAATCCAAACAAATATGTGACCTGTAGTGGATGATGTGAGATTAAGGAGGCAAATGCTAAGGAAGTCAAAAGTTCTATCAATCCAACAAAAGAAAGTTCTATCCATCCAACAAAAAAAAATAAAAAATGTATGTAATCTTAAACAATTACTTGCTCCAAGGTGTAGGGTTTGATGAATTGGTTTAAAAATTTCTTATCAAGTCATCACAATCTTTCAAAAAAGACTTTTTTGTTGTTGGTATGTAGTCGGAGTGGCAATCACCCCTTGAAAACTCACACAAAGAGAAATTCCGGATTCAAATCCGGATAACCATAGACTCCAGCTAATAATTTCGACATTGTCAGTTGAAACAGACTTTACGGATTGGTAATTAACAACTAACAAGTAGTTAGTTCATTGCTCATCAACAACAAAGCATGGCTCTACTGGCTTCCTCAAAGTAGCTAGTGACAACTTGACGCAGTACTGAAGCGTGAAGGAATAACAAGCGCTAATCCTGTTAGATAAAAGCTTTGGAGTCCACCACCGGAAAGAATAATTTGGAATCCACCAAATTTGAGAAAATTATCTATATTTTATTGAATGAAAAAGTTGTCTTTCAAGGCTACAATAGTTTAGTTTAAACAGTAGTGAAAAATAAAAATAACAAATCTTCTAAAGATTGTAAAAATAAAAATAACAAACCTAGCTAAATAAAAATAACAAATCTACCTAAAATATAAAAATAACTAATCTAGGTGAAATATAAAAATAAGAAATCTACCTAAAATATAATAAAACTAAATCTAGCTAAAATAATAAATTACTAAAGAAACCTTCCTACATCGCAACTCTAGAATTTGTCCAAGAAATATAATGCATATTCACAGCAGTATTGTTGTCAAAATCGGGATCAAAGTCGTAAAATCCATGGATTTTGCGATTTTGCTCACCCTCAAGGATCTGGATCCTAAGTAAAATCCAAAGCCAAACCAAAATCCTAGTAAAATTGCACAAAATTGCAAAATCGCAGCAAAATCCATGGATTTATGTTTGTCTTATGATTTTTGAGACTTGATTGTTTTATTTTGTTTTATTGTTTTATGATGTTAAACTTTGAGTACTTTTATATTTAACATTTGAGACTTGATTGATTTATGTTTGTTTTATGATTTTAAACTTTGAGTACTTGCACTTATATAATATATGTATATATTTACTATTATGAGTTGAATCCATCGATTTTGGTTGCGATTTTCGATTATGCGATCTTGATTTCCCCTTTCGATTCAATAAAATTAATTGAGTAGAATCCTTCGATTTTGATTGCGATTTACGATTTTTCGATCTTACTATCCTCTTTGGATTTAAAGCAAAATCCCGATTCTGACAACCTTATTACCCAAGAAAACCAGATCCATAACTTGGTGTCTCAGCCTCGACAATCTTGCCATCGTGGCAGTACGAATAGCAAACTCGGTTTACAATAAAACAGATAAATAAACACAAACAAGAACAAAAATTATTGATCATAGAATTCGGCCAATTGTGCTACCACTCCGACATTAGAGTGGCTGTTACAAGTTTACTTCTGAAATCACTACACTCAAGAAATGTTGCATTTATCAGTAAATATGAGTCATATTCAACATTGGTCCTCAACTCAATAACTACCTTTCTTTTCTTGTACCTTACGTCTCCATGCAACTTGTATAAAACAAGCAGCCCATGTTCTCCATTGGTGTGAGTGAAACCTTAACTTGTTCCTCAATTGCTTGCTATGCAATCTTCTAAACTGAGATGCAACAAACTTCAAATCTTCTGCTATAAGTGCAAAGCCTTCTACTTCAGATATGGCTTGAACCGTTCGAGTCGAAGTAGGAATTACCATACTCGGTCGTGGATCCAACGCCCATGTCAAAAGCTCCTCACCACAAAAATCACCTGGACCAATTCGACATGAGTTGAAGAAACCAGTGCGCCCTCCATTGGTTGTGTAGGAATCAAGATGCCCCCTTATTATGAATAGCATCTCGTTTACAGGATCGCCTTCGCGAACTAGATATGTGTTCTCTGTGCATAGTGCTGGCTTTAGTCTTTCACATATCGCGTCTAGCATCCTCTCATCCATTGTGTCAAAAAATGGAACCTGTTCGAATATATATATATCTCATTAGTATAATCTTAAACATGCATAATATGAGACAGGGAGTAATTTGACGAGAAAAGTTTGATGATTTATTGACTTACTCTTCGAACTAGTTCAAGGCAAAGGTGACGCTTAATGTCTCTTCGAAGATCCAATGGAAGTCCTTTAAGAAGAGATTCTTCATCTACTCCTCGTGTAGCTAGCCATTTATATTGATCATATTTACGCACGGATTGTTTTAGTTCTTGAGGTAGCTGTCTATGATGCATCCATTGTTCCGTGTCTGTTCTTTTGACCCTCCACTCTTCTAACCGGACAGTCGTTGATTGTAGGTATGTCTGCCAAAATTTAAATTCTATTGTTATTAGTACATCTGTTGAGCTAAGTCATTTTAAGTTGGTGAAATATTTTTTACAATTCAATATGGAAAACTAAGTGGCATTTGAAAGAACTTATTCGAGTTTAACTTATGACATATGGATTTAATATTAGAAGAATTTATGATATGTCTACAAGTTATTTTCAGCTTATTTTCAAAGAACCTGTAGTTTAACTAGAGGTCGTATTTAAGTGCATTTACCTGCATATTACCAATGAGCAATCCAAAAAGAACCAATCCAAGTATTGCAATAACAATGGCAAACATTATTTCTCCAACAAATGTACTAGTAAGAAGACTTTGTCCCAAAGAACTGCACCAAGAAATCAGAAACTAATTAGTGCTAAAGGAACATAAAAAAGATTTTAGTCAATCATATGAAGAAAGCATGATGATAATTTCAATGCTTAATTAGGTGGAAATGTGGACTAATTAGTAATGTTTTCATGGTTCTGTACAGAAAGGAAACAGAACTGTTAATGGTTTGTCCCAAAGAAAAGCCTTTGAGAGAAAGAAGACGGCGATGATGCAAACGTCCGAACCACACTGAAAAGAACCGAACTATGATGGATAGATCACGAATTGAACTGAGTCTAATTCGTGAGCGTTAGTCACAGCGCAGCTTTTTTCGATGTCTTTCAGTTTGGTTTAACAGTTCTGTTTAGTTTTCAGTTTTCTTTTAATAGTCCTAGGAATAATGGTAGAACTACTAGCACATAGGAGAACCCTAATATGACATACCTCAAATTCCTTAGGCCCCACCAAAGACAAAAGAAGTACTTATTAAAGAATGCAGAGGCTGTAACTTTGGATGTCACTGCATCACCATATATACCAAACTGATAAAAGAGACCATTTGGTGAACATAAATTTGTGACATTACTCGCTATAAACCAGGACGCCCTCGCGGAATCTTTAACCCTATTGCAGTCAAAAAAATCATATTTACAAGATGACTCCTCCATTTTGCAGACACTCTTCCAGCATGCTTCTTGTCTTTCAATTGATAGAAGATACCAACATGCCCCTAAAACCTTCAACAAAGAAAATAATAATAAAGTTTGAGTTCAGTGTATCATATATTAACTGTCTTTGTAGTATTAATGGAATGCAAACATATAGATAGAGTTGTATAACAGTCAGTCCTGACATAGTTCTGAATTGCCTACGGATCCTTTTATAAATATTTTTCTGTTAACGTCTTCATTACGGATATAAATGGTGGACGACCCAATCAGAAACTTGATAGCAGATGGTCCAGTGGATCGTGGAGGACGCTCTGATACCATCTTAGAATTGGGAGTTGGGCCTAACTCAACCCTACAAAACCGGCTTGTAAGGCGAGGATTGCCCTCACTTATAAAGACATATTCAGGTCATCTCGCAACCAATGTGAAAATTCTTAACAATCTACACATCAAATCTTTCTACTTAACATAAGATTTTTTCCTTAATAATCAAAAGAAGAAAATGGAAATGTATATATTTACATGACTAGCTAACATGTAAAGCATCAGGTTATAAGCAGCTCCTGCCCATGCTGTTTCTGTCACAACACCTGTAGCTTTTACAATTTGTGATGAAAGTGGAAAAATGAGAAATAGCCTTGGCAAATATTGGAATATGATGATGAATCTAAGGACATTTTTTGTGTTTGCAATGGTTGAACCTCCAAGATTAGGTATGACAATCCAAATTAACACCTGTTTCAAACAACAAAAAAAGAGCATATTTAGCTAGTTAACACTTCAAACACATTATTAGCCTTTACAAAAAAAACACTTCAAACACTTAAAAACTTGACACAAATACCAGACACGACACTAATATACTAACATTAAATACTGATAATTATTTAAGAACCGGAAAATAATTGAATATAGTCACATGTGTTGGTGTCATGTCGGTGTTAAACACGGATACATCATACGTGTCAGACACCTAACACACCTTCGAATATGAAGTGTTAGTGCTACATAGGTCTATAATGGCTTGAGTCATAGTATGCACATAATTGAGATAAAACCAACACCTATGATACCGCAGGTATGTTTTTGTCCTTTTAAAAAAATGTCTACGATCCAGGCGAGATATAAAGTATTTTGCTGTATCTGTAACTGCAACGTAACTGTGATTGATAAAGAATCAGCTGCGTTTTACTACGATACCAAAGATTGTGACAAGACAGCGACTTAAAAAGTGAAAACCTGGCTATTGAGTAACATACCTGAGGAAGGGGCAGGGCAGCAATAAAGTCCAAGAAAAAACCCTTATGCAAGTACCTAGTAGCTATCTTAGAAGAGTCTATAACAAGTTCTCCTCTTCCAAACACCCTAGAAGAAGGAGCAACATAAGCTATATGAAACCTCATAAAAATGTGAATGATGTAAAAAGCATCCAAAATTGATCTTATAACTATGAGAACAACTTCAATTTCTATTCCAATGTCAATGCACGCTTCATCTTGAACTATTGGCAAATAAAAGAATAAAGGATCCACAAACAAAGAAACTAAACATGCTACTAAGAAAATCTTATTCCATTGGTGAATGATTTGTCCCCTAGGATCTAATATTCTTCTTCTTCTCACTCTCTTGTAATCTTCTGAGAACACTCTTGACAATATTCTAGGAGCTACTTGTTTTCCATTGAGTTTAGCTAATTCAAGATCACCTTCTGAAGCCATGTCACATAAAACAAATTTAGTGCTAATGAGGATTGGATTACTATCTAGCATGAACAACCATTTCAACCATGCTTAAGTTATGAGGATTGAACAAAACTTGTTACTCTGCCTGCTAAAAAATTGGTGATGATCGATCATGTAAAACCAAAACCAAAAACAAAACCGTTTAAAGAATCTTGTTAGTTAATTCTAAAGAGATGATGATGAAAGACGGAATAGCCTATGCAACTGTAAGGAAAGCAACATAAATACATTACAAAATAGGTATGCAGTATGCACACATAATATGTATATTATATTATATAAACTAGGGATAAACCCGTGCGTTGCACGGGTTTGATTAAAATATAAAATTAAAATATTTTTATAAATAAAAAATAATAATTGCGATAACTATAATCACATATAATTAAATAATAGATATTATTTTAAAATATGATTATATTTAATATTAGTATATGAGTAAAAAAAAAGTTGTTTAGAAATATTAGATTTTTTATTAATTTATATCGTAGTTTGTTTACATTTTAATGTAATAGATCTCTTGTAATATTTCATAAGTTTGAAAGGATGTATCATTTTTTATTTTATTAGTGTAATAATATAAGATTTTAGTTTTCTTTATATGAGTTGCAATTTTATAGTCAAATATCACTTTGTTTTTTATTTTTGATGTATCCCTTATTTTATTATTTTCAATAAGAGTTGGAGGCATACCTAATTATACTTGTAGACAATATTGCTCATGAGAAATGTTAAAAAAAGTTTTGATTATAGAATATGATTCATATATGGTGGCTTTGACTATTTGTTCCACGTGTTCTCATTTTTTAAAATTATGTATCAAATAGCATATTTTGCTTACTACGTTCTATGCAATTTAAGTTTCCAAATAGCTTATCTACTTACTCATCTCTCGTTTTCTTGGAGTTTATTCTCACTTATTCACTTGGTGAAATTTTATTCCAACTTTATTAGTCCCAATTTTTTAGTCTATTGTTTGGTTCACATTTATTTTTGCTTGGTCCTTTGTTTTTTGTTTGTTTTTCTTTTACTTGGCGAGGTTTGTGTCTCTTCAAAATTATTGTTAGTTTTTGTCCCTCTTATTTAATATTTTCTTGAACATTTATTTTATTTTTTCTTATTATATTATATAAACTCGAATATTTGTTGTTGTTAATATATAAGTTTGGACGAAGATTTTATATATTTGAATTTAGGTTTAGTTATTTGGTTAAGGTAAAGAAAGTCTTATAGATGAATTTAAGATTTAACATGTGTCATCTTCTTATTTGATTAAAAAAATGTCATCTTATTCTTATAAATATTCCACTATTTTATTTTCAGCCGTAACGTAAACATTCTTTTAGAATATGTACTTAATTTATTCAAAAAGTTATATTATTATGTAAATTAAATTAATAATTTTTGAATTATTGGTGAATTTTAGTTGTGTGTAAATATGTTTAAATATATGTGTGATTATATTTTCTAAATATATGTAAATATATTTTAACATCTACGGTTTTAATAATTTCTAAAATTTATTTTGACAAATGAGCATCAACAATTTTTATTTAATAATTTTTGTCTTTTTTTAATTTAATTTAGAAAGTTTTTAGTACAATTCTAAGTGGGAGGAAAAAGTATTTAGCACAATTTCTAAACCAACATGTTTTTAGCACAATTCTTTTCATCGATTCATTTTATGGTTGTAAGAATAAGATGACATGCGTAGATTAAAATAGGACCGTCCATTAAAATTCATATATACTTGGACTGGGCAATGGGCCTAAAGGCAAAATCAAACTAGCCCAATTAATATGAGAAAGGAAACAGGCCCAAAACAATTAAATTCCAAACGCCCATTTGGCGATACAAGGCCTTGGCGAGGTGGGTAATGACGGATAACGCCCATAAGACGGATTTGCATATGACAATAAAATATCTTCATCCTTCCCTGTCTTAGCGATTAACTTGGGAACGAAGAAACCAACTCCTTGAAACCGCCATGGCTTGGAGACCAAGGTTTTATTCCTACTTTCACGCTGCATCACCGGAAAAGGCGCTGAAGACCGGATTTGTAGGAACCCTAGCTTGGAGAAGAAGGCTTTAATGGTCTATAAATAGTTTGATATTTTCATCTGTAAAGAGGATCGAATTCTGACTTATAAAAACTCCCAGGGTCGTTGGGATTGAACTGAGTGTAATCACACCATTTAATCAATAATACAAACCCCCTTGTTTTTTACCAGAACATTTTGACGCCCACCGTGGGGCTGCGGTAAAATCATTTGATCCCAGCCTATCACAGCAACTAGACGAAAAATCAGACATCTTCACATGGCTGGAGAACATGGAAACAACGATAGCTCTAGCGTTAACACCTTGCAAGCCGCCGTTGTAGAAATACGGCGCTTACAAACTCAGATTGCGGCCATCGAAGCCGAGAGAACTAATGAGAAAGAGAAAGCGAAATTGATTTTGGAGGAAGAGGAGGGAGAGGGCGTCATGGACGTACAACCCTTAGCACAACACTTGTGGGATGCCCAAGTGGTGGAAACAATCAAGGTTCCTCACCTTCCTACCTTCGACGGAAAGACGGATCCAAGGGAGCACCTGATGGCAATTGGGACACAAACCGCCATAATCAATGCTCCGGAACATCTAAAGTGTAAATTACTAGCCGGCACCTTCAAGGATGTCGCCTTGCGTTGGTACATGAACCTTCCAAGAAACTCAATTGAGAGTTATGCTGACTTTCATAAAAAATTTATTCACCAGTTCGCTGGATCGAAACACGTGAAAGTCACATCAACCAGTCTTTTCTCCATCCGCCAAAACCATGGCGAGTCATTGCGTAACTTCCTCGCCAGATTTAGCGAAGCCACCATCAAAGTCTCAAATCCAAATCAGGAGATGTTCGTGGCAGCCTTCCACAATGGGCTAAGAGCAGGACATTTCAATGAGTCCTTAGCCCAAAAGCCAGCCTCGTCAATGCAAGAGGTGAACAAGAGGGCGGAATGTTATATAAAGGGCGAAGAAAGTAACGCCGAGAAAAGGCAAAGAGACGTTAAGGAGAAGGAATACGTGGGCCGTGCCATTAGAGCGCCCGAACACCCACGACCAAAATCGGGAGGCCACCAAGGAGACCCATGGCAGAGGCATCATGGGAAGCCCTACCGCCAACCGCCCAGAAGAGAATTCAGAAATCATCCCGCCAATGAAGACCTCACGCCATTAAACGCCTCAAAAGTTTACGTCTTAAATGAGATTCTGGCCACTGGTTTGGCAAACCTCCCCCCAAGGAGAACCAGTAACATCCCCATGGGGCTGGACGATAACGCCTGGTGCGCATATCACAGGTGTAGAGGTCACTCCACAGAAAAATGCTTCCGCTTAAGAGATTTAATCGAAGAACTAATAAAAAGCGGACACCTTCGCAAATTCATTGACGACGCCGCCCAAGGGCGGGTTGTCGTGCCAAAAGTCCCCCGGCAGGAGCCACGAGACCCTCCTGGGCCAAATAGAGAACCTCCCAAGGGGAGAATCTCCGTGAATACAATAGCAGGAGGATTCTCAGGCGGGGGCGAATCAAGCTCAGCAAGAAAAAGGTATGTACGCCGAGCTATCTCGGAAATATACCTCGTCAGTCAGCCTCAGCCATTAAACGTACCAGATTTGGCATTCACGGCAAAGGATGGTTTGGAGGTAGCACCCCATGACGATGATCCATTAGTGATACAAGTCCAAATTTTGAACTGTGATGTAAAAAGAGTATTGATAGACTCCGGAAGTTCAGCGGATATTATGTATTGGGAAGCTTTCAAGGCCATGCAATTAGCAGAGGAACAATTGCAGCCATACTCCGGAACCCTGGTTGGGTTCTCTGGCGAACAAGTGGACGTAATGGGTTACGCCTCCCTTCTTACCACGTTTGGAGAAGGCAGCAACGCCAAAACTATCAAGGTACGATACCTGGTAGTTAAAACTCCTTTTACCTCCTATAATATTATTATAGGAAGGCCCGCCTTTAACACATTAGGGGCGGCCATGTCCACTCTATACCTAGCAATAAAATACCCCCTTGAGAACGGGGGAGTAGGAACAGTAAGGGGCGATCAGATTCTCGCCAAGAAATGTTACGAATCCAGCTTAAAGATACGACACCGAACTTCCAGCGCAAACGGAAAATTCGGAAGAAAACAAGCCGCAATTCCAGGCGGCATAAACATCATAGAAAGCGCAGATATGGATCCGAGAGAAGAATTTCAGGATCGAAGGGTAAGTCCTATAGAAGACTTGGAGCAGGTTCAAATTGGCAATGACCCACACCAGACAACCAGCTTGGGAACAGCATTGCCCAACGAAGAAAGGAGACGAATCATAAAAATCTTGAAGGATAACGCTGATCTATTCGCATGGAAGCCTTCGGATATGCCAGGGATAGACGAAGGGGTGATAACACACAAACTTTCAATATCACCCAGCACAAAACCAGTTTCCCAAAGAAAAAGGAAGGTGGGAGAAGAAAGACGAGTCGCTATAGCAGAAGAAGTAGAGAAACTAAAGGAAGCGGGATTCATCGAAGAAATAAAATACCCCTCATGGTTGGCAAATGTCGTCATGGTGAAAAAGGCCAACGGGAAGTGGAGAATGTGCGTGGACTTCACAGACTTAAACAAGGCGTGTCCCAAAGATCCATATCCCCTACCTAACATAGACAGGTTAATTGATGGCGCCTCGGGGTGCAAGATGCTGAGTTTTATGGACGCCTACTCCGGATACAATCAAATAAAGATGAACCCCTCCGACGCCTGCCATACAGCCTTTATGTCGAATACCTGCAACTATTTTTACAACGTCATGCCTTTTGGATTGAAGAATGCGGGAGCAACATACCAAAGGTTGATGGACAGGGTTTTTGCTGAGCAAATAGGGAAAAATTTAGAGGTATATATCGACGACATGGTAGTAAAAACTTCCGAGGGAAGTCGCCATGATGATGATCTACTGGACATCATGGGATCAATAAGAAAGTACAACATGAGACTAAACCCAGCGAAGTGTTCTTTTGGAGTACAAGCCGGAAAATTCTTAGGATTTATGCTCACCAGCAGAGGAATAGAGGCTAACCCCGAAAAATGCCAAGCCATCATAGACATGAGGAGCCCTACATCCGTGAAAGAAGTACAAACCTTGACAGGCAGAATAGCGGCACTATCCAGATTCCTATCATGTGCGGGCGAAAAGGGTTTCCACTTCTTCGCATCTCTTAGGAAAAATGAGAGATTTTCCTGGACGCCAGAATGCGAAGAAGCCTTCAAACAACTAAAAGAGTTCCTGGCATCACCGCCCATCTTGACACGCCCATTACCAGGTAACACCCTTTACCTATATCTCGCAGTTTCGGATAGAGCTTTGAGTTCAGCTCTGGTTCAAGAAATAGAGGGCGAAGAAAAACCTATATATTTTGTAAGTAGAACCTTAAGGGGAGCAGAAACAAGGTATCAAAGAATAGAGAGGTTATCTCTCGCGGTAGTTGTCACAGCCAGAAAGTTAAGGCAGTATTTTCAAAGCCACCAGGTAGTTGTTAGAACGGATTACCCTATCAAGAACGTCCTCCGAAAGCCAGACTTGGCAGGAAGGATGGTGGCGTGGTCCGTGGAATTATCGGAATTTGACATCACCTTCTCACCTAGAGGGGCCATTAAGTCACAAAGACTAGCTGATTTTGTATTGGAGATGTCTACTCCGCCAACAACAGAGAAAGCGGCGTTTTGGACACTCTCAGTTGACGGGGCCTCCAATGTGCGAGGAAGTGGAGCCGGAATAGTACTGGAAGGACCGGATGGCGTTATGATAGAACAATCACTGCGATTCGCCTTCAAAGCTAGCAACAACCAAGCGGAATACGAGGCTTTGATAGCAGGAATGAAGTTAGCAAGCGATATGGAGGTAAAGGAGCTAAGAGCCATGAGTGATTCCCAACTGGTAACCAACCAAGTATCAGGGAAGTTTCAAACGAAGGAGCCGCAGTTAATCAAATACGTGGAGAAGGTGCAAAACCTAGCTAAGCATTTCGATTCGTTCGAGTTAGTTTACGTTCCCCGCGAACAAAACATGAGAGCAGATCTATTGTCAAAGCTGGCGAGCACCAAAAAACCAGGAAGCCATAGAACCGTTATCCAAGAAACCATAAAAACTCCCAGCATCAACGGGGAAGAGGTAATGATGGTGATAGAAGAAGAAGACTGGAGATCGCCCATTATCCGGTACCTCCAAAAGGATGAGCTCCCGAAAGAAAGGGAAAAGGCTTTTAAATTGAGGAAAATGGCGGCATGGTATTCAATGGTGGGGGATAAGCTATATAAGAGGGGATTCGCGTCCCCCCTCCTTTTATGCGTCAGTACTGAAGAAGCCAAGCGCATCATGACTGAAGTACACGAAGGATCATGTGGTAGTCATATCGGTTCAAGAGCATTAGCAGGAAAGATATTGAGAGCAGGATTTTATTGGCCAGATATACATGACGATACCGCCATGTATGTAAGAAACTGTGACAAATGTCAAAGACACGCCAACCTGCATCACGTTCCGGGGGAGCCACTAAAGTCAGTATTATCCCCTTGGCCCTTCTTCATGTGGGGTGTAGATATCGTTGATCCATTTCCGGTTGGCTATAAACAAGCGCGATGGATCATCGTCGCCGTAGACTACTTTACAAAATGGATTGAAGCAGAACCGGTGTCCAGCATCTCGGTGTTGGAACAAAATTGATTTAAAAATGTTTGCCCCTAAATCTATAAAGGTTTTGATGATAACAAAGTATTAATTAACAATTGGAAGGACTAAAAATTTATTTTGAGTGCGCAGATATAAGCATCATTTAAGTCCTGAGTGGAGTTCAGAGGATGTGAACTCAGAAGTTCACAAGCGCTCAGAAGATGTTGGACTTCAGAGGTTACAACGTTCAGAGGATGAAGACTTCAGTACTTCTGTCTGTCTACGAGCTTCATCAAACTCTGAAGATCTCTTTGAAAGCTGTGAAGATTCCTTTTCACCAGTCAACTCTTCTACCAATGGAGAAAAGGACCTTTCAAGCCTGATCAGTTCAGCTACCTCTGTTTTGTCTGTCCTGTCTTGAGAACGTGGGTCTTCAGTTTTGTTAGCTGAATAAGGAAAGTCCACTCTGCAGTAGTCAAAGTACCTGAAACTCTTTCTTAGTTTTGGATACAACCAACTGCATCAAGACAGACTGCTTGAAGACAAAAGTTTATCAACTCCAACGGTTCTCTTGCAACGACTCTTTTCTAGTGGTATATATACTAGAAGATTCAGCTACAACAAATATACAATTATCAAGAATTGAACGTGCGCTGAACAAACTCTGAACTCTGTGATATACAAGCTCTGAACCTTTCTCAAGTGTTTTTGCACTTTAGCCAAATACTCTGTAATATTTGTATTTGCTCTATTTAGGTTCATCTAAGAGCATTTGTATATTTTTATATACTTTACTATTTACTTGAGGAAACTTAAGCTTGTGTGCTTAAGTGTGTAACTTAAGCTTGTGTGCTTAAGTGTGAAGTCTCTTGCTTGTGTGCTTGAGCATTGTTGAGAAGTCTCTTGCTTGTGTGCTTGAGCATTGTTGAGAAGTCTCTTGCTTGTGTGCTTGAGCAGGTGTAATCTTGTGTGATTATAGTGAAATCCCTTGGAAGTGCAAGGGGACTGGACTACTCTCGTTTTGTGAGAGGAACCAGTATAAATTGCTTGTGTGATCTCTCTCTCTCTATCTTGTTATTTATTGTGTTATTTTTCCGCTGCTAACGTAGTTGAGTTAAGAACTTGAAAAAGTTTTTAACTTAGCTAAAACACAATTCAACCCCCCCCTTCTTGTGTTTTCACACCTTCAATTGGCATCAGAGCGCCTGGTCTGTTACTTTCACTTAACAGTGAGACAGTAAAGATCTTGTGAGAACACTATGTCTGGAGGAGATGATAGTAGTACTAGAACTACTGGTGAAGGTGAGGCCAGTGGTGCTGGTGGTGGTCCTAGAAATGCTTTTGGTTTTGACTACTTAAGTAATGAATCACATGAACATAGTGGCAATAGAAAAGCCCCTATATTCAATGGTGATGCATCATTATTTGAGTGGTGGAAGGAAAGATTGTATAGCAATATTACTGCTATTGATCATGAGTTGTGGGATTTGGTTGAGCTGGGAGTAACTTTTGAAAACTTAAATGAACATGGAAGATTGTCCATTGAGCATAGAAAGTTACTCACACCAGCTAACTTAAAAATCTACACTAAGCATCATAGAGTAAAGGACATTGTTGTTGGTGCTATTAGACATGAGGATTATGTCAGAATAGAGAACAAGTCTACCGCTAAATCTATCTTTGATTCTATGTGTGCTACCTATGATGGTAATGAAAAGGTTCAAGAGGCTAAGGCTAGTCTTTTGATAAGGCAATATGAACTATTCACTATGCAACAAGATGAAAACATTGAGACTATGTTTACAAGGTTTCAAATCCTTGTATCTGGTCTTAAAGCTCTTAAGAGAAGTTATTCAACCTATGACCATGTTCAGAAGATTCTGAGAAGTCTTCCTATTGCTTGGAGACCTAAGGTCACTGCAATAGAGGAAGCTCAAAATCTCAAGACTCTGAGTCTTGAAGCTCTGATAAGCAATCTCAGAAGCCATGAGATGGTTCTGGATGCTGACTCAGAAACTAAGAAGAAGTCTAAGTCAGTGGCTTTACAGTCAACTAAGACTACTTCTAAGGCTCTTAAGACTCAGCTTCTTGATATTGAAGAAGAATCTTCTGCTGATGGTCAAGAGGATGAAATGAATGAGGATGAGTTTGCTTTATTCACCAAGTTTCAGCAATGGAACAGATTTAACAAAAGAAATTTCAGAGGTAACAGCTCCAGAAATTTTGTCAGCAAAAAGGATGATCAGAAGAACTGCTTCAACTGTAAGAAGCCAGGACACTTTATTGCTGATTGTCCAGAAATGTCTGCTAAAGACAAAAGCAAAAGATACAGCTCAAAGAAGCAACAATTCAAGAGTAAATTGAGAAAGAGTCTGATGGCTACTTTTGAAGAGCTATCATCTGAGGAAGAAGTTGAGGAAGAAGAAGAGGCAAATCTAGCCCTGATGGCTTCAGCTGACTCAGATGTAGACTCAGACGATGAATCAGAATCAGATTCAGAAGTAACTGATGAGGTATTTTCTGACTGCTCTAAATCTCAACTTATAATTGCACTTAACAAGGTCATTGAGAAACATCTCAGAGTGTTAAGTAAACAAAAAGTTTTACAAGAAAAGCTTAACACTCTGACTGAGCAAGCAGAACATTTTCAAGGTCTATATCAAGAAACTCTGAATAGAGTAGATGACTTTGAAAAGGGTTGTGCTGTTTGTCACAAACCTATTGATGAGCAGGAAATAGCTCTTCAACAGTTTGTGCATCTCAACCTTGGGAAGAGCAAAGCTGCTAATAGAATTTATAATGTCTTGAGACATAGAGGAGAAGGACTTGGCTATGAATATGGTAGAACATATTCAAAGCTGAAGACCTTTGCCAAAAAGGTTGGAAAATCTTGGGTTTATTATGTTGTTCCACCAAGTGAAGAGGGAAAGAATCCTGGTAGTGT
This sequence comes from Trifolium pratense, assembly GCF_020283565.1. Lineage (NCBI taxonomy): Eukaryota > Viridiplantae > Streptophyta > Magnoliopsida > Fabales > Fabaceae > Trifolium > Trifolium pratense. Next base: position 17,237,322 of record NC_060062.1, on the reverse strand, counting down.
TGAAAATGACAATGATGATCTGAATGATTTAGAAGCTGACAGCTCAGAGGAACCAAGTGCCTCAGGATCTGGAAAGAAAAGTTCAGAAGATAGAAGCTGTTCAGAACCTGAGAACATTAGTTCAGATGTTCTGAAAGATTCAACATCTGAGACTTCAAATTCTGAATCCAAAGGAACTTCAGTACCTGAAGCTAGTCAATCTAAAAAATCAGAAGTTTTTAAAAGAAAAAATTCTAATTTCAAATCTCAGATGAAGTACAGGACTCAGATTATTTATGATTCTAGAGTCAGTAGATATAATCAATCAGAACTTGGGATTGATGATAAATACAAACCCTGGAATCATAAACAATCCAAATCCTGGAATAATAACAAATTTCAAAAGAAAAGATTTCAAAAAGGTCATTATTCCAAACCAAGATCTTTCTCTAACACTAGACAACATAATAAGCATGTTTGGACTAACAAGCGTGGACCCAGAAGATGGGTACCAAAAGCTGAAATCATGTATCATTCAGATTTACCAACTAGGAAAGGATATGTCCTACCTAAAGTATGGAAACAAGTCCTATGCAAAGGAAGAAGGGCTTATGTCCTTGACCAATGGCTGACAAGTTCTCAAGATAACAATCAGAACTTGATAAATGAAGAGGAAGAATATTGGGATGACCTTATCATTAACTGTGATAAAGAGTTCCACCGTAGTGATTAAAGTTGTTTCTCATACAGCCTGTCACTCATAGAAGTATCATGAATCATTCATGGTATCTGGATAGTGGGTGTTCAAGGCACATGACTGGTGATAAACAACTATTTTCTAAGCTGACTATGAAAGAAGGAGGTTCTGTTGGTTTTGGAGGAAATCAGAAAGGAAAGATAATAGGTACAGGTACAGTAGGTAATTCCTCCCTATCTATTAATGATGTTTGGTTAGTTGATGGACTTAAGCATAATCTATTGAGCATAAGTCAATTTTGCGACAATGGTTATGTAGTTGTCTTTAATAAGGAATCATGTACTGTGTCTAAACAATCTGATAACACCATGATATTCAAAGGTCTGAGAAAGAACAATGTTTATAAAATTAATCTTTCTGATTTGAATGAACAAAAAGTAATGTGTCTTTTGACCTTGAGTGAAGAAAAATGGATCTGGCATAAGAGGTTAGGCCATGCTAACTGGAGGTTAATCTCTAAGCTTAGTAAGCTTGACCTTGTCAGAGGTTTACCTAAAATTAAATATCACTCAAACACACTTTGTGGTTCATGTCAAAAAGGAAAGATTACAAAATCTTCTTTTAAACCTAAGAACATTGTCTCTACCTCAAGACCATTGGAACTTCTTCACATTGATCTTTTTGGGCCAGTTAACACTGCTTCAATCAATGGAAAGAAGTATGGATTAGTAATTGTTGATGATTACAGTAGATGGACTTGGGTAAAATTCCTAAGAACAAAAGATGAAGCTTATGATGAGTTTAGCATCTTCTGCAAACAAATTCAAAATGAAAAAGGCTACACTATTTTAAAAGTTAGAAGTGATCATGGTGGAGAATTTGAAAATGAACCTTTTGAAAACTTTTGTGAAAAATATGGCATTCTGCATGAATTCTCTTCTCCTAGAACGCCTCAACAAAATGGGGTTGTAGAAAGGAAGAATAGAACTCTGCAAGAAATGGCCAGAACCATGATGCATGAAACAAATGTAGCAAAGTTTTTATGGGCAGAAGCTGTAAACACAGCATGTTATGTTCAAAATAGAATCTATATCAGATCTAAGTTGAACAAAACTGCTTATGAATTGTTCAAAGGAAGAAAACCTGATATTTCTTATTTTCATCAGTTTGGATGTACATGTTACATCTTAAACAACAAAGTCCATCTAAAGAAATTTGATGCTAGAGGCTATAAGGGTATTTTTATAGGATACTCTGAGCGCTCAAAAGCATACAGACTGTATATTTCTGAAACACACACTGTGGAAGAAAGTATGCATGTCAAATTTGATGACAAAGAGCCTGACCAAGTGTCAGAGCTTGTGGAAGGTTTGTCTAAATTTCAGGTATCAGAGGATCAATATTCAGATATTCCAAACTACTCAGAACATCCATTCTCTGAAGTACCTCTGAACACAATAGTTCCTACAGACTCTGAACAACCAAGAACTGAAGCATCTGCTGAACCTGAAGTTGATGAGTCTGAAGATGATGAGCCCCCAAGAAATACTTTCAAATACAAGTCATCACATCCAGAGGAACTGATATTAGGCAACAAGGATAGTCCAAGGAAGACAAGATCTCAACTGAGAAATGAGGAATCATTAGTTGGTCTTATCTCAATGATGGAACCTTCAAAGATTGATGAAGCTCTGAAGGATAATGCTTGGATTGTAGCAATGCAAGAAGAGCTGAATCAATTCCAAAGGAATGATGTATGGACTCTAGTGCCTAAACCTTCACACAAGAACATTATTGGAACAAAATGGGTATTCAGAAACAAGCTGAATGAACAAGGTGAAGTGGTAAGGAACAAGGCTAGATTGGTTGCACAAGGTTATAGTCAACAAGAGGGGATTGACTATACTGAAACCTTTGCACCAGTTGCTAGACTTGAAGCAATCAGGTTACTTCTATCTTATGCTGTTAATCATGGAATAACCTTATATCAGATGGATGTTAAAAGTGCCTTCTTAAATGGTTTTATTTCTGAAGAAGTGTATGTTAAGCAACCTCCTGGTTTTGAAGATATCTCAAACCCTGAACATGTTTTTAAACTGAAGAAATCACTGTATGGTCTGAAACAAGCTCCAAGAGCTTGGTATGATAGACTCAGTAATTTCCTTCTTGAAAAGGGTTTTGAAAAAGGAAAGGTTGACTGCACACTCTTTAGAAAAACAACCAAAGAAGACATTTTAATTATTCAAATTTATGTTGATGATATTATTTTTGGTTCTACTAATGCTGCTTTATGCAAGAATTTTTCTAAGATAATGCAGGATGAATTTGAAATGAGCATGATGGGAGAGTTGAAGTTCTTTCTTGGAATTCAAATCAATCAGAAGAAGGAAGGAACTTATGTTCATCAATCAAAATACACTAAAGAACTTCTGAAGAAATTCAATCTAGATGACTGCAAGATAATGAACACTCCTATGCATCCAACTACCAACATGGGCAAGTCAGATGATGAAGGAAAGGTAGATCAAAAGGTCTACAGAGGTATGATTGGCTCCTTACTCTATCTGACAGCCTCTAGACCAGATATTTTATTCAGTGTTTGCTTATGTGCAAGATTCCAGTCAGATCCTAGAGAATCTCATCTTACAGCTGTAAAGAGAATCTTTAGGTATCTGAAAGGAACAACTAATCTTGGACTTCTCTATAAGAAATCCAATGATTATGTGCTAAATGGATTCTGTGATGCTGACTATGCTGGAGATAAAATTGAAAGAAAATCCACAAGTGGCAATTGTCAATTTGTTGGTGAAAACCTTATCTCCTGGGCTAGTAAAAGACAAACTACTATAGCTTTGTCTACAGCAGAAGCAGAATACATTTCAGCAGCTAAGTGTTGCACACAACTACTCTGGTTAAAATATCAGTTAGAAGATTATCAGGTAAGCAGTAACAATATTCCTTTATATTGTGATAATACTGCAGCCATTCATTTATCTAAAAATCCTATCCTACACTCTAGAGCCAAACATATTGAAATTAAACACCATTTTATCAGAGATTATGTTCAGAGAGGCATTATAGATATTAAGTTTGTTGATACTGAAAATCAATGGGCTGACATATTTACTAAAGCCTTATCTGTTGAAAGATTTGATTTTATAAAGAAACATCTGAACATGTTTTCAATCTCTGAATGAAAATTGTTTTTGGCAATTAAAGTGTAAGAGGTTATGTATATCAGAACTTATGATTCAGAACATCTGAAACACAAGCTCTGAAGTACTTGACTCTGATAGAGAATTTTAAATAACTCAGAGGCTCTGAACTATTTAAGTGGGAAACGTTCAGTATTCACTGCTGAACAGTTGTCCATTAAAATAGCAGTTACCGAGTAAATTTCTGCACGTGGTCTACGTGTGTCAGGTAGTGGGTGGTTAATGATGATTTTTGGTATTCAACTTTCTGTCAATTAGCGTAACTTCCCAAATTTGCTATTTTCGTGTTAACTGTGTGCATTTAAATAAAACTTACACAATACACTTGCACACTATTCACTTTCACAACCTACACTTTCATATTCTCTCTAAACCTCCAACAAACTTTCTTTCTCTCTCGTTAGTTTTCCAAACCTTACCCTAATCTCCAACAATGGCTGGTACTTCGTCTTCTTCGTCAAAAAGGATTCCACCATTCATATTCAAGAACCTTCAGATCGTTGGGAACGAGATGGAGTTTCCAGAATCTGAACTTACTTTTCTCTCAGAGAAGATGGTTGATTTTGATGGTCTACAAGCTAATGGGTTTGATGTTAAAAAGTACTTTATCGCTCAGGGATGGGATAAGTACTTCGACATGCTTAATGGTCCCATTTATCCAGATTTGTTGAAGAAATTTTGGATGAAAGCAAAGGTTTTTGATAAGCATGAAGCTAAGAAGGAAGAGCTTGCTGCTATTGAGAGGAATCCTAGTCTGAAGGGTAAAACTAGGAAGGAAATGGGTTTGCTGGATTATACAGGTGTACAGATTAGGTCAAATATCTGTGGGATGAACATGGCAATCTCGCCTATCCATCTCAATGCTCTTCTTGGTCTACCTAACTCTGGGATAGAGTTAGATGTGTTTGAAAAGGATACAAGATACAGGGATGATCTTCTGCATCTCATCTGCACAGATTTCTCTTTGAAAGGGAAGGTCAAGGGTTTGACTGATGAATGTAGAGTTCTCTTCAAGATCATCCTAGCTGCTATCAGTCCAAGGGTTGGTGGGACTGATACAATCTCCTGGACGCATCGTCATCTGCTGTACTTTCTTCTGACTGAAAAGAAGGTTAATCTTGGAGATTACTTTTTTGAACGTATCTGTGAAGCCATTTTTGCAAGTAAATCTCAGAGGAAAACTACTATAGTTTATCCTAGGCTGTTGTCTGACCTTCTGCATCAAGGTCATGTTGTTCAGAACTTGAGGAAGTTCCACCCTGAATTGGTTGAGAAGAGGTTCTATCCAGAAATTCTGAATGCTAACTTTCTGTCCAAGATGCGTTTGATTGCATCTAAGCCTGTTGCTCCCCCACAAGAGTTCACTGTTAGGCTTGAGGATCGTCTGTATGTCGCAGGCTATCCACTTATATCTGAAGCTGATGCTGAGCACATTATTCAGGACTATTTGGAGGTGCTCAGACAAGAAGGATTTGTTGTTGATAGAAGTATGATTCCTCCTGCTCCTGTAAGTCAGTATAATCCTAAGAGGAAACCTAAAAGAAAGGCTGAAGCTCAAGATGATCTACCAAAGCCAGATCTTCTGGCTCAGAAGAAAGTTAAAGTTGAGCAATCTATGGCTGAGCAAAGAACTAAGAGGAAGCATGAAGAATCTGCTGTCAAGGCTGCTGAAGGATCTTCTAAAAAGCCTATGGTTGTTGAAGTTGACAGTTCATCTGAAGGATCTACATCAGAAGATGAGACTGACTCTGATCAGGAGACTATTGCTGAAAGCCTTCGTAAAAGACCTGCTCCTACTCCTAAAGATAAAGGTAAATCTTCTACGTATGTCTTTAATGAAAATGAGATTGGATTAGGTTACACCAAACCTCTCAAAACCATCTTACCAACCTCTGATATTCCAACCTCTGATAACCCCCTATCTGAGCTTGAAAAACATCTGAGCCCTGACCCTCTTAATAATCACCCTTTTTCTCCTGAAACTCAACACAAATCTAGCTCACCTCCTAAACCTTCATCACCTCAACCTGAACCTCAACCTGACATTCCATCTTCTGAACCTCAACCAGATATTCCTGTCACTAAATCAACCTCTCCCTCTAAACAATCCTCTCCACCTCCTGAACCAACCCCTGAACAAATTGCTCCTGAACCAACCCCTGAACAAATTGCTCCTGAACCAAACCCTGAATCTAAATCCCCTGAACCTGAACATATTTACCCTGAATCAACTTCTGACATCTCATCACCTGAACCAACCCCTGAACCCCATCCTAACCCAAGTGCTGAACATGCTTCTCCTGAGCGTATTCACACTTGTGCTCCCAAGCCAGCTACTGAAATACCTACTCTCTCTACCATTCCCAATCCTTCACCCTCATCATCCAACACTTTTAGAAATCTATCCACTCAATTTCATGAAGACTTGCTTAGATTATCTACAATAAAGGACAGGTTCTTAGTTTGTCCTTCTGATGTGGATCTTGAAGTATCAAGCATTAAGGCAAGGCTTTGCAATGCTTTGGATGTTGCTGCTGCAAAGGTTAAGGCTGTTATTGGTAAACGGGATCTGGAAGGTATAAGCTTCATGAGGAACAATCTAGCTAGGGCTGAGTTGAAAAGGTTAACGCCATTCAATCATGAAGAGCATGAGCGTGCTAAGCTTGTTGCTATAGCTGCTGCTGTGAGGCGTTTGTCTGAATTTCAAGATTGCTGGGTTGATTCTACTCTTCTGCAACGTCTTGAGGATCAAAGGATTGAGACTGAACGTCTGGAAGAAGCTGCTGCTAGAGTTGCTGAGTTGGCAAATGAGCTACCTACTGAGGATGCCACAGAAGAGGATGTACTGGATGTGCTTGCCTCTCAGAATCAAGAGGATGTGCTGATGATAGACTATCCAGAGGAAGGAGAACCCTCTGATAAAGGCAAGGCACCTATGATTGAAGAACCAGAACCTGTGATTGAAGATCAAGCTCCTGCTATGGCTGATCAGTTGCAGATTTTTCAAGAAGCACTGAGGGAACAGCAAGAAGGTCTAGAACGTCAAAGAGCTGCTCAAGAGACATTGGAAACCAAGGTGGATGGTTTAGTTTCCAATGTGGGATCCTTGAATGACAAATTTGACCAACTCTTAGCCCTTCTTAAGAAACCCTAGGATTCTATGCACATTTTCTTCATATGTTTTGCTTACTTATTTTGTCATGTTTATTTCCTTGTTTACCTTCTGAACACTTTTTCTGGTTTATCTATTTCAAGATTTTGTTTATGTTTTGATTGATTAATTATTTTATGTCCACTTGATATTTTTTTCTTGATAAATAAGAACACAAGAACACAAGATGCTTTTTAAAACGAAAATTTTTATTAATGATCTGATAATGTAGAGTACATTGGTAAAAAGAAAAAGAAAAAGACAACCTAATCCTAATCAGATGGATAAAACTCAGAAGAAATCTCTGATTTCTCCTCAGCATCCTCTGATGAAATTTCAATGGGATCTGGGTTTTGCTCTTGTTCTTCTTCTTCCTGTTCCTCTTCTGGAACATAGCTAGCCAAGAACTCCACATAGTCAGCATCATCTTCATTCTCTTCAGCTTCAGAGTCTGATGAGATGATTATTATCTCAGCATCTTCTGGTTTCTTGTTGTCTTTTTTATCTTTCTCTTCGTCCTCGCGTTTCTCTTCGTTCTTCTTTCTCTTAAACTCTGCGATGCGTAAACTAAATCTTTTCATTATTCCTACTTTCTCTTGCTTCACTTGTTTCTTCTTGATTTTACGTGAAGCAGGCATGCTAAATCGCTCCTTTTTATAAACCCTTGAGCGCGTTGGTTTTTTGTTTTTAAAATTAATTCACCTTTGTAACAACCACTCTTTCTTCTTTGACTGTCTTGGTTTTATAACTTTGTCTTACTTTTTGATAATGACAAAAGGGGGAGTAGTTACGCATTAATTGATATGTTCCAAAACTGAAACCACGCCTTTTATCTCGCTTTTATCTGTTATGTTAAAAGTTGTTACTTTTAAGTTGTTTTACGTATTTCAAGGAGGAGACTAAGTTAGTTGAAACTAAAATAAATTTCATAAGTAAGGATAAGTTAAGAGTGCAATTTTAACTTAGCCTTATGAGACTTAGGGGGAGAGCTTGCAAACCTCTCACTCTGAAGAAAGATATGAAATTTGTTCTATTTCAAACATCTTAATCTTATACTAAATTAAAATATCATGGATAAAACATAAAGTTCAGACTTTATGGAGTATCAATCTTAGGGGGAGCTTGCAAACCTCAGAAACCTAAGAGAAACATGATAAGTTAATTTAACAACAATTGTCAATTAATACTTATGTTTGTCATCATCAAAAAGGGGGAGATTGTTGGAACAAAATTGATTTAAAAATGTTTGCCCCTAAATCTATAAAGGTTTTGATGATAACAAAGTATTAATTAACAATTGGAAGGACTAAAAATTTATTTTGAGTGCGCAGATATAAGCATCATTTAAGTCCTGAGTGGAGTTCAGAGGATGTGAACTCAGAAGTTCACAAGCGCTCAGAAGATGTTGGACTTCAGAGGTTACAACGTTCAGAGGATGAAGACTTCAGTACTTCTGTCTGTCTACGAGCTTCATCAAACTCTGAAGATCTCTTTGAAAGCTGTGAAGATTCCTTTCACCAGTCAACTCTTCTACCAATGGAGAAAAGGACCTTTCAAGCCTGATCAGTTCAGCTACCTCTGTTTTGTCTGTCCTGTCTTGAGAACGTGGGTCTTCAGTTTTGTTAGCTGAATAAGGAAAGTCCACTCTGCAGTAGTCAAAGTACCTGAAACTCTTTCTTAGTTTTGGATACAACCAACTGCATCAAGACAGACTGCTTGAAGACAAAAGTTTATCAACTCCAACGGTTCTCTTGCAACGACTCTTTTCTAGTGGTATATATACTAGAAGATTCAGCTACAACAAATATACAATTATCAAGAATTGAACGTGCGCTGAACAAACTCTGAACTCTGTGATATACAAGCTCTGAACCTTTCTCAAGTGTTTTTGCACTTTAGCCAAATACTCTGTAATATTTGTATTTGCTCTATTTAGGTTCATCTAAGAGCATTTGTATATTTTTATATACTTTACTATTTACTTGAGGAAACTTAAGCTTGTGTGCTTAAGTGTGTAACTTAAGCTTGTGTGCTTAAGTGTGAAGTCTCTTGCTTGTGTGCTTGAGCATTGTTGAGAAGTCTCTTGCTTGTGTGCTTGAGCATTGTTGAGAAGTCTCTTGCTTGTGTGCTTGAGCAGGTGTAATCTTGTGTGATTATAGTGAAATCCCTTGGAAGTGCAAGGGGACTGGACTACTCTCGTTTTGTGAGAGGAACCAGTATAAATTGCTTGTGTGATCTCTCTCTCTCTATCTTGTTATTTATTGTGTTATTTTTCCGCTGCTAACGTAGTTGAGTTAAGAACTTGAAAAAGTTTTTAACTTAGCTAAAACACAATTCAACCCCCCCCTTCTTGTGTTTTCACACCTTCACTCGGCGGAACAGGTAAAAATCTTTTATTGGAAGAAAATCATCTGCAGATTTGGATTGCCCAAATACATCGTATCCGACAACGGTACACAGTTCGCCAGCGAAAAGGTCGTTGAATTCTGTCGAAGCAAAGGAATCAAAAACACCTTTATATCAGTGGAACATCCACAAGCTAACGGACAAGCAGAGTCAGCAAATAAGGTGATACTAAGAGCCTTAAAAAGAAGGCTAGATAGCAAAGGCGAAGCTTGGGTAGCCCACATCTCACCCATCCTCTGGTCGTATCACACCACTCCCCAATCCTCGACAGGAGAAGCGCCATTTACAATGGTCTATGGTTCAGACGCGATGATCCCGGTGGAAGTAAATCCTCCTAGTTGGCGCAGAGAAACCACGACGCAGGAAGAGAACGACAGAGCTTTGGAAGAAAACCTAGACATGATCGAAGAAAGAAGAGAAAGAGCGCATTTCAGAGAATTCGCCATAAAGCAAAGGGCCGCTAGGCGTTACAATACGAGAGTCAAACAAAGAAGCTTTCAAGAGGGCGATTTAGTGTTGAAAAGACCTATGGGAAAGGATAAAGGAGGAAAGTTCGCAGCAAACTGGGAAGGCCCCTTTCGGGTGCAAGAAGTTTTTGAAGGAGGAGCATATCGTCTAGAGACCATGGAAGGAAGAATCCTCCCCAGGACGTGGAACATAGCAAACTTAAAGTTCTACTACAGCTAATCGCGGGGCATCACGTTTCTGGTGGAAGAATAAGTAAAACCATTCTCTTCTTTTAGCAATGTTTTTAATGATGTATAAGAACCGTTTTCATAAATGAATAAAAAGACAATGAGACACTCTTTTCCCCTGTTTTAACTGGGGTTTTTATCGAGGCTCATTGAATTTCAAAATTCTAGTAGTTTATATCTTCCTGCATATCTCAAAATATTTGCATCAACCTGATTAAGTTACGGGATCTGAATCAACAAAAATGGTTATCTCAAACTTGAGCTCTGAATCTTTATTAAAGATCAACTCAGATGTGAGCGCTGAACCAAAAACAAGGTTGCAAGGCCTTGGCGTTACCTGTAAGTCTTACGAGTTGGGTACGTCAGAAAAAGAAAAATCAAACAAGGTTGCAAGGCCTTGGCGTTACCTGTAAGTCTTACGAGTTGGGTACGTCAGAAAAAGAAAAATCAAACAAGGTTGCAAAGCCTTGGCGTTACCTGTAAGTCTTACGAGTTGGGTACGTCAGAAAAAGAAAAATCAAACAAGGTTGCAAAGCCTTGGCGTTACCTGTAAGTCTTACGAGTTGGGTACGTCAGAAAAAGAAAAATCAAACAAGGTTGCAAGGCCTTGGCGTTACCTGTAAGTCTTACGAGTTGGGTACGTCAGAAAAAGATACAACAAAGAAAGGCGAAATTATCAACACCGCCAGAAGAAGCTTATACACAACCAAAGCAGGCGATTCATTACAACGCCAAAAGACAACAGGTATAAAGTTATTTGTATCAATTTACAATTATTATAAAGTCGAAGATGTCGCAGGTACAAGAACAAAGTTCCCTAGATGAGAACAACAGAAGGCGTTACCTCACAACGTAATGCAAAAATAATCCATAAAGTTATGAAGAGAAGAAATCAGACGAACAAGGAAATTTATAAAGGACTCAGCCAAGGGGCAAATTGTTCAAAGCCACAAGAGGGCATACAAAATAGTTACAAACAGCCACAGAAGGGCGAGAACAAAATCATTACAAACAAGGTCATATCATTCACTAGGAGGTACATAGGGAACAAGCTTTCCATCAATAATCTGGTTCATCGCATCAGCTTCAGCTAGGCGCTTGGCGTCGAGGTCTGGGAAAAGAAGCTTGACTTGCTCAAGGGCATAGGCGAAGCCTTCCTCGTACTGGTTGGCAGCATACAGTTGAAGCTCCTTCACGTCAGTTTCCAACCTCTCCTTCTCTTCGCCCAAGGTCCCCACGGAGAACACCGCTGCATCTTTCTCTTTAGAAAGCTTAGAAATCATCTCACCTTGAGCAGCAGCATTCTCTTTGAGCTTGGTCTCGGAGGCGGCATAACCTTCCTTAACCTTCGCCAGCTTATCCTCATACTCCTTCTTCAACCTCTCCGCCTCGCCCTCCTGGCTCTCCTTCAGCTTCCTGATATCTTCCTCCAGCTTGGTCTTGGTCTCGGAATATTTCTTCTCAATATCAGCAAGATGGTCATCAACGACCTTCACCTTCCGTTTCGCCTCTTGAACCTCCTGCTCCTGCCGATTCGTCAGCAAATAGTTGAGAAGAGTACCTTTTACCTCATACTCCAGGGCTTTTCTCCTCAAGTCTTCAGTGGGAGTATCAGTAAAGCGAGTCATGTCACCCACCATGGTTACTCCTCTCTCAATGAACTCCAGAGGATCGAAGGAGCTCCAGGAAAGGGGCGCAGCGGCTTCAGCGTCTTGAGAAGGAGGCTGAGAAGAGCTGGAAGCCGCACCTTTGCCCTTGTCAGCACCCCCAGCCTGTTGAGTAGTCTTCTCCATTTTTTGTTTTTTGGGAGGAGGAGGAGCAACACCCTCGTTCTCTCCGCTTCAGCAGCTGTTTTTCCCGGGATCTCAACACGGATCCGCCCCTCATGCTTCTTCTTGCTTCGCCCTTCTTTGGCAGCAGCTTCCTCCACTTGTAGCTGCTTCAAGGGGTCAACCACAGCAACGACGGGTTTGGCCTTCTGTTGGCGAGCCTTTGCCAAAAACGCCAATCTTTCCTCATTTGAGATAGTCCTCATTCTCTCTACAAAAAAAAAAGACGACAAAAATACAAGTTAGTAATAAGGCGAGATCAACATGAAACAGAAGTAGAAAAATACCAGATGCATTACTTACGTAAATACTCTGTCAGGGCTTCACTATTACCCTCACACCTAAGAATGTCGGCGGTATCCATAAGAGCATATGAGTCAAGGAAGCTGACGGTATCTTGTTCAAAATCACTCAAGGCCTCAAAGACGGCCCCCTTGATAAGCCTAGGGTTATCGGTCCAGCAGAAGGGAAATAAAGGATCTTCTACTTCATCATACATCAAATCCGGGAATTGATCGCCACAGCGAACCCGGAAGAAAGAGTTCTTAAAGTTCTTGAAGTTGGAAGCGTACAAACTCAAGAGGCGACGGTTAGGTTGACTACTAAGGGAGACTAAAGCTTGGGGTTTCAAGTTTTTAATGTGGTAGAAGGAGAAAAAGACGCCAATTGAGGGCTCCAGTTCGAAACCTAAGCACATCACCTCGAAGGCTTTGACAAAGGCCCAACTATTGGGATGAAGCTGGGTAGGGGCGACGTTAAGAACCTTCAACATCTCCGCCTCAAAAGGGGTAAAGGGCAGCCAAATATTGAGGGGTTGGATCACGCCAGTATAAAGGTAGAAATAATGCGGAGGTTTGTCATTCTTAGAAAATACAAACTCATCCTCTCTGACAGGCTCGGTAATAATAGAATCTTCATGTCGAGAGTCAGAAAGTTTGACGGCTTTCCTAAAGCTCCTCACCATTTCCACACTAGTATACTTCGAAGGAACTTCCATGGTGACTGGAGTATAATCAGCAACGACCAGATCTCGACAAGGATTCTTCCGCTTTCCTGTGAAAGAGGAAGGGGAGATTATGACACAATCACTGTCATTACCACTATCACTACTGCTATCACTATCACTACTACTACTCCCCACATCAAAACCCCATAATTCCGAGTAAAACCCTCGGCTATTAAGGACGCCGTTAGCCCTAGTATAGTGGGCGCGAACTTGTTGCGCCCATTCGAGATAACTAGGAGAAGAAATAGGAACCCTCTCCTCATTATCATCTAACTCCCTCAAAATAACCATTTATCCAAACCTAATCAGAAAACTAGGGTTCCTACTCAAGACAGACCAAATCGGCAAAAAGGAGTAAGGTATAAAAGAAAGAATACCTCAAAGGAATTGACAAAGCTTGGAGAAATAAACTGGAAGCGTCCTAATCGTTGAACAAAGGCTTGCTGGATCGAAGAAGGATATGCGAAAGAGAATACTGATTCGCGAGAAGAAATAAGTAAAGGGAAAGAAGAAACGGAGATACTACTTATAAAGAGGGAAACCTTTTCGATTGGTTGAAGTCCAGAAGTCGAAGTAAGAAGTACCAAGTGCGCCGTCGGATTAAATACGTGTCAAAAAGCGTGTATCCCGAGAATAAGTTTTGGAAGATTTATCGTCAAATAGTTATCACCCTAAAAGGCGAACATGAAGTCGCCTCGAAGCACAATGCGCCTCTGGAATGACCACGCCAAAAGTACGAGCCTCGCCTTTTTTGAGCATAACATAAATTAACAGGAAAAACGCCCAAAAAGAGAAAAAATTCAAGATTAAGGAGAAAGCAAAACACAAGAACAATAAATTCAGCCCTAGACCAAAAATCTTTATTAATTTTGAAAAATAAAGGTACAATGACAGAAAGCAAAATTACAAAGAAAAACTAATCTTGAAAGTCCTATCACTCGGACTCGGAATCCTTTGGCGCAGGCTCAGGGAAAGTCATCTTGGATTCCACGGTGACCCGAGACCCCTCTTCTTCACTGGACGAAGAAGCACGAAGCTCAGGAGGAACGTAGGTCTCCAGAAACGAAACGTAATCCTCATCGCCACTACCAGAATCGGAGGTATCCGAGGAAAGGACGATAACCTCCACCTTTTTGACATCCTTAGACCTTCGGGAGCGAGTGGAGTTGGAGGTAGACACCTCTACCCTTTTCTTCCTTCGCTGAGGCGGGGTGCTTCTGGCAACAGGTTTTTTCGCATTGTTATTTTCCATAATAAAGATTCAAAACAAGTTGATGAAATATGAGAATAACAGTTGATATTTATAGCCAATCTTGCCCAACCCTAACATCGTTATTAACGGTCGTAATTAATGCTTGGACGGTCGCAACTACTTTGGTTTGACTGTCTTGAGAACCGTTATTTTTATCTTTCCAAGGAGTCAATGTTTGACCCATTTAAGTTAATGGGGATTTTAGAGGAGGGCGATACTAGCAGAAATAGAAAGCAGCGTATAACGGAAAAGGAAAGATTGAAATTCAAATTACTTAAAAGGAAATACAACGGAAGCAAAGAAGCAGAATAAAAATAACAAAGATCCCAAAATCCGGAAGCAAATTACAAATACTAGAAAAAAAAAAAAAAGCACAAAACGGAAAGATGAGCAAACAAAAGACTTCACGGCATGGTAGAACTCCCCAATTCACCAGCATCGGCAACGGCGATACGGTGCATTTCCTCCAGCGCCCGTTTCACCCTCTTCGCCTTCACCATGTTTTCTTCAATGGGCTTCAGATCCTCTCTCAGCTCGTTCTGCTTGTCTAAAAGGTCCATCAAAGAATGGCGCCTTGAAATCAGCTTAGCAACATCGTCCCTAATCTCGCCTTGGAGAGCCCTCTTCCTCTTCACAAGCGGCTTCATCTCCTTGTTCAGCAGCGCCAAACGATCGTCCACTCTCCGCTCCTCGTTGAAGCATATCCCTAAGATTTCCTCCTGCACACCCATGGTCTCTTTCGTGATCTCTATCTGGCTGTCGACAGCTTCGGTAACTTCGGCATGGCATTCTTTGACATTCTCCACAGCAATCACAAAGGATGCACTATCCTTCAACTCTTTCTCTAGACGCAGCACACTGTCAAGAAAACGCTTCTCTTCCTTGGTCAGCCTCCAGCAATAATCGTTCAGCTCTTTGACGAACTCTGAGAATTCGCCAAAATCATCCATCAAGTCCTCCGTGCTTAAGGCCAACATACGCCGGAGCCGCTTAATGACAGGGGAAGCCGGGGATTGACCACATTCGAAAGAAGGATTTTTGGGAGACATAACTCTGAAAGGAAAGCTTAGAATTTTGCAGGTAAGAAGGGATGAACTGATTATTTCATCAAAGTACCACTTTTATAGACGGAGAGTCTCATCGTGGCAGCAGCAGGTGGGGAAACGGTTAATGAGAGTTGCTCATGAATGTAAGAACGTGCACCAGAGAGTGGGAGAGAAACGCGGTATATCGCGCGCCAAGAATTTTGGAGGGAAATTCGAATTGTACTTAAGCATTTCATTCCTACGGATTTCATGCTTGGGGGGCTGTGGACTGGGCAATGGGCCTAAAGGCAAAATCAAACTAGCCCAATTAATATGAGAAAGGAAACAGGCCCAAAACAATTAAATTCCAAACGCCCATTTGGCGATACAAGGCCTTGGCGAGGTGGGTAATGACGGATAACGCCCATAAGACGGATTTGCATATGACAATAAAATATCTTCATCCTTCCCTGTCTTAGCGATTAACTTGGGAACGAAGAAACCAACTCCTTGAAACCGCCATGGCTTGGAGACCAAGGTTTTATTCCTACTTTCACGCTGCATCACCGGAAAAGGCGCTGAAGACCGGATTTGTAGGAACCCTAGCTTGGAGAAGAAGGCTTTAATGGTCTATAAATAGTTTGATATTTTCATCTGTAAAGAGGATCGAATTCTGACTTATAAAAACTCCCAGGGTCGTTGGGATTGAACTGAGTGTAATCACACCATTTAATCAATAATACAAACCCCCTTGTTTTTTACCAGAACAATACTCATATTGAACCATCCAGATTTAGGCAAGTGTTATACGATAAATGCATGAAGATTATATATTTGGACAACCTCTAAGTCAATTTGAATCAATATAACTTTTTGCATGTATTACAATTATAAGAACCGCAAGACTTGAGTGTCAACTACAAAAAAAAAAAACTTATTTTAATTTCTACTTTGTTTTTGTTTCTATATTTCTCTTGATCGAGATCAAGTAGATCACATACACATTGTAGACAATATAGTATTTAAAAATGAGACACATATTGACAAAATATGTGTCAAAATGTGTCAAAAAAAAATGAGACACATATTTATATTTCTAAATTATTTGGATTGTCCTCTTTTAATTGAATTCCTCCAACATCAATATACCCTCGATCTATATAAATTTTAAGGCACTTCAAAATCAATAAATAGAAGTCTCTTTTATCCTCTTCAACTTATTCACATGAAAATAATTAATTATATTTCCATTAATCAACAATTTTTTATACAAATCTTTTACCTTATATAAAATAATAAATGAAAAAGAAAATAAGAAACAAATAAGCTAAAACATTAGACTAATAAAATAATAAATGAAAAAGAAAAGTTGTCTAATTACAAACATTATATCAATAAAAAAAAATGATGGTTTACAAACTGCCATTAGAGTTAAATACACATCCTTACATGAGGTGTCATTTCATAGGCTTTATAAGGAGCAAAGATGTTCGTAAGCAAAAATATAAGTATGTTTTATCCTGTTCTCCTCCTTCACATGAAAAAATAGTCATATTCATATTAATCGATTCAACTCAAAGTTTAATTAATCATCGAACAAAACACCGGTTGATATTTAAAAAAATATCCAACCTAAAAAAGAAATAAAAAAATGATTAGAGATGTTCTAAACTCAGAGTAATAGAAAATTTTCAATTTACAAACATATTAATAGGCAACTATCACATATATGTATATCAATTTCTTAATCAATCACATGTAGAAATACCTGATATTCTAAGAGGTTAGACACCATCACATACCAAGGACAAAAACCAATATACTTATGATGTAACTATATATATGCACACAATAGCTTTTAAATCAATTCAAGACACTATAATGTGTAACTTTAAGATATGGAAGGTGAAGATGCATAACTTTTTCTCATGGAGATGTTAGACAAAGAAACCATAGAGTTTTTGTCATGAGATAGATAAATTAAAATTTTGTTAAAACATAGAAGGTAGACTTCCTGGTATGGTGGTGGTGATAATTAGCTTTTGGGTTAACTTTATATATAGCTTGTGTTTGATAATTAGCTAAATTTACATATTCAATATTAGTGTCTCCAAGAATTCTTTGTTTTCAATTGCATTAATAGGAAATTGTAACATACAATATATATTTTAATAAGATATTGCAATGCAATTAAAACAATAACATGATGCATCATTCCACCTTTCATTACTTGCAATTCATTTTTGTCTTAATTCAACAACAATAAATTGTGTTAGTTTTTTTTAATATATTATTATTGTTTATTATTTATTATTAGAGTAACTCTATTATATGAAATATGAAAAGGTTTTAATAAAGATCGTAGACTTTTCTTATAGAGTGTCACATCATCACAATAACTTATATGTCTAAGTAGAGTCATAAAATTAGAAGTATGATCCCTTTTAATTCATTAGGCTAAGTAGAAGTATGATCACTTTGGTTTCAAGCAATCCCTTCTAAACAATATAAGTAATGAAGAATGATCCATTTTTAATTCATTTACTATTGAAAGAATATATTTCAAGCAAGAGAGACACACAGTTTTTTTATTATTAAATTCAGTTCTTTAAGGGATTGATCAAAGAGGTTTGGAATATCAAAGTGAGTCACTTGCTTGAAATATAATGATTCCTTTTTTTATTAGTATTGAAAGAATTCCAATAGTCATGAATATTTTGTGGTTATATAAATCTTATATATTAGTTGGTCCATTTTAATTTAATAATTTTTCATTTTAGTTAGTTGGTCCCTTGTAAGAAGTTATATAGTGATAATTTGATATATTGATAATTAAAATAAAAATGATTTAATTAAAGATAATTAAAATTAAAATGATTTAATTAAAGGAGATGATGAAAAGGTTATATAGTGATAATTTGATATATTGATAATTAAAATTAAAATGATTTAATTAAAGATAATTAAAATTAAAATGATTTAATTAAAGGAAATGATGAAAATGTTTTTTAATAGAGATTGTAAACTTTTCTTATAGAGTGCCACATCATCAAAATACTTGATTGTGAGCAACTCAACATTCCTTTTACTTGTAAAAGATATGCTACCTTCATTCCTAAGTTAAATATTTGTGTTGTTTTTCAAGTTCACCCTTAACTTCCTAGTATTTAAAATTACTTAAAAAATATGTAAAAAAATAATTGAAAGTATTATAGTAAAGAAATAATTAATAAATATTTGTAATATTTTTTCAAGCTTACCCTAACGAAAGAGTAGTAATTTAACTTCCTAGTATTTAATATTACTTACAAAAAATGATATAAAAAATAATTAAGAGTACTTTAAAGAAATAATTAATGATGTTAAATTTTGTGAAAAAGATAGTATAAATAAATAAATAAATAAATTAAAAATGTCTTATATTTAGAGAATGAGGTAATATAGAATAAGAGCAATTATAAGGAATAAAGGTTGTTAGTTTAATAGCAAGAATATCTGAATATGGATGAGGCAGAGGTAGATAAGCAGGCGATAGATGGGCATATAGGTGTGTTCAAGTCCAACCAAATAAGTTGGTTGGCTGGATACAGAAATGGAGAACTGGTCATGGTCCTAAATGAGATATATAATATGTATAGTTGTTTAAATTTCAGTTGCATTAAGTCCTAATCTGAAAACTAAGTATTGTGACTATTTATAATGCAAATTTCAAACTAGGTGCATCCAAATAGAGTTACTCTCAATCTCATTTCATCCAATACAACTTTAAAACATGCCTTTAAGAAATTGTAGAACCATACTTTCCATTCAGGTTAATAATAATTTGTCAATTTCTGCTAACAAAATCCAAAGGTTAAGCAAGCAGATTAGATATAAGTCTAGCCTATAAACCTTTTGCTTAACCAAATTCCATATGTGGCATGCATTTGCAAACTCTGTTGCTATAGGAATAATTAATTTTTCACATTATCTTTGACAAGCTCATAAGCCAAAATTTGCAGGACATAAAAGGCATCTTTCCCTACATCCCTCCGAACAAAATATTCTCTCCCAATGTTGAGGTAGAAGAGAAAAAAGAAAAAACAAAGCAATTGAAAAGCACATCTTGTGTGTATAGCTAAGAACTCTCATTCTCCAATCCCTGTGCATCAGAAGCGGATTCTTTCAAACACGACCTCATAATCTTTGCAAGCTTTTTACAAGCATCCAAGCACAGCTGCATCCCCTGTATGAAGAAAACCAAATGCCAATGAGAGCCCACTCCATCTCTATTTGTTGTATTGTTTACATATGACACATTGAGATCAAAATATATGATAAGATTTGTCTCAATTTACGTTATTTTAATGTGATCTAATAAGAATTTAGCATTTTACAAATAGATGCCAAGGTTTTAGAGAAAAAATGTATGCAACATCATAGATTTTGGTGCTACTATGACTGCGATTGCGATCACATTAGCCGTGATTCTCTGCAATGTTAAGGATCACGATGCAATTGCAGCTGTAATATAAAACCTTGCTAGATAATTCTGTTTCAAGTACAAAAGATATAAAACTATTTAGATGATCTTAGCAATGCAACCATGCAATCCACAGAGCACAAAACCTCATATGATCGACTAAATGTTGTTTTTTTTCAATCAGTATATTGCAAAAGTATCCTGACGTAAACTCAACTTCAAATAGGCATCACCAAAAATAAATAAAATATTAAAAAGATTCAGGACAGACAGACCTCACTAATCTTTGGGGCGGACCATTCACCAGTAACTGTCAATTGGGTAACTTCATAGCGAGAAGGCATGCATGTGATCATTAAGCTTCCATCTTGGCAGTTTTCCTCCTCCGAAATAGGATCAATGATGAGGTTCTTACCGAGACATGACTGAAACCATTAAAAAAAAATACATTTCATATGATAAACATGAGCTAAATTGGACTTTTAGCAGCAAAATAAACATGTCGCTAAGAAATAATTCACAGCAGGGTCATATAAAGTAAAATCTCAATGGCCTTCCTCATGATCTCATTTTGTGATGATGATTTTGTGAAGAGGTGCCTAGAGATGCATGAAGTGTGTGGTGCTGGTGCAAAGTCAGAAATTGGAAGAAAAACAGAAAGTAGAAGATGATATTATAGTAAATACAAATTTCAAGAAAAGTTAAAAATCGGAGGCAGTTCAAGCACCCTACAAAACAAGCACAAATTATAGGGAACTCCAATTGAGAGTAAAAGTCATACCACAGAAACTGAGGTAACAAGGTCATACATCAGTATTCCAGCATCTGCCAAGGCAAGACTAGCAACTGATATGACAACTGGGAGATCACCTGCCACCAGTTAAATAATATTATTACAGCTAGAAACTTCGCAGAAAATCAAATAGAACATACTGTATTTTGCTTAATTATTTTGATTAAATTGCAATTCTGACCTCCAAAAATTTAAAATAGGATCATTCACTATTGCTTAGTTTTTAAAATTATTAAAACCCAAAGCAATCTCTTTGCACGATGCACCTCACACAAGTTGACTAAGAACTGGAATACCACACAAGATCATATCCCTACCCTAATATATATGGTAAAGGTGTCCATAAAAATCTACAGTTAGAATATAATTGATATAACTAATTCTCACAAAATAGAAGTCCTGGTTGATATCCCTTTCCAATGCCTATAATAGTAATAGTAATTCAACTAATAAAAACTACTTTTTCATGTCTCCTACGAGCTCTACCCACAACAACAAGTCTAGGAATAATCTTCACCAAGGCTACCAGTTAGATTCAAACCCCTTCATTTCATTCTAGGTGAGTTCATCCATATGTAGCTTAGGTTGCAAACAGAATCACACCTCATGATTAATTAACTAAATGAAAATATGTTAAAGCGAACATCAATATGTTTCTTCGCATTAACGCAAGGGAACAAACATGGTTGAAGCATATCAATTACCAGATAAAAGCATGGTGGTACACAAGAATAACAATAAAATTAGACTTACATTTCTATTGTGATTTCGTAATCAATATACATAACATTTTTATTCTTATATTTCTAACCTATCCATCAAAAACAAAATCACTATGAATTAAAGAGAAAATCAACACGAATTTGTAAGCTTACTGCCACTAGATTCCAGCACCAATGCAAACACATCCACAGTGGTCTTGGGGAAACTTTCCAATATTATTGCACCCTCCAAAGCTTTCTGAAGCATCGAACTGTACTCTTTGTGGTCTGAACCCTAACTTTGTGAGATACAACATATTAAATGCTACTTAAAATAACCAAGATATGGGAAAGAGTCAAAGAAAGCAAAAACTACAACATTTTATATACCTGTCCACGAACCGGAGTTGAAAACGTTGTATAGCTGACATTGCAATTTAGTCGCCCCGTATCACTGTAAAGCATTGCCTTCTTGCTCTCTCGTGGCCCAAATCTTATATGTAATAAACAAAAACATCAGGCAGAGAACATAACCAAAAAAAATGAGAAACACACCTCATAATGCTGATTGAAATATTAAATTACACATTTGTGAGATAAAAGAAAGCACTCACACAGATACAATGACCTTGGTATTTCCAAACTCAGCATAAGCTGATCCTGATGCAGCATTCACAGCACCAGTCCTGAAAACTGCAAGCATAAAACTATAAACCTACGAAGCACTGAGTCTGAGACTGACACCGGACACAACACTGACAATAATTTAACCCTAGAAAGGAAAATGCAAACAAGTTCCCTTAGGTCATTGTTTAAGTAACTAAAAGTGGTAACTTTTGCATAAAAAGTTGTATATTTATTATTTTTACATGTGTTTGACTTGTATTTTCAAGAATAAATTTCTTATTATTGATTCCTTTAACATGGGACACTTGTTAGCAATAGCATGATTGATTGAATGTAACTACTGAGACGGTGTACGCGTCTTCAATATAAAGTGTTGGTACCTATGAAGCACGAATACATACTCTGACACCGAACATGACACAGAACATGTTGACACCAATCATAATTTGAGAAAATGACATAATTTAATGTAAGACGTGTCCGACACCGGGACACACCTAATCCAAGGAGTGTCCGTGCTTCATAAGTCTACATTGCCCTAAACTAGTGCAACCAACACTAACATCAAAGTTATGTAATATTTCATGAACTCATATACATATACATATTAAAATTCAGTATATTTGTTCCTGTTTCAGAAATAACTAAACTTTTAAATTAATCATACATATAAAAACCTTATACCAAAGAGTAATAATAAAAATATTAAGGTATTTATTAATTTGCATTGAAATGAAAGAAACAAAGTAATTATTGAGATTGATGGAGCTTACAGGCGGGTCTACACTGGTGGAAGCCACGACCGTCAGGTCGGGTCCAATCTTCTTTGATAATTGCTGGTTTCTTTTTACCGGTTGTCGGAGACGGCGTGTATGTCGCCGGAGTCATTCCACTTTTACCGGCCATTCCTAATCGTAACGGCGGTTTCCACCGCTGTATGCTATAACGTGCGTGAACCGGGCCTTTACTATGGGCTGGGCCTATCTCGATTCTATAACCAACTTCGAGTTACTCTTCACACCCGTTTTATCTTATAAGCCACCCTACGGGCTTTTTTTTTTTAGGGTAAATGATCATTTACCCCCCTGCAAAATAAGCGAATTTTCGTTTACCCCCTGTGCAGATTTTTTTTCTGTTTACCCCCCTGCAAAACATAGATTCCCTCATTTTGCCCCCCGGGTGTACAGCAGGACATGTGACTGTGCACATATGCTGACGTGGCTTGTACGCGTGGAAAAAAATTATTTATATTTTTTTTAAAAATTCCACATAAGATAATATATTATTTTTTTAAAAAAAAAAAATCCTAAAATAAAAAAAAAAAAAAAAAAACGAATTTTTTTATTTTGCATCAAAAATAAAGATTTACTCCAAGATTTACTCCCAAATAAAATTTATTTTTAAAATAAAAATTTTAAAGATTTATTTTCAAATCTTTTTTAATTAAAAAAAATAGAATCTTTATTTTTTTAAAAACAAAACTTTACTTTTTTCTGCATAATTTAGTGTTGCTGATATAGTGCAAGCTAAGGTTGCTGCATAATTAAATATCACATAAGAATTGAAACTTAAAGTGAATAACTTCGTTACAAAAAAAATTTGCTGCAGATTTAGTGCAAAATAGCACATAAGAATTTCATAATATAGTGCATAATATCATTACATGATTCCAAAAAGAGCATATATAGTGCAAAATTCATTACATGATTTCAAAAGAGGTGCATCAGTCATTCCAAAATGGCACATAAAGTGCATCACTGATTACATAATGAAAAACATAAGTCATTACTAATTAACATCATAACTACTTTGAAATTTTGTTCCAAGACTTCATAGCTCTAAAACAGGTTTCAAGCTTTGATTCATTTCCCAGGACCTATAGTTGGTTTTTTAACCCAATTAGCCTTCTGCCTTTCACTTTGTCTTCTTTTCTCAGGTTCAACCATTGTAGTTTTTTTCTTGACAGTTTTGGCCTTGTCCTTGACTGGCTTATCCTTTACTGCATTGTCCTTCACAGCTTTGGCCTTCTTTGGAATATCATCATGATTGATTTCAGGAACTGTTGCCATAACTTCATCAGGTATTTCATCAAAAAAACTCTGACTAGCATCAATGACAGCTTCAACTTGACTCTGACTAGCATCAATCACAACTTCAGTGGTTGCAATTGGTTCAACAATTTCAGTGTTTGCATTGTCTTGCTTGGATTCACTGTTTGTATTATCTTTGCCTCTTGGTTGTTTTCTCTACAGTAAAGATGTTTAATGAGAGTGGAAAGTGAAAAAGATTAAAACATGAAAGTGGAAAGTGGAAAAGTAAGTTTATTTACCTTTCTGTTCATTGCTTCTGGGTCTTGAGTCTTGCTTTTACATGTTGCTGCATTGTGCTTAAAACTATTACATGTGGTACATCTATATTTTACACCTCTTTTCCTCTTCCTAACACCATCCTCATCAAATTCTCTAATTCTCACCTTCTTTGGCCTACCTGGACCAGTTTTGTAAATAGGTGGCAAAATTTCTGGTCGCTCTTCAGCATTTTCAGGTTCAGGCCACATGTCCATACCATTTATAGTACTCACACCAAAACCATAACAAAGTGCATATTTTTCCTTTGTATAATAGTGATCTACAAAGTCTGAAGGGTTTTGTTTCCTATAACCTAGTGCAGCAACAGCATGTCTACATGGAATCCCAATCAATTCCCAAAAATTACAACTACAAGTTTTTTTGGCAATATCAACTTTAAACTGTTGACCATTAAATTGATGTGCAACTTGAAATTCTTCATCTATGGACCAAGTTGTAATCCATTGACCACTCATATAGACCTCTTTATCTAACCTTCTCATAGGCATGGGCATGATTCTATGTTGCCATTTCTCTAACTTGGTGGTAGAGGTTGCCATCCTATTCATAAGGTAAGTTTTAATCCATTCACACATGGTCAATATAGGCTTATCCCTAGCAACTAAGATAGTGGCATTAAATGACTCAGATATGTTGTTCATCAAAACATCACATTTTGAATAATAAGAAAATGCATGCTTACACCAATTTTTTGTGGGAACTGCCATTAACCAGTCCCAAGCTTTCTTATCAAGAGCCTTAAGTTCATTCATCTTCTGCAACCAGCCTTGATAGTAAGTTGCCTTAGCAGCTCCCATCATCAAATCTCTAATATGAGTTCCTCCTCCAAATTTCTTCTTAAAGTTTGCATATAGGTGCCTGAGACATAATCTGTGCTCAATACTATCAAACATTTCTTGAAACACAGCTATCAATCCCTGCAAAAAAACCAAATACAACCCAACAAACCCTAACACTTGATTTTTCATAACCCCAACTGGTTAACAAGTTCATAATTTGAACCATACCCCATTCATTTATCTCAAGACCAGACACTATATTTTCAACCCCACCTCTGTACACAACATTGTTATCCCTTATAAATTCACCTCCATGATGAAAAACAACAGTAAACACACCATTTTTTCTGTGAAAAAAAAAACAATTTTTTTGTTAGACATGTATCATTAACACCTTTTTAAACCTCACACATACAAACAAAAACATACAATAAGAAAAAAACCCATTAACATATCGGATAAAAAACACACATATCACAACAAAATTTGAATGTCAGTAAACGAAGGGTTAAGATTTCGAAGAAAAAAAAATCAACTAACCTCACAGAATCGGAATCGCTAAAAGAAGGAGCTTCTTTCTTTTTGGTCGTCTTCGTTTTGGTCTTCTTCTTCATGGTTCAGGCTTCGCCGAAAATCGTATGCTTCCACCGTTGTGATCGTATTCGTCGTCGTCTTCTTCAATCGCCGGAGTCCTCTTCTACTTCGTTATTTCTAGTTCTAGGGCAAATAGTTTTGGTAGAAGATGAAAACTGAAACTTCTTTTCCTATTGTTTTTACGGTACTTTTTCTATTTCTAGGGCAAATAAAGATTCTATTTTTTTTAATTAAAAAAGATTTGAAAATAAATCTTTAAAATTTTTATTTTAAAAATAAATTTTATTTGGGAGTAAATCTTGGAGTAAATCTTTATTTTTGATGCAAAATAAAAAAATTCGTTTTTTTTATTTTTTTATTTTAGGATTTTTTTTTTAAAAAAATAATATATTATCTTATGTGGAATTTTTAAAAAAAATATAAATAATTTTTTTCCACGCGTACAAGCCACGTCAGCATATGTGCACAGTCACATGTCCTGCTGTACACCCGGGGGGCAAAATGAGGGAATCTATGTTTTGCAGGGGGGGTAAACAGAAAAAAAATCTGCACAGGGGGGTAAACGAAAATTCGCTTATTTTGCAGGGGGGTAAATGATCATTTTTTTATACTGAGGCTTTTTCTTTTTTAAAAAATGGTTTTTCTAATCTGCAATTTTGCATATGTTAATAAGTTTAAAATAGTGCGTCAATATAAAAAGTTTAAAATAGATTTCTATTAATAGATTTTCTATTATAACTGATAATAAACAACTCTAATTATTTTCTCTTTCAAGTATGAAAGGTGTTACATGATTTGAATTATCACTTATTTTAAACTAATAAAATTAAACTCTAATTTTTGGTTTTCAAATTTTATCCCTTTTTTTTACTAAAATTCATATAACATATTCCAAAAATTTATAACACCCATTCAAGGGTGTTTCAACATTTCACTCTCTTTATGTCAAGTGTTCATTCATATATTAACAGGGTCAGCTCCGACAATTTCGAGACTCGGTTAAGTATTCAAAATGGACCCCTAATAAGAAAATACAAAAAAAAATTGTCATCTAATTAAATTATAAATACATAAGAAACACATCAAAAATAATTGTTGGATATGCCTTGAAATCTCAGTTACAAGAAGTTAGAAAAATTTTTGTTGAATCTTTTTGCATCTTTGATGTTTTGAAGATTTTTTGGGAAAAAATATATTTTTTTGGAAGACACTCTGACTTTGATTTGTTTTATTTTAAAACAGATTTGTTACTAATTTTTTGGCATATTATTTTTCTATAAATAGGGAGTGCTTTATTCATAGAAAAATTGAGAGAGAGAGAGAGAGAGAGAGAGAAAGAGAAGGAGAGTATTGTTGAGAATTCGTCTTAAAATCACACCAATAAAAGAACTTGATGTGTGGAGCAATAGAACGGTAACCAAATAATTAAGCGGAATAAGCAATAATAATAATAACCGATAAAAGATAAAGGAGAAGAAAGAACACAATATTTGTTTACCCAGTTCGGTCCAATAATGACCTAGTCTGGGGGAGAGAGCAGCCCCTCCGTTCCACTATATCAAACAAGTAACTTTACAAAGAGTTCCAATTGAGTTACAAGAATTAATCCTAATTCTACCCAAAAACCCGAATCTCTTCCCGTGGCCAAGAGACTCAATTTGATAAGTGTTTCCCAAGGTGTACCACAAAGATAGTTTGCCCACCCTAGAGTTGTACCAAGAGAAAACTCTTTTTCCTCTCTAAAACCCTAGCCCTTGTGTGGTGGCAAACCCTAATCCTTGTCTCTACATCTCTACTCTCTTGAGTTGCTCTCTTTCTCTCTCAATTTTTCTATGAATAAAGTGATCCCTATTTATAGAAAAATATATGCCAGAGAGAGAGAGAGAGAAAGAGAAGGAGAGTATTGTTGAGTTACAAGAATTAATCCTATGGCGCCCACCGTGGGGCAATCGGAACAATTTGAAGTGAGCACCATGGGTTTTAAGTCGGATATTGAGGGACTTTCCGAAAACAGTTTGGAATTGTTGAAAGTGAAGATGGAAGCAATTTTAATGTTCGGGATGATGGGTAAAACATGGAGTGTTGTTATCCGGTGCCTCGAAGATAAAGAGTTAATGGAGATTGCGAAGAAGGTCGGCCTGGAGAGGCGGTGGTAATAATACTCGGGTTACTTCTGAAACAACAACTTTACTTTATTATGCGGAGGTTCTAGTGGAAGTTGAGATTCAGTGGAGTGTTGAGTCATGGACGTTGGATACTCCTATCACATGTGGTCAAAGAAGGAATACTTTGAGACTCTAGAGCTGGTTGAAGGTGGAGTTGTTCATCTTGAAAATGGAAAGCTTGAAGGTTCAAGGTATGGGTTCAGTTTGTCTTACGAAGTTTGACAATCGTGAGTTTCTTTACACGATGTGAGGTATATTTCTGAACTTAGATGCAAAGATAGTTGGTCATGCATCTATAACTAGTGGTGATTCTCATAATGTGGTTGAGTTGTGGGACTTCGGGTGGACCTGTTAGTGACATGAGTTTAGTTGGACTAGTGAACAAGGTTTACTAGGTGTTGAACTGAACTGGAATTGTTGGAGACTAACAATAGCTTGAAGTATGTTTCAGAGGAGTTGAAGAGGTCTTGCGTGTTACAAGGTGGAGATCATGGTGGGTATACTTTGGTGGAAACTCGGTTTGAGTTAGAGTCTTCCAATAGTGGTAGACAGTCAACATTAGCTCTTGGCTATCTAATCGGAGATAGGGAGAATAGTGGTATTGTTGAACCAAAGGGGATGACCATGGAGACCTTGTGGATTATGTTTCAATTGTGGCTGAAGAAGTGCAAGACCTTGAGAGGATCTTCAGGGAGGCAATTGAAAGCAACAGGTGATCAGACTTGGTAACTTATGAGACTGCTGGAGGTAGTTGGATACAAGGAGAGTTTGATGTTGCAGCTTGTGGAACCGCCTAAAATTCCAAGGTTGGTTTGGAGCCAAGCAAAACTTCGAGAGTACGGAAGGCATTCCGGGGTCGAAGAGTGGTGAAGGCTTGTAGGGCTATCGCAAAATCCCATGGATAGTCGGAGGCAAGCGATTCTTCAGGAGGACGGAAAAGGCACAATCCGGGGGCTGAAGAGGGATGGTGGAGCTTGTTGAGCTATCTAAAATTCCGATGATAGTTGGGAACAAGCGTTTCTTCAGGGAGGTACGAACTTGACCAGTTCGGAGTCTGAAGAGGGTGCGGTGAATCTTGTGGGGCTACCTAAAATCCTATGGTAGTGGGATGCAAGATCTTCATGAGAGCGGAAGGCATTCCGAGGATGAAGAAGGAGGTACAATCCGGTGATCTTGAATAGAAGATTCAAGATGGAGAGAGCAGCACGGTGGTTGATGGGATCACCATCGATTTAAAGGCAAGGTGGAGAATTGTTGGATATGCCTTGAAATCTCAGTTACAAGAAGTTGGAAAAATCTTTGTTGAATCTTTTTGCATCTTTGATGTTTTGAAGATTTTTTGGGAAAAAAAAATATATTTTCTTGGAAGATATTCTGACTTGGATTTGTTTTATTTTAAAACAGATTTGTTACTAATTTTTTGGCATATATTTTTCTATAAATAGGGATCACTTTATTCATAGAAAAATTGAGAGAGAAAGAGAGCAACTCAAGAGAGTAGAGATGTAGAGACAAGGATTAGGGTTTGCCACCACACAAGGGCTAGGGTTTTAGAGAGGAAAAAGAGTTTTCTCTTGGTACAACTCTAGGGTGGGCAAACTATCTTTGTGGTACACCTTGGGAAACACTTATCAAATTGAGTCTCTTGGCCACGGGAAGAGATTCGGGTTTTTGGGTAGAATTAGGATTAATTCTTGTAACTCAATTGGAACTCTTTGTAAAGTTACTTGTTTGATATAGTGGAACGGAGGGGCTGCTCTCTCCCCCAGACTAGGTCATTATTGGACCGAACTGGGTAAACAAATATTGTGTTCTTTCTTCTCCTTTATCTTTTATCGGTTATTATTATTATTGCTTATTCCGCTTAATTATTTGGTTGCCGTTCTATTGCTCCACACATCAAGTTCTTTTATTGGTGTGATTTTAAGACGAATTCTCAACAATAATTATTATATATAACATTAAAAAGAGACAATCTAATTAAGGATTAAATTTGATGCAAAGATTAAAATGACCTAGTGGTTGAGTTTGTAAATGATTTCGACATGTAATAGTTTCTGAAATTCTGGTATCACTAGAATGATGTTGCCTAAGATGTCCCAACAACTACTTTATGATTAATGTTGTTTCTATTGTTGGCACATCTTATATAACATATAAAAACTGACAGAAAATAAATAAATGACACAAGTAATTGTTAACCCAGTTCAGCCAACTGCCTACTCTGGGGGATACCAATCCAGGAAGGAAATCCACTAATAGCTCTAGTTACTAAGACCTCCAGCAAACCCTAGGATTTACGCCTTACACTAAGACCTCCAGCAAACCCTTGGTTTACGCCTTATAACCTCGACACTACTCATGCAACTTCTGCCTAGGAACTCCTAGACATGAGATCCCATCTCACTTCCACTCACACAACACAACCTGTGTTGATTATACAATGTTGGGAATGATGTGGCGACAACTTGTCAAGACAACACTTCACTTTTGCTTAAAAGCTTCAAGTGAATCACACACGGTAAACTCCGTACTTCAAAGCTTAGGAGTAACCTTAAAATAACAAACTCACTTCTTAACTTGTGTTATAGAATCCACAAGCAAGAATTACAATCAAATAATAAAAGACTCAACAAAGACTCAATATGTGAACTAATATTTTTCAATGAGATATCTATTCTTGAGCTTGGTCTTCGTATATATAATGATTAGGCACGCTCCTCTTTCTTCACAAATGCTCAGACGCTCCTTGAGAATCATAAAGGATGATCTGATACTTTTTCAATCTTCATTAAGGATATATCAAGACTTTCCAAAAGTGTTTAAAGGACTTTATGTGATAGGATAAGTCATCCAGCTATTCCATTAAGTTTGTCTTATCCTTAAAGCTCCTGATCAGATCAAATCTCCATTGAGCGTGCTCTTTAAGTGGATTTCCATAAATAGCAGATGCTCTCATAAATGCGCGAGATTTCCTTGAATAAAAAGGATGTTGTAACATGTTTTCCAACATCTTGTTAGTATATTTGTTTTAGCAAAATTAAGCCAATTCAAATATCCAACAATCTCCCCCTTTGGCAATTTTTGGCTAAAACAATTTCAGGCCATTACCCTTGAGAGATAAAAAAGCGCAATCCTTCAAATCACCATGGTCACACAAAAGAAGGAATGTTAGAGCATCATTTAATCAAAATTTCACATAGGTGAAAAATATATGCATCAGAGGCAGCAGCAGCGGAGTTATCATCAATTTGCCTCGAGCAAAATAAAACGTGGTATCAGAGCAAAAATTATATCATATGTCATATGTCATCAAAGGTGTTGTGACATATGGGAGTACATCTTCTAGCACATGTTCGTCCAATCAGGGCAGCATCCATTCAGTAGCAAACTCCCCCTGACTTCATCAGCTTGTGCATCATCTCAGGGTAATATATTTATATATTTACTCATATATTTACTCCCCCTGAATACTTGCTTACTGCTACTTAAAAACATGTCATAACAAAAGACACAACAACATGTAGCAGAAACAAACAAACCAAAATGCTACTCCCCCTTTTTAGCCACAAAATGTGCCAAAACAGGAAAGTAAAGTATCCAAAGTGCAAAATTAAAGGTACAGACCATGCACTCAGAAGGTGCTAAAATCCAGGGCACAAACAACCCACAAAACAAATAACAAAGTTCAGTAAAATATTAAACAGATTACAGAATCATTCATCATCACTACTGTCAGAGGCTTCATCCTCATCTGTAGCAGTAGCATAACCTTCATCCTCATCTGCATTGTTTTGATCACCTGTAGCAGCCACATTTGCACTAGCTTTCACAGGTACCTCATCAGCTTCCAATCCTTCAATCATCTTCAAGAACACATTCTTCCTTTCCTCAAGCTCAGCCTGCTGTTTATCAATGTCCTGACATTGAACCTTCAAACTAGCAATAATTTCCCTTTTGGTCATAACACCAGCTCCAGCAGCAGATGTCCCAACATGATCAGTAACATTGTGATTACCAAAAAGCTTATGATGAAAAGTAAAGCCAGATTCCCTTTTCTTGGGAGTGTCAGTCACAGTCTTAATGTCTGGATATTGGGCCAAAATGATTCCACATAGCAAAGATGGAAATGCTATTGGCATCTTCACAGCAGTTGATCTAATATGCTTAATGGTTTGATCAAAAATAAAGGTTCCATAGTCATAGTCAAACTTGGTTCCTACAGCATATATAAATCTACCCAGGTTGGTTGCAACATTGGT
Organism: Trifolium pratense; assembly: GCF_020283565.1. Lineage (NCBI taxonomy): Eukaryota > Viridiplantae > Streptophyta > Magnoliopsida > Fabales > Fabaceae > Trifolium > Trifolium pratense. The sequence goes on along the minus strand of NC_060062.1, from coordinate 17,205,315 downwards.
TGCATGCTTGGTTGGTACCCAATTGGTTGACCCTATCCTATTGAGGATGGCATATTTGACATTCAATTTACTCGTGGGAATCAGCTTCTTTGTAGGCCAGACCTTAACCTTACCACCAGTTATCTCAGTACTCACAACATCATTAGCAACCTCTAATTCAGCCTTAGGTTCTATAGATCTTCCTAAGTAATTATTAATCACAACAGGAGAAAAATTGATACATTTACCTCTGACAAAAACTTTGTGGTAGTCCTTGCTCAGTGGGTTATCACATTCTTCAGGGATGTTTACAAGAAATTCTTTCACCAGCAGCTCATAGCAGGGACTGAAGTCACAGACTGTCTTCATCAGACCAGCTTCCTTGATGTATTCAAAGATGTCTTGACATTTGAGAGCATCTTTGGACAGTTCCCTTTCAACAGCCAATCTCCTTTGGTAAATGTAGTCCCATCTCAGTGCAAAGGCAGCACGATGGAAGGAGATATTATCACATGGGGCTTCTTCAACACCTTGAGGAGCCTTTTTCACAGTAGTTTTCTTAGGGTTGGCAGATGAGATGTTAGCAACATCTTCAGCAACATCATAGTCTGAGTCACTGGATGACTCCTTCTTTCTCTTCAGTGTCTCCTTCTTCTTGGCAGGAGGGGAGAGGACTTTGCTCCAACCTTTGACTGGTCCAACACCTTTTGTTTTCACTCTTGGTGCAGGAGTCTTGCTTGCAGTGGCCACAGCCTTCCCTGTACAGCTTCTCAATCTCTTTGTTATACCACCAGTTGATTTTTCAGCAGTCTTGGTGGTGACATAATCATCAACATCAACAACATCTTTCTCTTTTTCTTTCTCAGGTTCTGCAGGCTTGTCAGCTTCAACCTCTTGCTCATCTGTAGGGATGGACTGGTTACTTTCTTCAGATTGAGTGTCCCCTTCATTATCAGAAGTATCCTCATCAGCAGTTCCAGTTTCCTCATCTGTGGACTCAGATGTTGTGGCAGTTGGCTCAACATCCTTTTCAGCAACAGTTTCCTTCACAGGTTCTTCCTCAGCAGTACCAGCATCTTCATTCTCATTCAAGAATGTCTCAACATCTTGCATGACAACCTCTTCAGTAACAACAGGGGTTGATTTTTCAGCCATCATCTCAGCAATTGTTGGTGATTCATTAGCAGTTTCCATTTCAACCTCTGTAGGAGTGTCTTCCATCTCAGTTTCAACAGGCATAGAATTAAGATCTCTCTTTTCAGCTTCAGACCCCAATTTTTCTAGACTAGGGTTATCACCGGTTGACACGATTGTTTCAACAACATCAGACACAGTTTTGGGGTTTACTTCAGTTGCTTTCTCAGATGTGTTAACATTCGAATCAAAAACCAAATCAGACATAGACAGAGCAAACTTAGACTTGTAGTCTCTTCTCTTTCTTTTAGAACTTCCTTTACTAGATTTAGCAATTTTAGCAGTAGAAAGAGAGATATCATCGCCTACCTCAGAAGTTCCCTTCTTCTCAACAGTTTTTCCTTTTCCTTGCTTCTCAGCGTCATTGGATTGAGCTTTGGGTTTAGATGCATGAACAACCGTAACGGGGACCGCGTCCTTGATAATCTTTGAGGGATCGATTTTTGTCTTTGATCGAGTAGACCGTCCGGTTTTAGTGGTTTGTGAAGATTCAGACATGTTTTGATAATTTTTGAAGGTTGAGAAGATGGATAGATGGAGTTTGATGATCAAAGTGAGAGAATAGGGTTTGCAGACAAAGGTTAGAATTTGGAAGAAAAACAATTGAATGCGTGTGATGATGTATTTAAGGGAAGTTTGTAATGATTTCCCTAAATTAGCGTGCATTGAATGATGGGAGAGAAAACGGTTTCCTTTTGCACGCCACAACTGCAGTAACTGCTATGCTTCTTCATGCAGGCAAATTCCCAATTTGCCCCTTAAAAATTCAAACTGATTAGCATCAAGCGCCTTTGTAAAAATGTCAGCTAGCTGTTCACTTGTACCAATGTGCTTGAGTTCCACACAATTTTCTTCAACAAGGTCTCTGATGAAATGATGCCTGATGTCTATGTGTTTGGTTCTTGAGTGTTGAACTGGATTCTTTGATATATTGATTGCACTCAAGTTGTCACAATATAATGTCATGACATCTTGGTTGACATTATATTCTTTCAGCATCTGTTTCATCCACATCAGCTGGGAACAACTGCTTCCTGCAGCTATGTATTCAGCCTCTGCAGTAGACAGAGACACACAATTCTGCTTCTTGCTGAACCATGAGATTAAATTATCACCCAAAAAGAAACATCCTCCTGAAGTGCTCTTTCTATCATCAGCACTTCCAGCCCAATCTGCATCACAATACCCTATCAAAGTTGAGTTCTTGGTCTGGGAATACAGAATCCCATAATCACTGGTGCCCTTTATATACTTCAGAATCCTCTTGACTTGCACAAGATGGCTCATCTTTGGCTTGGCTTGATATCTTGCACAAACACCAACAGCAAATGTGATGTCTGGTCTACTAGCTGTAAGATACAAGAGACTGCCAATCATGCTCCTGTATAGGCTTTGGTCAACATCAATGCCATTCTCATCTTTGGTTAGCTTCAGATGAGTAGCAGCTGGTGTTCTCTTGTGTGCTGCAGTGTCCATTCCAAACTTTTTGATCATGTTCTTCGCATACTTGCTTTGAGAGGCAAATATGGTGTCTTCCATTTGTTTTACTTGCAGACCAAGGAAATATGTCAGCTCACCTACCAAACTCATTTCAAACTCTGATTGCATTTGTTGTACAAAATGTTGCACCATCTTTTCAGACATTCCACCAAATACTATGTCATCAACATAAATCTGGGCAATCATCAGCTTCTCTTCTTGTTCTTTAACAAACAGAGTTTTGTCATGGCCTCCTTTTCTGTATCCTTGACTAACAAGAAAATTTGTCAGCCTTTCATACCAGGCCCTTGGAGCCTGTTTCAGTCCATAAAGAGCCTTCTTCAGCTTGTACACATGATCGGGATTAGCAGGATCTACAAAACCTTTTGGCTGCTCCACATAAACTTCTTCATGTAAGTACCCATTAAGGAAGGCACTCTTGACATCCATTTGATACAGCTTAAATTTGAAGATGCATGCTATACCAAGAAGTAGCCTAATAGATTCCAGTCTTGCAACTGGTGCAAATGTTTCATCAAAGTCAAGTCCTTCAACCTGAGTGTACCCTTGAGCCACTAACCTTGCCTTGTTTCTTGTTACAACACCATTTTCATCTGACTTGTTCTTGAACACCCATTTTGTGCCTATGACATTAACACCATTAGGTCTAGGAACAAGATCCCACACATCACTTCTCCTAAACTGAGTTAATTCATCTTGCATGGCTTCTATCCAGAACTCATCAGTGAGAGCCTCTTTTACATTTTTAGGCTCAACCTTTGAGACAAAACATGAATTAGTAACCACTTCATTTGTCCTTCTTGTAGCAATTCCCTGGTTAGGATTTCCTATGATGAGATCCTTGGGATGGTTCTTCTGTATTCTTATTGAAGGAACTTTGCTCACAGGGCGAGGTGTAGGAATGGTTGATTCATCATCTGAATCTGATTCCTTTTCTGCTACAGCTTCTTCAGATGTTGGAAAAGTTGTTGCAACATCATCTTCAGTATCAGATGTTTTAGCAGATGTCAAATCATCTATCACAACATTGATAGATTCTACTATTACCTTAGTTCTCTGGTTGTAAACTCTGTAGGCCCTGCTGTTTGTTGAGTACCCAAGAAACAATCCTTCTTCACTTTTAGGATCCATTTTTCTTCTGTGCTCTCTATCAGATAGGATATAGCACTTACTTCCAAACACATGAAAGTGTTTGACAGTTGGTTTTCTGCCTTTCCACAGTTCATATAGTGTAGTAGAAGTTCCAGTTCTGAGTGTGACACGATTGTGAATATAACAAGCAGTATGCATAGCCTCAGCCCAGAATTGATATGGAAGATGTTTTGCATGCAACATCACTCTGGCTGACTCTTGTATTGTCCTGTTCTTCCTCTCAACAACACCATTTTGTTGAGGTGTGATTGGAGCTGAGAATTCATGCTTGATTCCTTCAGAGATGCAGAATTCAAGAAAGCTTGCATTCTCAAACTCTTTACCATGATCACTTCGTATCCTAACAATAGCAGAGTTCTTTTCTCTTTGGAGTTGAAGACAAAGTTCTTTGAATGCATCAAAGCTTTCAGATTTGTCTTTTAGAAATTCAATCCATGTGAACCTTGAAAAATCATCTACCATAACAAACGCGTACCTTTTTCCTCCAAGACTCTCTACTTGCATTGGCCCCATCAGGTCTATGTGCAGTAATTCTAGAACCCTTGTTGTGGTAAGATGTTGCAACTTTGGATGCGACATCTTTGTCTGTTTTCCTATTTGACATTCTCCACATATACTTCCTTCCTCAATTTTGAGTTTTGGAAGACCTCTGATTGCCTCTTTAGCTATTGCCTTCTTCATGCCTTTGAGGTGCAGGTGGCCAAGTTTTTGATGCCACAACTTTACCTCATCTTCTTTACTAATAAGACATGTTGGTACCTCTTCTTCTTTAGGAATCCAGAGATAGCAGTTGTCTCTTGACCTTACTCCTTTCATCAACAGCTCTCCTTGCTCGTTTGTAACTAGGCATTCAGCTTTTGTGAAGTTAACTTTCATGCCTTGATCACAAAGTTGGCTTATGCTGATTAGATTTGCTTTAAGCCCTTTTACAAGCAGCACATTATCTAGATTTGGTAAGCCATGGTTTGCAAGTTTACCAACTCCCTTGATCTCTCCTTTGGCTCCATCTCCAAAGGTTACAAAACTGGTAGCATATGACTTCAAGTCTTCAAGATAGTGTTCAACACCTGTCATATGTCTAGAACAGCCACTATCAAAGTACCAGGTTTCTCTTGAAGAAGCTCTCAAGGATGTATGAGCTATTAGACCTGTGGTCTTCTTCTTTTCTCTCCATTCCTGTCTTGTTGTAACATTAGGAAAGACAGGAGTATAGAATTCTTGATGAACTCTCCTTGGATATCCGTGCAGCCTATAGCAAAAAGGCCTAATGTGCCCTTTCCTGCCACAATGATGACATGTCCAGTTATAGAACCTGGGCATAGGATGTCCCATCAGATGTTGTGACAATCCTCCTGACACAAACGTGCTGTTGATTGGAGTATGTATAGTGGCATTGTTGAACTTTATCTGTTGCTTTACTCTTTCATGCTGATTAGGTTTCCCGTAGTTTTGTCTTTGTAACATTTCCTCAAAGGCATCAGTACCTTTGGTCATCATTTTAGCCACTTTTGTGACTTGATCCAAGTCAGCATTTAACTTGGTCACTTCTTCACCTTGTTCAGCAACTTTACACAGGAGGTTAGACTTCTCTATTTCCAACTGTTGAATTTGACTACTCTGATCTTCAACCTTAATGTTGAGATTATTAATGTTCATGAGTAAGTCATTTCTCTCAGCTTGCAGTTTGCCATTGATCTTCTTTTGTTTCTCCAATGCTTTGCAAACTTCTATACTTCTACTATGAAGATCTTTGTAAGTAGCAGCTAGTTCTTCATAAGTTACCTCCTCATCACATGATTCTGAGTCAGATACACAGACTCCTGTTAAAGCATTAACATATTTGGCAGATTCTTCCTCCTCTGAATCCGTATCAGACCATGAAACCACAAGACTTTTCTTTTGCCTTTTTAGAAAGGTTGGACATTCAGGTCTGATATGGCCAAAACCTTCACATTCGTGGCATTTCACTCCTCTTTCATCTTCATTTGTCTTTTTCTGAAAGCTGGACTGTTTGTTGTTGTTGAATCGACCATTTGGCTTGTGCCTTTGATCTACTTTCTTCATCAACTTGTTGAACTGTGATACACCGGAAAATGTACTATTTATTTAGTTAATTTAGCATATGTTTTTATTATTTATTTCTACATTTTCGTCATATTACTTTAGTATTTTTATGTTTTTCAGTCACTTGCACCGGAACATACTAAAAAGGACACATTGATGAAAACAAAGAAAAATGGAACAAAAATGAATCGAAAAGGGATAAAAAGACCACGCATGAACGCAGACAAGTGGTGATTTCAATTTAATTAGGCAATTTGGAGTTGGATTCTACTCTGTGTATCTTGTGGCTGACTATGTTGAAGTTATTAGCAAGCATAATGATGACAAACAGTATGTTTGGGAATCAAAAGCTGATGGAGCATTTGCAATTTCAGAAGATACATGAAATGAACCACTAGGACGTGGAATAGAGATAAACCAGAATTTAAGGCTCTTGTTCTTCCACTAATGTCAAATGGTAGTTTTGAAAAACACTTATATAATTCAAACCATGAGTTAAGACAGAGAATGGATGTGATCATTACACACATCACAAAGCAATTACATGATGGTCATCACACCATATGCTGCTCGCCAAACACACCCATGTGCCGCCCGCCAAAGCTTCTTCATGCATGAATTTCAATTGCCATAAGTCCCACATCGCCTATTTTAATTATTTTGTCCCCTACTTACTAGTATAAATATGTGTCCTTTCTTACACTTTAGAGACACAACCAACTGGTAACAGTTGAGGAAGAGAATTGAGACTAAGATTTAATTCTTGATTTCTTCTCTTAGTTTAATATTTTTATTTCCTACCGTTATGCGGTCGGAATCCGTACTCGAGATTACTTTTTAATTCAGGTTCTTATTTTATTTTATGATCTTATTTATTTCTTGTCTTTATTTTATTGCTTTTATTTTATGCTTTTAATTTCTGCTTTTATTTTTATGTCTATTTATTTATTTGCTTATTTTATTTTTATGTCTTTATTTTTAGTTATGTCTAGCTAAATTTAGCGTTGCTAGGATGTGTAGTTAGTAGCTAATAGGGGTTCGGTAGTTAATTCGCGCTTAATAGTTTTCAACCACCAGTTTTAAATAAATACGTTATCAAATAATTCGTCACGAGAGTGAGGATTATTTTAAAGGCAATAAACCAACATTGACGAGAGTTGAGGTTTAGGGTCGGATAGTTAAAACTGACCGTTAGTTCTAAAGTCCGCGAGAGCTATTTAGGATTAATGAGTTTTATATTGATTTTCAAAGGTACTTATATAGGTAAGTGAGCGCGTGAGAGCTGAGCATTTATTTTATCTAAGTATAACGCTAGTCAAGATTTGCGAGAGCTGAGATTAGTGTTTTTAAATTAAATATAATTCTTGAAAACTGGCAACGGTTTTATTTTCTTAAGCAGTTTTTAATTAAGCGTTGATTATAATTCGTCACGAGAGTGAGAATTAATTAAAGTAAAAATCAATAGAGCGAGAGCGTGAGATTTCTACTAGATAGTAAAAACTGAACATTAAATCTAATTCGCAACGAGAGTTGGGATTAGAGTTAATTAAATTATATTGTTTTTCAAAGAGTATTTTATTAGCGGGTGTGAGGACGAGAGTTAAGCATCACCTTTATAATTTATAATACTATCTGAATTGTATTTTTAAAACAATATAGTTTCGAAAATTTAATTGTTTACACCACTAAAATCTAGAAGTAATGCAACTACTTTGTAAAGTATTTTATTAATTTCATGATGAGAGTTGTGAGAGCTGGAAGTGAGAACGGCTTTTGCCTGGAGCATCGATTTTATTAAAATACGACAATTAGATGTGGTAGTAATTTTGTCTAGCGCGAATTAAGCATTGAACCCTCTGAAGCAACTAATAGCACGTCCTAGCAATATTTTATTTACATATTAAAAATCTAAAAAATATTTATTTCTCTTATTTTAGTTATTCAATTAATCATAACCCTTTAAATCATTAGCCTTAGATTTACAAAGCAACACTAGAATACGGTAGGTCGATTATTGGTCCTTTGGGTTCGATATCTTTTAAAACTACACGACACGACTGTATACTTGCAGTCCCGTTGTCACGCACACGATCAAGTTTTTGGCGCCGTTGCCGGGGACCAATTTAGTCGATATCGTAACTCCAGTGTTACACCGTAGAGACTAAGGCAATTTAATTTTATTTTTATTTTACCCCGATTAGTTCGTTTGTTGCATGCCAAGCACTCGCTCTAGAGGAGAAAGATTGGTGCAACTAGTTAGCGAACCCGAACGTCTTTTAAGACGTAGAAATTTAGAAAATCAATTAGAGATTCCTCTTCCCGATTTAGTTATGGCTGAAGCCCCACAAGAACGACCACTAAGGTCATACGCTATTCCTTCGCAAGCTGAACCGCACAATAGCATCGCTGCCCCCGCTATTGAAGCAAATAACTTTGAGCTTAAACCTTCATTGTTGTCAGCCGTACAACAAAACCAATTCTCCGGAAACCCCACGGACGACCCCAATTTACATTTGTCCATATTCTTGCAATACGCGGATACCGTGAAGGCAAATGGTGTCAGTCCCGAAGCTATAAGACTTCGCTTATTCCCATTCTCATTAAGAGATAAAGCTAGAGCCTGGCTCCAGTCCCTACCATCCAACTCAGTCGCAACATGGAACGAGTTGAAGAAAGTCTTTTTAGCGAGATATTTCCCGCCTAGCAAAACTGCTATGCTAAGAGCCCAAATCAATGGATTTAGACAAAGAGACAACGAATCTCTTTTCGAAGCATGGGAAAGATACAAAGAAATGATTAGGATATGTCCTCATCATGGGCTCGAAAATTGGCTAATTATCCACACCTTTTACAATGGTCTCTTGTATAATACAAGAATGACAATAGACGCCGCAGCTGGTGGCGCACTTATGGATAAACCATACAACCAAGCCTATCAGCTTATTGAGAGCATGGCTCAAAATCACTATCAATGGGGAAGCGAGAGAGCACCAGTAGAGAAAACTCAAACGAAAGGTGGAATGTACGAAATCAGCAACATGGACCACATCAACGCCAAGTTAGATGCCTTAACTCAAAAGATAGAGAGTCTAACCAACGCACCCAAAGCCAACGTGGCTGCAACAATACAAAATTGTGAGTTGTGCGGAGCTCAAGGTCATACAATCGCTGAATGTCGACTTCTAACCGAAGCTCCCAACGACCAAGTGAATTACACTCAAGGGAACTCTTACAACCAAAACCAGAGAAATCACCCGTACCTTTCGTACAATAGCAACAACGCTTTATATGCACCTGGCCAAACACCTACTCCTTCGCCACCAGGATTCCAAAAACCTGCTCAAAATGCTCCTATGAAGTCAAACCTTGAATTGATGATGGAGAACTTCATAGCCCTACAAACTCAAACTAACAAGGAATTCCTAAATCAAAACATACACACTAATGAGCAAATTAAGCAATTAACAAGCAGGCTAGAACTCTTGACCACTCACAATAAGATGTTAGAAACACAAATCGCACAAGTTGCACAACAACAAGCATCTACCTCTGCTCCTGCAGGCATATTTCCTGGCCAGCCTCAGCCAAACCCAAGGGGACATGTGAATGCTGTTATATTACGAAGTGGGACACAATATGATGGACCAGCTGATCCTAGAACTAAAAATCCTACCATGCAACCCAATTCCGATAAGACAACCGAGAAGGAGAGTGAACCAAAAGAAAAGGAGGATAGTGGAGAGGAAACCAAAGAGAAAGAGAAACCTTACGTTCCTCCCCCACCATATAAACCACCCATCCCGTATCCTCAAAGATTAGTACAATCCAAAAACGTAGGGCAGTTTAAGAAATTTGTTGAGCTTCTACAAAAACTAAACATCACAATACCTTTTACGGAAGCTATCACACAAATGCCCTCGTACGCTAAGTTTCTTAAAGATATCTTAACTAATAAGAAAAAAATCGAGGAAGAAGAAACCGTTATGCTTACTGCCGAGTGTAGCTCCATACTTCAAAATAATATGCCTCCTAAGCTAAAAGACCCAGGAAGTTTTTCCATACCATGTGTCATTGGAAAACATGTCATAGATAGAGCACTATGCGATTTAGGAGCCAGTATAAGCTTAATGCCTATGCCCATATTTGAAAAACTTAAGTTAGGAGAATTGAGACCGACTAAAATGTCAATACAATTCGCTGACCGTTCTGTCAAATACCCCCTAGGTATACTAGAAAACGTGCCAGTACGTATAGGTCAATTCTTTATCCCAACTGATTTTATAGTCATGGACATTAGGGAAGATTCCAATACACCCATAATTTTAGGAAGGCCATTCTTAGCAACTGCCGGTGCCATAATAGATGTGAAAAAAGGAAAGCTCACCTTTGAAGTAGGTGAAGAAAAAGTTGAATTTATCTTAACACAATTCATGAACGCATCGGCCATTGAAGATAGTTGCTATATGTTAGACGTCGTCAAAGAATGTGGAAAAGAGATGGAGAAAGATAAAACCAAAAATTCTGAAATTCTAAAAACTCTCATCCCTCCGACTCATAAAAATGGTAATGACGACCTAGCTAAAAGTTTAAAGAAAAGCTCTTGCTATAGACTCGACATAGCTGAAACAAATGTCGATAACACACCCTTTAAACGAGTACCTCCCGACATACTAAAAGCCCACCCAGAAAGTAATATCGCTCAAAATAAAATACCCCCGGGTGTCTCTAAGAAAAAGAAAGAAAAAAAGAAGAGAAGACCTATGAAATGGTCTGACATTTTCAAATGGAGACCCAAGAATATTGAGCATAATTTAAAAGATGTGAGTCTAGAGGAGGAACCATGTTGACCTATAGGTCTAGATAGTCGAGCTAACCGACGTTAAACAAAGCGCTGCATGGGAGGCAACCCATGAGTTTTCTTTAATTCTTGTTTAAATTTTTGCTTTCTTTTATTTTTGATTTTTTTTTTTTTTATGACTATCTTTGATGATTCTGTGCCTAATAGAGCTCCCACGCACATTTCTCCAAATGTTGCCGCTGGTGGGGGCGCAAGCATTGTTCCACCTGCACACACTACACATTTTTCTAACACTTTTGCAGGTAGTTCCTCCTCATCAAGGCAAAGCTCCATCGATGATGTACTCGATAAGATACGCGCCCAAAACGCACTAAATCAAGAGCGCGATGGATTATTCTATGCCATGCATCAACAACAAGAGGAGATGATGGAACGAATGACATTCATGCAAGCCCAGCAAGACGAAATTCTTCAAAACCAACATGAGATGCAGGGCTATTATCATAGGTGGGAGAGCTCCGTCAACAACAGCTCGACAATGTCATACAAGAGCTAGGCGGTTTGAGGCTTCAGTTCAACTATTTCCAAAATTATCAACATCCTCCCTCATGATCTCTCCACCAGGTTTTGTGCTCCAAAGCTACACTTGAGTCTCAACAGTGAGGACACAGTTGGATTTAAGTTTAGGGGAGTATTCTACCATCCTTACTTTATTTCTCAGTCATTTTATTTTTAGTACAATTTCCCTTTTCGCAAATAAAATAATAGCACTATTTTTGGGTAAATTTTAAATTTTTCCTTTCCTTGAACCAATAAATTTTTTTTTTTTTTCCAAAGGCTTAGGCTAATAGCTCACTTAGAAAGTATATAGGATAAGAAAAGACGAGAGGCTAAGTTAAGGAAATTAGGGAATTTCACAACAAAATCGGTATTTTTCCAACACCCAGAAGTCTCCCTAGTATAGATATCAATTTGAATAACCATTGTGCCAAAATCTCCTGATTTAAATTTGTGGAATCCTTTAGTAGTTTATCTATCCAGTCGGACACCATCTATAAAGTCACACATTAAGTAGGTTTGTCGATGAATATAAGCGAATCATCTAAGCAAATTCTTAAGGTCATACTGTGGTAATACGGTTAAACCTTAAAGAAAAAAATATATATAAGGTCATACTGTGGTAATACGGTTAAACCTTGAAAAAATATTTATATGATTGCTAATACAAAATTTGTATCATCAAAATTTGTATCATCAAGCTAATTGCAGGTTGAAAAAGATGAATAAAGACGCTAACCGATTTTCTTACCATGTGTGTGACATAGATAAAGGGTCTTAATGTGACTGTCTAGAATGAAAAAGGATGAAACAAAGGAGAAGATTTAGATTTTAGTACAACGGCATGATCCGAATTCGATATGTATAAGAGGGAGAACTTTGTGTGTCGTTGAAATACCCTTCTTGATTGTGTAAAGAACCTAACTAATTAATCTTAGCCGATTTGAATTTCTGACCACGTATGAGTACTTGTGATGTTATTTTCCTCTAAGTCTGTGTGTGTGAGTTGCTTCGCATTTCAAATGTTTTCTATATGCAAGCTAAATTGCTTGAGGACAAGCAATGGTTCAAGTTTAGGGGAGTTTGATACACCGGAAAATGTACTATTTATTTAGTTAATTTAGCATATGTTTTTATTATTTATTTCTACATTTTCGTCATATTACTTTAGTATTTTTATGTTTTTCAGTCACTTGCACCGGAACATACTAAAAAGGACACATTGATGAAAACAAAGAAAAATGGAACAAAAATGAATCGAAAAGGGATAAAAAGACCACGCATGAACGCAGACAAGTGGTGATTTCAATTTAATTAGGCAATTTGGAGTTGGATTCTACTCTGTGTATCTTGTGGCTGACTATGTTGAAGTTATTAGCAAGCATAATGATGACAAACAGTATGTTTGGGAATCAAAAGCTGATGGAGCATTTGCAATTTCAGAAGATACATGAAATGAACCACTAGGACGTGGAATAGAGATAAACCAGAATTTAAGGCTCTTGTTCTTCCACTAATGTCAAATGGTAGTTTTGAAAAACACTTATATAATTCAAACCATGAGTTAAGACAGAGAATGGATGTGATCATTACACACATCACAAAGCAATTACATGATGGTCATCACACCATATGCTGCTCGCCAAACACACCCATGTGCCGCCCGCCAAAGCTTCTTCATGCATGAATTTCAATTGCCATAAGTCCCACATCGCCTATTTTAATTATTTTGTCCCCTACTTACTAGTATAAATATGTGTCCTTTCTTACACTTTAGAGACACAACCAACTGGTAACAGTTGAGGAAGAGAATTGAGACTAAGATTTAATTCTTGATTTCTTCTCTTAGTTTAATATTTTTATTTCCTACCGTTATGCGGTCGGAATCCGTACTCGAGATTACTTTTTAATTCAGGTTCTTATTTTATTTTATGATCTTATTTATTTCTTGTCTTTATTTTATTGCTTTTATTTTATGCTTTTAATTTCTGCTTTTATTTTTATGTCTATTTATTTATTTGCTTATTTTATTTTTATGTCTTTATTTTTAGTTATGTCTAGCTAAATTTAGCGTTGCTAGGATGTGTAGTTAGTAGCTAATAGGGGTTCGGTAGTTAATTCGCGCTTAATAGTTTTCAACCACCAGTTTTAAATAAATACGTTATCAAATAATTCGTCACGAGAGTGAGGATTATTTTAAAGGCAATAAACCAACATTGACGAGAGTTGAGGTTTAGGGTCGGATAGTTAAAACTGACCGTTAGTTCTAAAGTCCGCGAGAGCTATTTAGGATTAATGAGTTTTATATTGATTTTCAAAGGTACTTATATAGGTAAGTGAGCGCGTGAGAGCTGAGCATTTATTTTATCTAAGTATAACGCTAGTCAAGATTTGCGAGAGCTGAGATTAGTGTTTTTAAATTAAATATAATTCTTGAAAACTGGCAACGGTTTTATTTTCTTAAGCAGTTTTTAATTAAGCGTTGATTATAATTCGTCACGAGAGTGAGAATTAATTAAAGTAAAAATCAATAGAGCGAGAGCGTGAGATTTCTACTAGATAGTAAAAACTGAACATTAAATCTAATTCGCAACGAGAGTTGGGATTAGAGTTAATTAAATTATATTGTTTTTCAAAGAGTATTTTATTAGCGGGTGTGAGGACGAGAGTTAAGCATCACCTTTATAATTTATAATACTATCTGAATTGTATTTTTAAAACAATATAGTTTCGAAAATTTAATTGTTTACACCACTAAAATCTAGAAGTAATGCAACTACTTTGTAAAGTATTTTATTAATTTCATGATGAGAGTTGTGAGAGCTGGAAGTGAGAACGGCTTTTGCCTGGAGCATCGATTTTATTAAAATACGACAATTAGATGTGGTAGTAATTTTGTCTAGCGCGAATTAAGCATTGAACCCTCTGAAGCAACTAATAGCACGTCCTAGCAATATTTTATTTACATATTAAAAATCTAAAAAATATTTATTTCTCTTATTTTAGTTATTCAATTAATCATAACCCTTTAAATCATTAGCCTTAGATTTACAAAGCAACACTAGAATACGGTAGGTCGATTATTGGTCCTTTGGGTTCGATATCTTTTAAAACTACACGACACGACTGTATACTTGCAGTCCCGTTGTCACGCACACGATCAAACTGTCTCCCAAGCATAGCCATAGACTCAGCTAAGCTTTCTTCACCTTCAGATTCAATTTGTAAATCATCAGCAGCACTTTTTGAAGCAAAGGCTAGATTCTTATCTTTCTTTTCATTTCTCCTGTTTAGGCCAATTTCATAGGTCTGAAGTGATCCTATGAGTTCATCTAGATTTAGACTTGAAAGATCATGAGCCTCCTCAATAGCTGTCACATTCATATCAAATCTTTTAGGCAAAGATCTGAGTATTTTTCCAACTAGCTCCTCATCTGAGATAGGTTTCCCAAGTGCATCAAACGAATTTGCAAAGTCAAGCACATTCATCTGAAAGTCATGAATGGTTTCTTCCTCCTTCATTCTGAGATTCTCAAAATTGGTTTTGAGCATCTGAAGTTTAGATAGCTTAACTTTTGATGTTCCTTCATGAGCTTTTCTCAGAACTTCCCAGGCGTGCTTAGCAGTAATACATCTCTTAACAAGCCTGAACATGTTTGCATCCACACCATTAAAAATTGCATATAAGGCTTTGGAGTTGCCAAGTGCCAGATCATCCTCATCTTTAGTCCATTCATCATTTGGCTTCTTGACATCAGTTTTATTGCCATCTTTGTCAAGAACCATTGGTGGTTCCCATCCACGTAACACAGCCTTCCATGTCCTGCTGTCAATTGATTTTATGAAAGCCTCCATTTTAGATTTCCAATAATCATAGTTCTCAGGACCTGTCAGTAAGGGGGGTTTAGACACTGACCCTCCTTCTTTATCCATTGTACCAGAAAGTACTCTCCCTGGAGCTCACCCAAAATAACAGAACAGGGTGCCTGCTCTGATGCCAATTGAAATTCTGGTATCACTAGAATGATGTTGCCTAAGATGTCCCAACAACTACTTTATGATTAATGTTGTTTCTATTGTTGGCACATCTTATATAACATATAAAAACTGACAGAAAATAAATAAATGACACAAGTAATTGTTAACCCAGTTCAGCCAACTGCCTACTCTGGGGGATACCAATCCAGGAAGGAAATCCACTAATAGCTCTAGTTACTAAGACCTCCAGCAAACCCTAGGATTTACGCCTTACACTAAGACCTCCAGCAAACCCTTGGTTTACGCCTTATAACCTCGACACTACTCATGCAACTTCTGCCTAGGAACTCCTAGACATGAGATCCCATCTCACTTCCACTCACACAACACAACCTG
This sequence comes from Trifolium pratense, assembly GCF_020283565.1. Classification (NCBI taxonomy): domain Eukaryota; kingdom Viridiplantae; phylum Streptophyta; class Magnoliopsida; order Fabales; family Fabaceae; genus Trifolium; species Trifolium pratense. The sequence continues at coordinate 17,189,696 of NC_060062.1, read as the reverse complement.
TGTTGATTATACAATGTTGGGAATGATGTGGCGACAACTTGTCAAGACAACACTTCACTTTTGCTTAAAAGCTTCAAGTGAATCACACACGGTAAACTCCGTACTTCAAAGCTTAGGAGTAACCTTAAAATAACAAACTCACTTCTTAACTTGTGTTATAGAATCCACAAGCAAGAATTACAATCAAATAATAAAAGACTCAACAAAGACTCAATATGTGAACTAATATTTTTCAATGAGATATCTATTCTTGAGCTTGGTCTTCGTATATATAATGATTAGGCACGCTCCTCTTTCTTCACAAATGCTCAGACGCTCCTTGAGAATCATAAAGGATGATCTGATACTTTTTCAATCTTCATTAAGGATATATCAAGACTTTCCAAAAGTGTTTAAAGGACTTTATGTGATAGGATAAGTCATCCAGCTATTCCATTAAGTTTGTCTTATCCTTAAAGCTCCTGATCAGATCAAATCTCCATTGAGCGTGCTCTTTAAGTGGATTTCCATAAATAGCAGATGCTCTCATAAATGCGCGAGATTTCCTTGAATAAAAAGGATGTTGTAACATGTTTTCCAACATCTTGTTAGTATATTTGTTTTAGCAAAATTAAGCCAATTCAAATATCCAACAGTTTCAATTCTTAAGTTTTCCAAAAAATGACAATGTAGGATTTGTTGAAGCAATAATCTTGCACAGACAAACATTGTGGTCTGCAATTAATCTATAGATACACAAATAAATAAGCTAAGACATAACAGACAAAAATGCAGGAACATAACCCAGCTAAGACAACTGACAAAAAAATGCCAAAAATACAGGATAATTTGGATGGTTATATATATATATGGGATATGCTATAATACACCCACTCACTTTTGTGAAGGGTGTATTGTGTGTATTATGGTATTTATATTTTTGTGTATATTATGGTTAATAATTTGATTTATCGTGGCAAAATAACACAACTCAAGAAGCGGGTAGATATGTAGTTTAACTAGTTGAACTAAGAGTTAAAAGAGTTGGAAGTCCACAGTTCAAGTCCTGACGAGGTGTAAAAAACTAACGTAACAATTAACTGCTAACAATTTGCATTCAAAAAAAAAAAAAACACAACTCAAGAAGCAAATTCATTTAAAGAGGAGGAATTGTTACAAACTCCTGCAAGACTACTCCTAACGAGGAAACATGTGTATATTTGTCCAAAAAAAATTATGTTAATTTAATAAAATAGGGTTCTTATCCTATGAAAAGAACCAGAATCAATGTCAGCTAACAATCTCCTAAGCTTTTTTATACAAGAATACATTGAATATATTTTTTGTGCTTATAAACTAACAACACCTATTTGCTCTTCATATCAAAACAGAACTGAAGAAATGCAAGACATAATCTCAAAACCAGATTCAAAATCCCTTATGATATCCAATTGATCAATGCACAATAAATAGCAGTTCTTCAAGCTGTGTTTTCAAGGGACTGTGCCATTTGTCATGCAAAATGATTCAAACCGAGGCTCGATTATGTCAACCATTTCTTCTTCTGATGCATGCCTGCCATCAGATTTTGAAGTCAAGAGGATTAAACTTTCCATATACTCAGGTGAAACTGGACCTGCTTCTTTGTTTTCGTTCACAACACACGGATTGTGATTGATATCTAGTGACGATGAATTATGAGTTGGAAATTTACTCGATGGAACTTGCCTGTGCTTTCCGGCATCCTCCAGTTCCTTTATATGTACATAAAGAAAAAAGTTCAGCATATGGTTTATTTTTAATGCAAATTGAGAATGATCTTCAATGACAGCATGACGTAACTAACATTTAGGCAAGCAAAATATTCAGCAAAATTTTGAAAATTAAAAGACTTGATTAAACTAGAAATACTGTTATAATTATAAAGAAATGAGAACATGATAGTGAAAGTGTTCACCTGAAAAAAGCTAGTGGGAATGTTTCTTCTCCTCCTTGATTTTCCTGGAGAAATACTTGAAAGAATTTGAACAACCTCGCTCATGGTTGGTCGAGTGTCGGGATCCATAAGCAAGCACTCTTTTGCTAGGTATGCCACTATATGCACCTCTTCTTCTGGGAAATTACCTTTCAATTGTGGATCAACTAACTCTGTTATTACTCGTCTACTATCCTGTAAACGAGGAGAAGCCTAGAACAGAAGTTCCAGCAAGCTATTTCAATACTCAGATGTCTATAATATGTCCTAATTGAATTCATAAAGTATGATATGCAACAAATTCAAAATGAATCTAGTAATAATTATTGTAAAATAAATGAGGATTAAAATGGAGACGCGGCAATTATAAGGAAGATCCTCATGAAAATTGTCATAGACTCGTAGAATATGCATCGACTTGAGAACATTGAAATTCAGGTTAATTTATCATTATGAGTTTAATTTAAAGTACCCATATAACGAGGCTTTCTTCTTTTCCTGAAGTTTTATGGATAGGATGTCGACCACTAATAAGCTCGAGAAGAACCACACCAAAACTGAAGACATCTGATTCAAGTGAGGCTCTACCAATAATAGCATACTCGGGTGCAAAATAGCCAAATGTTCCCTGCATTCTTGCTGGAGAACCCGAACAGCTTGGTAGGTCATCTGATCTCAAGTTTTTAGCCATACCAAGATCAGTTATCTGCAAGTTGATTATTTGAAAAAATTATATACATATAACTTATGATTAAAGTGACTATTACAATGAAGCACTGACACCTTGGATTGAAGTTGTGTCCAGTGTCGGACATGTGTTAGTGTGTGATAATGACTTATGTGGTTACATCCGATCACTTCTATTTAAATCATTTGTGGTGCCTATGTGTCAGTGTCATTTGTGCAACTACCACCAAAGGCAAGAATTTAAGTTCAAAATCACCCCAAAGCTACACATTTGCTTTTAGTATCTGATTGTCCGCAATCATATCATAAGCTAATTTCACTAGGACTCCTATACATGCATATCCAAGGATAGTCGCCTCTAAAGTAATTCAAAATTTAAAACTACCATCTAAAAAGAATAACCAAGATTCATACTTTTGCTTGCCAATTCTTGTCCAGAAGAATGTTGGTTGATTTCACATCTCTATGAAGAATCCTTGGAGCAGCTGCTTCATGGAGATACTCCAAGCCCCTTGCTGCTCCTATTGCAATCGTAACACGAGTAGTCCAATCCATATATTTTCCAGAAACTCCGTCTAAACATTCCCTCAAATTCCCATTAGTCATGTACTCAAATACTAGTAACCTCTGAACATGTTTTCCTTTCGATTCTAAGCAGTATCCAAGCAACGGCACCAAATGACAATGATGAAGTCTACCTAATAGTTCAATCTGCAAAAAAGTAAAATATTACTATCTTAATACTATGGAACATTACAACATAGCCAAAGAATACTGAATTACTGATTAGTTATTACCTCCTTGAAACATGCAGAGTCTGCTTCTGTCCCTCCATGATCTTTTAGTCGCTTAACAGCCACAATATTACCATCTTTCAGCCGACCACGGTACACATAACTACTTCCGCCTAATCCAATAAGGTTGGTAGCTGAAAAGTTATCAGTGGCACTTTCCAGTTCGGCAAATGAAAATTGAATAATATTTCCATAAAACGTTTCTTTTTGGCTCCCAAACAAAAAAGAGGCTTTCGGAAAGCATCCTGCATAAAAAGAAATTAATCAAGAATTAATACATAATGGAAAATTGACAGAACTTTGGAGCTTACATATACACTGTAAAAACTGAAAAGAAAACAAAAACTTTGAAGTAAGAAATCAGAATCAAGGGGAAGTGAGTAAAAATTAACTTACCTGTGAAATGATAAATAGGAGAATTTATAAAAAGTTTTGTTTCTGGCACTGAAGAAGTTCCTGTCCTATAACTGATTAGATTGGTGGTACTACCACTACTCGTATCCTTATCTGATGAGAATATTGGTGATTGAATAGTGCATCTGCCCCTTCGGTAGATGTAGCATACAACTGAGGTAAGCAATGCAATGGTTGTGCATATAACACATATCAATAGGATAATTACAACAGCCTTGCTGGAGATGTGTTTCTTTGAACCTGATGATGTGCCGACAGTTCCTACATAGCACTCAAAAATTCATAAATTTAGTACGAGTTCTTGATCTAGGAACAAAGCAATGATTTAGCATTACTGAATACTAGGCGTTATCATCAATAATAAGACACAAATACGCTGAAAAGAGGGTAAAAATAGAAGAAAAATCATCACACTTCACAATGACAACTAAATACTCTATTCCCCGTAATAACCGTCACATTTGTAAAAAAGTAGTATTTATCCCTTAAAGAATGTCACTTTTAGTTCCAATGTAATTTTAATTACTTTCCTCCAATTGTATCCTTTAATTAATTGACACTATATGCATCAATATCAAGCTATTAATCTACACTTTGAATCTATGATAATAAAAATACACCAATAGCTAATGAACATTAGTAAAATTATCATTTTCTCTCATTTATCATATTTTCTTAATATGTGTAAAATGGTAAAATGTGACTGTTATTGTGAGTAGAGTCGCCGAGAGAGTAATTGTTTTTAATATTCATAAGTCAGGAAACAAATCTTAGTATACAAATATGTATTTAGGTTTGGTGTACAATAATAACAGGTTTAGCACTAGTCCATCTAAATCACCTTCATCTTCAGGAAGCAATAGTTATGGTAACTTTTGATATTGAAATTTAGGATTAGAGAAACATATACGAAGAGAAAGATATACCCCAGGTGCAGTTGCAGGCATGAAAGCAATTAGAGCTATGACCATCTTCTGCCACATGGGGAAATCCATCAGGATCACAAATGCATGTCCATATGGATGCACCCTCTTCAGAATCTAAATGGAAGGGAAAGTTGTTATTATCCTGTAATAATATTCAGGCTGCGATCACTGTCTCCCCGTTTCACAAAAAACAAAAGTGCATACCTGAATGGCAATCACATGATTTCGAACAATTAGCAAGATAGTTGCTTTGGTTCCCTTCAAAAAAAGAACATCTACATTTCCACTTGTTTAGGCCAGATGTATCAGATGCTTCATCTGCCAAAAACCAACAGTGAGATATACGGTTTCTTTGGCTTTGCCTATCACTGAGATGAACAAGTAAACATAGAAGGGAGGAACTCTATAAACTTTTCATCAAAAAACATAAAACTAAATCTAAATGAGTGTTGCTCCAAGTAATGCCCTGTATATTGAATGCATTACAGCTAATCCCTCATTTGTTATACTTATACCAGTATACAGCATATGCTACTACTGACAAGACATAGAGAGTCGAATACCGAGTGTTTAATAATTTGTGATACCGGGTGTTTCAATGCATAAAGCATGCTACTGAAAACAAATATGGTAAAAATTGTGATACTAACCACCAAGGGAATGTTGAATCCAGAGCAAACTAATAACAATAGCAAGAGCAACTTTGATCTGCAACTTCATTTTTCAACTCCATACACTACAAGGAAAAGAAAGGAAACCATTAATCGCTACACAAATATTTGGGCAATAATATTCCTCATGTCAGGAAAAAAATTATAAAATAAGTGGCATTTCATAGACACTAAAAAATTTGTCAAAAAAAAATTCACTAAAAAATAAAAATGGTACCAATAAAAAAAAATTCAAGTTTTGTGAAGCAACTAATAAAATCTATACCAGTTTAGAGGTCATAAATGAATGAAAGTAGCATCAATTGGTAAACCTGTATCAAGAATAACAAGCTTAATCTTCAAAAGTCATGAGTAGATTCATCATCTGTGGAAATGAAAAGGTAAAGTGACTCATAAGATAAATTAATCCAAAAAATACAACCTGCAGACAAAGTAATAATGGTAGGAAGAAACAAATACATGGCTGGCCAACAAATATCATATCAGAGTCAAGGATATCAGTCATATCACCATCCTCATTACCACCAAGTACCAAAACAGATAGAAAATTATAGTAGTAGGAAGTATATATTAACAAAAAAAAAAAAAAAACATCACACACCAATGTTTTAAAAAATGAACTGAACATTGAACCAGTAAGACTTCCAGGTCATAGTTCAACTGCTTTAAACAGTTGAACAGTTTGGTTCGGTTTTTAAAACATTTCTGCATATACATATACAGAAGCATTGAAAACATGAACACTTAGTAGCCTAGATAGTAGCTAGAGGATCTAGAATACTCCCTCCGGTCTCATATATATAAGAAAAAATTCTTTTTTCAGATTCATTGAATAACTTCTGGGACGATACATCAGTTATTCAATGGACCAGATACATCAGTTATTCAAAGAACCTGGAAAAAGAATTTTTGCTTATATATGAGGCCGGAGGGAGTAATAGTATTGAGTGAGAGTGGTAAGGAAAGTCAACAACTGATTTACATAAACATTCAATTAAAGGAGGACAAATGGACAGTTGTATAGTTACATAATAAATCAGACCATAAATGCAACTCAATGAATTACTGGTAAAATAGTAGAACTCACTTGATGGTTTTGCATATACAGTCTTTGATTGGATTAAATTCAGCAACTACCATCATAAATTCTACCTATAATTCTGCAAAGGTTTTGAGAATCAGGAGCCAAAAGCAGTTCACTTTGAAATTTATATAAATAGAATCAAGTCAAAGCAGCAAAAAGATAAAGGAAAAAAAAAGAGGTATGATGAGCATCTTAGAAAGGAAAAGACTAATGTCTATTATATATATAGCTAAATGACTAAAACATAGCCAAAAAAAGAAATTAACTTAGAGCAACACAAGTGTTCTCACCAACCTAAGGTTTGAAAATATGAGAGAATTAATAAAAGAGGATATAGAGACCTATCTCAAACAGTTATATATATGACATAAAAGCAACAGAAACATTTATTAGAGTTGAAATGAAGCTTAAGAAAAGAACTGTAAAATTCTACCACCACTTTCTGAAAGTAACACATTTGCTAACTGAAAGCAACACCTTAACCACCAATTATCTTGGAAGAATAGAAACTTAGCTGATTAATTAGTATAAAAAAATCAATGATAATAATAACAATAAATAAGGAATATTAATAAAGTTTTTTGAAGAACCAAATAATATTACTTATTACATGAAAAGGATAGGATATGGTAGTCTGTAGCTAACGGCTAGAAAGATAAAGATAAAGTATTACTTTGTCATTTCTTGACTCACAAGATTGGAGACACAAAAAACAAAATAAATAAATAAATAAATAAATAAATAAATAAATTAAGATTAAGAAAAGAAAGAGCAGTACTGAGTCATAACTCAAGTGACAATGTCGATATTGTTATTGTTAGTTTGAATTTGAACGTCATCATCTGAGACCTGACGGTGCTTGTGAGTTTAAGTGATTTTTTTTTTGGCTTTTCACCACCAGTTTAATCTGGTTCGGTGGTTAGTTCTGACACACAGCAGTTGCGGGATCCAAATGTGGTCCTCCCAAAGTGATATTTGCTGGTATATGGATGAAGAAATAAAAAGGAAAAGGAAAGAGCAAAGGTAGATTCTCTCTTATTATGAAATAACGGATCCATAATCCGTATATCGTACATGATTTGATTACTTTGCTTGAAAGTCATGTATGATACGAATGGTTGAGATTTGAGAACAATCTCAATTTTGTACTTATTTAGTTGTTTAATCTAATAAAGTTATGTGGGTTCCATTAAGGAAGTTGAGTTTGGGACCCACTCGTGATTGAGAACGTTAAGCAATTATTAGTACTTGTAAAATTAAGCTGATTAGCTGAAAGAGATCTTAATCAGCAGCAGCAACGACTTTAACATATTAATCCAATCTAACATTACAATAAAAAAATCCTGCATAATAGTAAATCATACAATACAACCCCCAAAATTAGTAACTAATTTCAAACAAACATATTGTTTTGGTACAACTAAGATTGTAAATTGCAAAAATAAATTGTAAATATACCTTAATTGGGATTGATTGAAAGGAAGAGTGAATTGAATAGAGGAGGAAGGAGTTTTGGTTGTGATATGGTAGCTAGAAGAAGTAGAACGACCGACGAAAAAATAAGCGATTAATTGAAGAGAAGCTTGCTCGGTGTTGGTAGTTAGAAGAAGCAATTACTGAAGAGCGGAGTGATAGTAAATGTGGCATACACTTCTTGCTTTCTTCAAATACACGTGTGCTTCTCCTACACGTTTTACATTTAAGATTTTACTACAAGCAGTAACAGTGATGATGTTTCAATTTTCAACACACTTTCTGGACATAGTCAGTCAATGATATCTATAAGTGGGGATCTTGTGAGTTGTTTTGTTTTTTTAGAAATGGAGATCAAGGTGTTTTGAGATGGGGATGACCCATCTTGCAAAGATTCTATCACCAAATTTATTTTTTTAATCTGATTCGGGTAATGTCAAGTACTTTCAGTCCTCTCTGATTGATTATTAAATATTTTAGTATTAATTTTATGGGTTGTGTTAACTTGTATTCTAATAACACACGTTAAGCGGCCTAAAAATAGAAATATAGCATTAATATTAATTTTAGTATTAATTTTATTTATATGTGTTGTTTATTGTTGTCACAATGTTCTTTTTTTTTATTTCTTTTATAATTAAATTTTAATGTTATTAATATTTTTTTGGTACAAGAATGCAAAGACAAAAGAGAAAAGCTAAAGAAAACTATCTAGAAAAACAAACCCCACTAGCATCAGCTAGCAGACAAAGATTTAAACCAGCAGGCGGGAACGGGATAGCTATGGAAGTGAAGACTTCATTGTTGTGGGCATCATGCTTAGCTAAAAAGTCGGCGCAAGCGTTGCCTTCATGGTAGGTGTGGAGGATGGTAACATGTCAATTCCTATTCAGGATGTCCTTGATGTTATTAATGATGGCTGCATAGTGGTGCCACTCATCTACCGTTTCAGTTATTAATTTAAGAGTTGTCACGGAGTCGGAATAGCACCACAAGTTCCTAATGTTCAACTCCCGAGCTAAATGAAGGCCTTTATAAATTGTCATAAGCTCCGCATGGAGTAATGTTATTATTTGCAACAAGTTTGATTGAAAATGATTAAAATTTGATATTTTTAATATTGAAGGATCTTTGCAGAAATTGTGAGATCTACGAGGACATGAATGACAAAAAAAAAAAGTAACACTCCTTGACGTATAAAGATGAGAATGAAGAGTATTTTAGATGAGAAGGAGTGAGAAAGTATCTTCCGCTCAATTTCTGCCCAGTCAACAATCAGTTTTATGGTACAAAGTTTTACGGTACAAGTGTTATCACCTTTGTTGATTTCGGGTGTGGTTACGGTGCATAAGCCCAAACTTATGCACCATGCATAAACTTGCTTCCTACACCCATCATATTTGCTTCCTACACCAAAAGTCAACCAAAGGTCAGCCCAAGCCCAAAATTAGGCAATCCATTACTCGCGCGCCCCCCATATACTATCTCATTACTTGCGCCCCCCCCTTTTGCTTAGCGCACCCCCCATTTTTTTTCCTTTTTCTCCTAGATTTCTAGCGCGCCCCCAATTTTTTTCCCTCCTCCAAACTTCTAGCGCACCCCCCCAAATTTCTAGCGCGCCCCCCGTTTCCAATTAAATAATAACTTTTGTTCCTTTGAAGTATATATTATAAAAATCCATTTTTAATTAATTTTCGTCATACACCCCCTCGAAGCCCAACATAATAACGAATGGTTCATGTATATATAAAGCATACTTGTCAAACATACAATTTAATTTTAAGTTTTATCAATCATAATCACAATATAAATAAAATTTCATACATTAATTACATATATATATATATATATATATATATATATATATATATATATATATATATATATATATATATATCGATTTTTCTTTACAATAAAGAAATGATCGAATCCAATATCTCATGCATACTATCCAAATTTTTTTCAACCAAACTAACCCTAATTGCTTTATATGATTTTTTGCTTTATGTAGCATGGTTTTGTAAAATAGTTATGTGATGTTTTACTTAATAACAATGGTTTCAATGTATAACATGTTGACACTAATGCCCATATGAAACCATTTAACTAAAATAATGGTTTCAGTGTATAACGCTATGAAACCATTTAACTAGACTAATGGTTTCAGTGTATAACATCTTGAAACCAAATAACAAGACTAATCGTTTCAGTGTATAACGCTATGAAACCATTTAACTAGAATAATGGTTTCAGTGTATAACAGTATGAAACCATTTAACTAGACAAATGGTTTCAGTGTATAACATCTTGAAACCAATTAAAAGGACTAATGGTTTCAATGTATAACATCTTGGCACTAATGCTCATATAAAACCATTTAACTATAATAATGGTTTCAGTGTATAACAGTATCAAACCATTTAACTAGACAAATGGGCGTGGACGCGCGTCACTGTTCATCATCTTCCTCACCCATTTTCTGCAGAAACGGGTCACGACGACCCGGTTCGTCGACCCGGTTCGTTCTCCCTCAATAATCAACGAAACTCGACGTTCTTTATACCGTTTTGATCGTCGTTCGATTTTATGAATGTTTCCGGTATTAATTTTCGAAATCGGTGATCGAATCGCATGTAAAATGTGGCAGAAATTGAGCAAGCAAAAATATAAAGTTCTTTAGTTATGATTATTACATGTGTAAAATCATCTGATGGCTGTGAATGACTTATGCACCATACATAATAAAAGGCTTATGCATATTAACTATTGCCGTTAATTTCATAGGAAGAAATCTCTCCGGTTTAAAGAGGGTGGTTATCACTTTTTGATTCAAGGAAGCTTGACAACAATAAAAGACGCGGCAATGGCTTTGCTAGAAGCAATTCGTGGTGCTGGTCTCATGTCATTTTTTAGAGTGATTCTAAGATTGTTGTGGATGTCATACATGTATTAGAGTGATACTTTAGTGATATTATTACTTCCATTAAGTTGTTGTTAAGCTTATATTCTAACTTTGAGGTAAAATTAAGGCTTAAATATCATATTAGTCCATGTATGTTCTCGTTTTTTTTGTTTTAGTCTCTGTATGTTTTTATTTTAAACACTCATTGCATTCCAATTTCTTTTGATTTTCGTCCCTCCCGTCTCAAAAATGCTAACGTGGTTAACAGCGTAACATGTGACATGCTGACGTGGCAAATGAAGGACCAAAACAAAAAAAATTATTATTGAAGGACCAAAACCAAAAAATAAAGTTTAAAATCCAAAAAAAGAAACATAAAAATACCAATTTTTTTATATAAGACAAGTTATATTATCATCAACTTTTTAGTGCCTTAATGGTCACTTTTTAGTTATATTATATTAAGGCGCCGTTTGGATTAACTTATTTTTGAGCTTATGCAATATAAATTATGTTTTATGTTATTTTACAAATTCACACTAGTGAAAATTGTATTTTTATAAGCTATTTTATCATAAACTACCTTGACAAATTTATAATACTCCCTCCATTTCAAATTAATTGACGTTTTAGAAAATTTTATTTTTTATAGCCATATTTTTTAGCATGTCCTAAACCAATTTTAGCACACTGTGAGCAAGTTTTTACACTATAGACTTATGGATTTTAAATTTTAGCACTCTTATATATGTATTTTTAAAATTTTGTTTTTTATTTGAAAAAAAAATTAAAGTAAAAAATGTTAAAAAATTGTTTTTGTTTTTTTGGTTTTGGTCCTTCGTTAATATTTTTTTTGGTTTTGGTTCTTTATTTACCACGTCAGCATGCCACATGTCACGCCGTTAGTCACGTCAGCATTTTTGAGACGGGAGGGACGAAAACTAAAAGGAATTGAACATGCAGGGAGTGTTTAAGAAAAAACATACAGGGACTAAAACCAAAAAAACAGAAACATACAAGGACTAATGTGATATTTAAGCCTAAAATTAATTAAACGGTAAGCAAATATACGGCTCATACTTTAGTTAGGACGACTATTCCTTATTCAGTTATTCTAATCACAATTTATTTGATTTCATTCCTCGTTATATCGAGAATATTATTATTAATGAATTAAATTGAATATGTTTTTGTTAAAAAAACATAATAAATAGTGATGTCTCTATCGCTTAATTGATATCACACCCAAAAGTACACAAATCAAGTTTCTTAAGATAATGTTACATATAAATAAACCAAAATTTTAAGGCAATTATTAAACAAAATCATGATATCATGAGCATGTTTTTTTCAGTTTTAAAAAAAATAGATTTTTTCTTTGTATTTTTTAAAATAGATTTTCTAAAATCGATTTTTAAAATAATACAAGTTTTTTTATATTTATTTTTTCTAAATTGAAACACTAGTTTTGACATCACATAACATAAATACAGAAGATCAAAATATAGTCAACATTACAATTTTTTCAAAAAGTTGTATTTTTAAAATGATTTTTATGAAAATCTATTTGAAATAACTTCAAAATTAAATTATTTTTTTAAATTTTGATATCCAAAAAAAGTTTCAATAAAATGATCAAATACCCAAAATCACATTTTAAAAATAACTATTCAAACCAAATTTTTATTTGAAGCTTTTATAAAAAGTTTCTTCGTAAATTTTTTTTACACAAAATTATATAATACTATAAGAATCTATTTTTAAAAAATCTATAACAAACAAGCCCCACTTTCTGGCTTTTCTTTGTAGGTTCTTCATCACCATTCCACAATTGAGTTTTACTTTGTTTTTTTTCAAGTAAACATATAATCATATCTGCTTCACAAAAATACTTTAAAAATCAGAAAGTAGCCAACAATAATATGTGCATTACCTCATCATCATCCATATCATCATTGACGCATTAAATTGAGCCAGTATTTTTGAATAACCTAAGAAACAAATAGTTAAATTACATTAAGAAAAACAATTATGGATTATAAAAATGATAAATAGAGATGATTGTCTTCCTTCAACCTATTGCGTTATGGACTTAAAACACAACCACTGGAACTAAAGAGTAGTCTCTTGCAATCTTTTGCAAAATTGAAGATTTCAAACTACTTTGTTTCTCCATCCTAATGTGTCAATTTATTTTTTGCTACTCAGCCAAGACATACACGAGAAGAGAGAAGCGCGGAAACTTGGAATCGAACCTAGACACCGCATAAAACATTTTCATAGTCAACCACTAAATTGTAACAACGGGTGCCATTAAAAATAACTCTGAATTCAATCTTTGCCTAGTAAAGTCCATGTACTAAATGAGATTTAGTGATAATCTTTGTAATATATTATTTAGTCAGAACCCACAAATGATCACAAAGGTTGCTGTGGTGTAGTGGTTATCACGTCAGTCTTACACACTGAAGGTCTCCAGTTCGATCCTGGGCAGCAACATTTTTACGTTTTTTTTGTATTACAAAAATAAAAATCCAAGAGTGAAAGCTTCTTGATTTGATGCAGCTAAGAAATAATAATCACTTTAAAGTTTAAACCAGAGATGAACCTATAAGAAACTAAAGTAACAAAAACAATTACTAAAAGGGAATGCCAAAGTAAGATCACCACAAATATGAAAATTAATTATATCATATCAATATGCATATAATCAAGTGCATAAATTCACCAGCTCAATTCAACTGAAATCAGTAAATTATGTACATCACTCAATCACACTAAAAAATTAACCTTGTCCCTTTTCGCCATTCTCTGCATAAGCCGATTATCCCACCTATGCATTTACAGTTTTATACCTGCAAAAATCAGGAATTTTATATATCCCCCCAAAATCTTTCCTTTTAATTATACCCCCACCTTAACCAAAATTAAGTAACAATAATCTTAAAAAGTCTTCCCACAAGTTTATGTATAGGCTAAGTAGAATTTTCAAAATACATTGCTATTATCTTCTGTGCCTCTCAGGAAATGATTTAGCAGGTTGAAGGCTACGCCTTAGTGGAGCACCCACGACTGTGGTCTGCGAACGTGTCACCATATCAACCATTGAAGGAGTTTGATATGATTGCAAAAGACTAGTGCTGTCGGTAGAATCGCCACGTGTCGTTGCTCTTTGCGCTGAATGTGAGCTCAATCCTGACAGAACATAAGCTCTTCCAGACTGCTCGTAGACATGTTGGTTTGCCATTCTTTCCTGCATTTCCTTCAGTTCAGCAGAAAGTGCAATGCATAACCGATCACCGGCTTTAGCAGAAACAGATTCAGACAATATCTTATGACAGCTATCTAAGACGGAAACTGCAGCAGACAATTCCCCGCGTTCGGCTGCAGCTCTTGCCTCGGCAATTGCCTCTGCTGCTCGCAGCCTGTTCCGCTGTCTGTCTACTTCGATTGACACAACTAGTTCTCTACCTATGTTAGGTCTCTCGATTTTTACGTCACTAGTTTCTTCCAAAGCTACCATTTCCTTTGATATATGATCTCTGTAAAGGCCTTTAACATTCAACAATGACATTTCATCATTGGAACCGTCAACTGGAATATTGACTGTCACCAAAAAGTCCCTCTCTTCTTCAGCATACAAATCCCCAACATTAATATAAGCCGTTCTTCCATTGGCCGTCAAGGTCGTTCGATAGCTTCCTGCTTTTACCGAACTAAGTTCGAGCCGAGGATGAACACACGCGATTTCTAATTGTAGTTCCTGAACTACTACACTCAAGAGTCCACCAATACACTGCGCAAATGCATCCTGAATTACGTCCTCGGCTTCAATAAAAGAAAATGTACCTCCTGATATCTCAGAGATTGAATGCATTGAAGTAGCATCGTGGTCAGCGCCAAAGCCAAATGCATGCACCGGTATCTGCGAGCCTATACCACCATTATTACGGTGAATGGTGTTTGGGACAAGTGACTGGTAACCTGTTCCGACATTCGGTCTGGTATTGACTGTGTATGTATCTTGTCCGTCAGAGAGTAATATGATGCTGCAAACTGGATTCTTACACCGACGATCGGAAAACACTTTGGCACCTTTCCTCAAGCCTTCAGCAATGTTTGTTCCACCATTTGAAACCAAAGAATTAACGGCTTGTAATGCCTCTTGCCGTCCAATTTCAGTCATCCTCCGAAGAGGAAAGATGCGGCGAGCTGTAGACGAGAAGGCAATGACGGACAGACGGTCTGAGGGACCCATATTCTGAATGACGAAACCCATAGCTCGTTTTAGCAATGCAAGTTTAGTACCTAACATGCTACCGCTTACATCAAGAACTGTAACAAGGTCAACTGAAGCGCGGGAGTTTTCAACCGGAGGTGGTGATGAGTCAGTATCGTTTCCCGATATATTTTGTTTTCTCTGTGACTGAGGAGCTTTGAGATGAATCAACACAGCAAAGGCATCACGAGAGGCTGATTTCTGAACAGATGAAACCTCAGGATATGTTCTGATCTCAACTTTATTTATTATATCATGATTCGTCTCGTTACTATCGTTGTTGTGATGAATTGAAGCATGTTGATCAATAGGTTCATCATCGTCAAAAATAGCCGGTTCAGAAACATGATAAAGCGACGAAATCTGTCCACTTGCATTAAGTTGAGTAGAAGAAGGAAGCCTTCTTATGGGAGTTGGCCAGCCATCTTCTCTTGTTAATTGACTGCTTCGAGGAGTCAAAGCAGGGCTTTGAAAAGGAACTTCTTTCCATTTTGATCGACAAACGGGGCAAATTTGGTTCCCGTGTTTTACATTAGAAGTGATGCAGTGGAAATGGAAAGAGTGAGAGCATTCTGCAGTAAAAATGGCATGGCCATTCCCTGGTTTCATTGTGTTCAAGCATATTGCACAAGTACCCTGCGGATTATACGGATAAAAATATCAGATGAAGAATCAAAAGTATACACCACATAACATAGGCAACAAAGGAATCCAATTTTTATCAACCAAGTTCCCTGTAGACATCAAAAAGACTCCACGAAACTCATACCACCAAAACACCAGTCCTATTTGGATAAACAGCTTAATTAGCCGTTATAGCGGCACTTCTCATACAAGTGCTTATGTATAAGTTATTTCTATAACAAGATAAAATAATGTCAAATTATTTTCATATAAGCTATAACTTGTTTTCATAAGCAATCATCTTACAAAAATAATCTGAAAACAGCTTATGACATGTCATAAACAGTTCTCACAAGTCCTCCCAAACAGTCTTACAAGTGCTTACGTTAGCAGATAAACTTAAATAAGTCAATGCAAACAGGCTCTCATACCCTAAAGGCCTAAACACACCAATATATCTGAAATCAACACAGAAAAAGTGTATCAGAGTATTAAGATCCCCATAGGCTTTAAAAATAAAAATTATAAATCTTAGCTTTTGAAGAACTCTAGGATCTTAATACAAACATCCACAAGCTCTTACAACTATCTAAATTAATTAATCTGTTACATATGAAAAGAATCTACATCAGCCCCACAGACATAATAATTTAATTTAATAGTAACTGTGATTTCAAACTAGTGATTTCGAAGCTCAGTTGTTTAGATAAAGCTAAACTGTAAATTTGACCGTGGTTGAAAAGTAAGCCGACCAGTGGTAACAACAGGTCCTAACTACTACGACATTGTTTGGTTAAGCAACTTAATTTAGCACTTATCATATAAGTGCATGTTTTATTTCCATAGCAAAAGATAAAATCAAATCAAATTGTTTTCATATAATTTATGAGCGGTTTTCATAAGTTATTCTCAAACTTTAAATAGGTAGGACGGCGTGGTTGCTGTGTTGAGCCATGCCATGGAATTGAGAGCTCCAAGTGGGACATTTTTGGTAAGCATAATGGCGATGCGGGATCATGGAGAGCTTATGGAAATAAGTTAAAAACAGTTTATGAACATGTCATAAGGTGTTTCATGAGCTCCTCAAAACAGTCTCACGACTCACGAGTGCTTATACCAGAAGATAAGTTCAAATAAGTCAATTTGAACAAGCTCTAAGTTCAAATCCCATTTCAATGGCCAGTGGCCACACATATATAGATCAAAGCTTTTTAAGATAAAGTTATTATTAATCAAACAAACTCAAAAATA
This sequence comes from Trifolium pratense, assembly GCF_020283565.1. Lineage (NCBI taxonomy): Eukaryota > Viridiplantae > Streptophyta > Magnoliopsida > Fabales > Fabaceae > Trifolium > Trifolium pratense. The sequence continues at coordinate 17,172,637 of NC_060062.1, read as the reverse complement.
AAAAAACATGGCCATTCTATACTAATATCAGCATTAGTAAGTTATTAAAATAATGAAACGAAAAAAGAAGCAAGTTCATTGAATAGGCAAATCTGAACAGTGGCACAATAAAGTGGTCTTTAAAGAATGCAATATTTGCAAAGGTCACTATTAGCACATTATAATGTCTAATAACACTGCCATCATGTCCCAATGTAGGTCCACCCCACTAATAAGACCAAATGCATAAAAAGATGAAATAGAATACAACCTATCTTTACCACACATTCCCACTTAGATGCCAAGATTCTCAACTAAATCTATCACTTATATACTACAAAAGATAAAACTAAGGTCAACGTTTAGTGGTCAAAAACCTTTGAGTAAACCAAGGGAAAATAAATATAAATCATATGATACAATAATCACAATAATTTATTATAAAAAAATAAAAGTACTATTACAAAGTCTCTAATCACAACTATAGAATTGATGCTTTCAAGACATTGACTAATAAAATATAGAATGACATAGAAAGAAGGAGAAATCAAAGATGATTTATTCAATGATGTAGCATTTTATTTTATTTTAGTAGAGTATATTATATTATTTATCCTGCAAAATTCCAACTTTTACTTTGTCCATTGAGCTGAATTTCACAATCAATGGTTATGGGGTCATTTTGTTTTGATTATGTCCTCATTCTTATAATGGAAAGGGAAGAAAAATAAAATAATTTATGCCGCTCTGACACTACAGATTGAAGGTGTGTCTGATGTGTCTAGGTTGTCTGATGTTTGACATATGTCGGTGCCCGACACAAAACTAATATTTGTGATTACATTTAACCACTTCTAACCTTTTCAAATTAGAATTTGAATCCTCTAAAGTGAGCAAGAGTATAAAGTAAGAAAAAGTGAGAAAATCACCGGTTGCTATTTTAACAAATTCATGATTTGATTTGTTGATCAATGACTAAGATTATTCACTTTACACTCTAAAATGAATTGCTCACTTTAGGGAAATCAGATTCTTCAAATTATTACTGATATCTACGTGTTGTGTTTGATGTTCGTGTCCATCCTTAATTGGAAATAATGCATCCACTACCACATCCACAAAATTGAATAGTAAATAAGGAATGGATGAAACAAGAAGAAAGGTCTTAAATTCAAACCATTTCTAGCAATTGGTCCTCCACTCCACTATATCATTCCCCCACCCATAATGGGTTTGAAAACAACACAATCAAGAATAAAAACTTTACAAAGAATAGTCAAAAAGGAATGACTCACGCTCCACCCAATTCAAAGATAAAAAGGCAAGCCAAAACTAACCCTTGATTATAGCTCAATTAAACATTCATTTAATCATATCCATTCATTGAATCATTACAAGAATAGTAACTAAGCTAAAAGTGTTAGTATTGGTAATTTTTTTCTTAATCTACCAAAAGGGTAATTGAAAAACATAAAAGATAATTGACGCCAGAACTGATCTCCGAACCCGAACATTGGTGGTGAAAACAAAAAAACATAAAGATAACAACATAATCATAATGAATTAATGATCAATGAATCTACCATGGACATTCAATAGTGAAGATGAAGCAAAAGGGTAAATTTTAGAAACACCCCACAAGAAAAAGAGAGATAAAAATTGAAACTTTATATGAAAAAAATTAAAGGGTAGCTGCAAATTGGCATCACCTTGGGGGATTTGAGTGACCGGAGACCAGAGGAAGAAGGTGATCGAGTACTTTGACTATAGCCGGAGGTGTCACCGGAGGATGAGATAGAACCGGAGAATCTTGCGGCGGCGTTATTGAGTGATGAAGATGAATCATCTAAAGGTGTAGGAATGTGAACACAAGAATTTAAGCCAAGAGCTAGTTTCACTTTTCTCCATTTGCTTGACATACTTGTTTTTTTTTTTTTTGTTTAGAGTTGAGAGTTAGATGATGATTTAGGAGTGAGAGAAAAGGGTGTGGAAATTGGAGAGGAATGTGAGTTTGTTGTTGTGGTGGAGAAGAAACATGGTAGGAATGGATATTAGGAACAAGACAGTGAAGTATGGGGTTTAGGTAGAAGAGTAGGAGTAGAAACTAATCAATGAGAGAGAGAGAGAGAGAGAGAGAGAGAGAGAGAGAGAGAGAGAGAGTTTTGAAAAAATGAATGAATGGATTATGAATGAAGATTTTGAGGTGAGAGATGATGAATGGTTAGTGGTCAATGGATGGAGAGTGGAGTAGCTGAGATGGAAATCATTATTGTAATTGTTTTATTTTAATCACTTTGTGATATTATTGTATTATTTTTATTTTGAAAGAATTTGATTAGTTGCCGATTCAGAAAATTTTGTTGGTGGAAACTAAAAAATATATTAACAAATTTTATAAAATATACAATTAATAATTATAGTGATAAAAAAAGCTCAAAATACATAAAATAAGAAGTTTTGTATAAAAAAATAATTATAAATTAAGAGATAACCTATGTGAAAATTGAAAAAAACAAAAAAAAAAGAGAGAGAGAATAATTATAAGAAGTTGATGCTTCGATAAATTGAGAGAAGAAGATAATAATTAAGAGATAAACTGTGTGAAAATTGAAAAGTTAGAGTAGTGAAAAGTTAAAGATAAGAAGATAAATTTATGGTGCGGGTGGAGAATACATAGACATGAGTTTTAGATTTTAGCCAGTTTAAGTAAGTGGGAAGAGATTCAATTTTTGATTTTTATGTATGATAAGAAGATAAAACTTATTTCATGTCAACTGATTTATTTAACTATAGATGATATTTTTTTTTCTTTTTTTTAACAAGTCAAAATGATATATATATATATAGTCTTTCAGCACAAGATGTGCCAAGAAGACTGAACAATGTTACAATAGAGTCAAAATACAATAATCAAAAGAAACTATACAAGGTCCAAGCAAAGCATAGGACTAGACCACCAAATATGGCAGTTCAAAGCTAAAGTACTATCGTCGCTTTCAATCACCTATAAGAAAAAGTCTTGATCTTATCCAGCATATGATGCACCGAATTTGATGAGCCTCTGAACAATCTGTTATTTCTTTCGGTCCACACAACCGACACACAAGCAAGCCATATGAGCTGCATGAAAGAATGTCGTGCTCGAATACCACACAATGATGGGCCGCCACAGATAGAATCTCTCGAGAAACCAGGTTTGCTTTGGTACGTAACATGCATCCAGTGGCGGAACTAGAAAAAATATCGTGGGTGGGCCGAAAAATAGTCAATCTATTTTCAAATTGAATTTTTTGCTCTTCTATTTTCACATGTTACTATTTTGGTACCAACAAACTATATTTTTACTCTAAAAATTGTGATTTTTGGTTATAAAGGTGATTTATTGTCTCCAACATTGAATCTAAATATGAAATATCAAATTTGAGACCAAAACTCACAATTTTTTCCCATTAAAATTCGCTAATTTTACAGCAAAAAAGTAATAAAAAAATATTGAGATAGGACTAAAATTACAACAAATGTGAAAATATGGGACTTTAAAAATTTAATATTAATTAAACATATTTTTTATGTCATTTCATATTTATATACGCTAGTTCAACTGCTAATTTTATCTATTATTATAAATTCAATTAATTATGAACTAACATTTACACTAATACTTGAACTAATATGTGTACCGAATTACTTATAGTCATCAATAATATACTCTAAATTAATATTTATATTAATATTTATACATATATATACCGGGTAACTTAAAATCATTAATAATACATTTAAATTAATACCCTACATATAAAAAAAATTATTTTTTGGTGGTGGGGGTGGGCCGCGGCCCACCTCAGCCCACCCCTAGGTCCGCTGATGCATGCACCACGAACCGTATAACCATCATCCAGGTCAGACTGTCACTGCCACCTATATGGAACATGATCTTGCAAAGAGAGAGTAAGTAATAAAGACTGACACTCCCCCAACATCTCCTCCTCACACGCCCTCAATTGACGCCGCCACACACACGCCTCCCCTCCAGCCCCCCAGCCTCGCATAAACATCTCAGCCACTGAAGCCGAATTGTTTTCTGCCAAGTCAAACAGCAGTCCAAACCGCTCCCTCAACGAGGTCCCATCCACCCACGGTCTAGAAAAAAGATTAAATTACAATAAAGATAAACTATCTAACTAAACGAGGTGTGGGGACACCCTTACAATCCAACACCAATAGTGTATGCAGAAAATTACAATTAGGAGTGACTAAAACTTGAAAGAAAGAAGCATCAAATCCTTTTTTTCTTAAGGTTAAATTGCACTTTTGACCCCCTAAGGTTAATAAATTTAATTTTTTATAATAATAAATTTAAATTATTGAAAAGGTTAAATATCAATTTGAAAGAGCCATTTTTACCGAAGATTGAAGTACTGGTTAAATATCAACAACCATTTGCACTTGGCTAGCAATTTGAAAGAGCCAATTTTACCGAAGATTGAAGTACTGGTTAAATATCAATTCGTTACGATCCTTCCACAAAACATTAATAGAAAAGCCAAAAAAGTTTGTGTCTTTCCTCATTAGTCATAAGCCTCTCATGGGCTACTTTTCAAATAAGACATCATATTTCAATTATAGTTTATAATGGGTACATTTATATATGTGAAAAGTTAATATAAACCAATAAATTTAATTTTTTATAATAATAAATTTAAATTATTGAAAAGGTTAATAAATTTTTAATTTAATGAAGGTGCAAATTTTAATATATAATAATAATAGTATGAAAATTATTATTTATATTTATTTAAGTAGGTTGGTCTAGTATGCTTAAAAGTTTTTCTACTGCCTGCAGACTAATCTTTTTAGCTAAATAAATAGACTTTTTTAAAAAATTGATCTGCACTTTTTAAAATAATTATATGACCCGAGTCTGAGTGGGTTAGGCCGTAGATCCCTATAAGTTGGTCTGACATATTCTCAGCCCTAATAATAACTAAAAATAATTGACCGATATAAATCACCACAATGTGTGTAAAAATACAACGTTGGACATCTTTTGTGTTGTCAACGTGACTTTTTTTTTTAATATTTTATTAAAGATTAAATATATTTTTTAGGAATATTAAATATATTTTTAGTCTTTATAAATTTTAAAATATAATTCTTAGTTTTATAAATAAATAAATTTTATTTTATATTAATGACGAAGCTAATAATATTTTTACAAGGCAGCAGCAACGCCATACAACAGACAACATAACAGCTGTGCTGCAACGGCAGCAGGCTAGTTCCGGATGCCAGAAATATAATATCGATGTGAGCATATACGAATGTGAGAATGCATCAACGGCAACAGGTCAGTTTCGGTTGGGGGTGATGTCTTCATAATTCCGACGGTGGTTTTATTGCTGCAGATACGAATGTGAGCGTGCATCGACTCTCTACTTTGAAAGGTGAAACCATGCCTTATTGGAGGGGGAAAAAAGGTAAATTAAGTAGCATTAAGGATTAATCCATTACTTGAAATGAAGTTTTTGGCAATAATTTTATAAGAAAATGATCACTTGGAGGTAACTAGAATTAAAAGGTGCACTAGCAGCAACTTGATTTGTACATTCATTCTGACGTGATTCAATAGAGATCTTCAACGACAAAATTATATATGTCCTAGCTAGCTGAAGAAGAGCTTTTGTGGCCTCAAAAGTCAAGGGAGAATTAGGTTGTAACAAAAACAAAACAAAGTAATCATACAAAGGACAATTATTCATTGAAGGGAAAATAAAGGGGCCGGCATGATTGAATCTGAATGATATTTGGTGCGTAGTTATTTTGAGGCCTCATAATTTTTTGAGGAAAATTAATTTTTTCTTTTTTGTAAAATTTACAAAAAGAAATTTAAATTTTCTCAAAAGGTTACATTATCTACCTCCTCTTTGTTGTTCTCTCCTGAAAAAACTTGTCAGGAATATGGTGCAATCTTTGAGTAAGCTTTGGGTTCACCCCTTGGACCGGTCTTGGCCGTCTTTGATCATTTGTTCCTTATGTCGATATACATGATATGCAGCTCAATAAAAGACGTGATTTTCACAGGAAATCCTCATACGATCAGGGTCTCTACACTCAGTTCCCTCTGTTGGTTTCTGACGTCATTAACAACATTAACTTCAAGTTCAATCATTCTATCGAAGATGCCTTCATTTGGACTATGGACCATACAATCATTACTAAAAGTTCAATGGTTCCATCGAAGACACCTTCATTAATGTGATAGACTCTCAATTGTAAGTCATATTGATCTTGATTTACTAATTATTTATTTATTTATTTTTCACAAATTTGTTTAAGATTTTTGTAACCTAAAAAAAAAAGAATAAGAGAAAGAAAATCCCTTGGATTGAAAATGACCTTGACTTGACCAAAAACAGAAAAAGAAAATGACCTTTGTCATTCACACCCTTTTATAATGAAATGAAACACATGCCATATTAGCATTGCTTTGCCGGAGAGGCAAAAAAACTGATGAGTTATTATGTATATTATTGTATCCATCTGGACTCCACTGGTGAGCTTGATCAATGAAAGAAGGCAAGAAAGGCTTGTTAAAGAATATACTGTGTTTTTGTCAAATGAATAAAGTTATGTTGGGTGACTGAGTGAGAGACTGGCTTTTTAGCATAATTTCAACTCATGGTCTATGGACCATACACACATATTATAGCATAATTTATATCGACAGTCAAATGAATATGTGCACCTTTTCGCTAATTTGATTTTTTCTTTTTCCATCAGGATTCGATTTATAATTAGACCATTTACAACTTCCAAATCCCTCTTGATCTCTGTTACCGGGATTCAACTGTGGTCCTTTTTACTAAATTCAGTATTAATCACTATTAGATTAATTAATGATTTATAGCTAATTAGATATTTAATTCTTCTCATTATGAATATCATATTTATTTAATTCACTTATTATAAATGAACTTAATCTAAAATGTACTTATCATATCAATGGAGAACGACTCTAATAGACTGGGTTAATCTTTTATAATGTGACAAATTAAAGTTTAAATATCAGTTGAAAAATATACTTATATTAGTGTCAAGACATCTCAAATAATATTATTTATAGTAGATGATAAACACAAAATAAAAATATTGCCTTGAGAATGAGCACATAGTTTTAGTTAGATATTTTAAATAAAAATTGAAAGTGTACGTGTAACTTTTTTTTTTTCTTTTTTTCTCATCTTCTAATCTTAGTAGACGTCATTACTTTTTCTCTTCTTCTTGATCTATAGAAAGGTGATTTAGAGTCGATTTAGATCCAGAATCACACCCCCAAATTATTTTTTCTTTGTATTTTAGTTAAATAAGTGTGTTTTCAACGTATATTTAGTGTTTCTTTAACCTTTTTTTTTGTTGTGTTATTTCGTCGTCTGGGTGTGATGTTGTTTGTTTTTATTTCCCATCTTATTTTTATGTCTTAGTACGGAGTATTGTTGGCCCATCTTGGTTCGGATTTCCATTTGTTTCAGGTAGAAGAATTAAGTTTCATCTAGTGCAAATCCAATCAATCACTTTTGTGTCATCAACATTCAATGCTACAAATCTAGAGGCGTTTGATATTTCGGACACTTCGATATAGTCAAATGTATAGGCTTATGCAATTTACAGTTTTATGTTATTAACATGGATATTATGAAGTTGTTCACATATTCATCCTTTTTATTTGTTGAAAAAAAATATGTTGGAGCGGGGTATTGGTGGGAATGAGTGGAGGTGGAGGAGAAGACGTTTTGTTTGGGAAGAGGATGTGATAGTTCATTGTTCTTTTTTTTTTATAATGAAGAAGGCCTATGCCCGAAAAAAAGAATTATGATGGAATGAATCTAGGGGTCGTTATCCCCAATACATCAGCTAACATCACATTCTGACACTCTCGAAGACATGATTCATAAAAAATCACATGTTTATCAATATTACAACCAATATTTGCAAGTATATCGGCACATTTATTCGCCTCACGGTATGAGTAGTGTTGCACTACCACTTCCCACTCTAAATCCAATAGTTGACGGATTCGACTAATCAAAGCTCCTCCTTGAGGACTGCCTCTCCCTTTCATGCGAAGAACATATTCCACCACCATAAAGTCAACATTCACTTCAATTTTATTGTATCCCAAAGTTGTTCTTTTGGTAGAAAAGTTTAGCCTTAATTTAAGTTGATTGCCTTTTGACATATGGTTATGGAGGTTTGAACATAATGAGAAATATGAGATCAAGGAAGTTTAGAAGTTACTATATCAATGTTTAGAGAGGACTAGATCTTATTGTCAAAGTTTGGGACAAAAGTGTTCCTTTTAAGGTGTCCTTATTTGTTTGGACATTCTTACATAATCAGTTTTCGAACAAGAAAAATTTATTCAAATGTGGAATTATAAATTGTTGCAAATTGTCTTGAAAACGAAGAAGACAGCAAAAACTTACTATTTTGGCGCATCGAGCGGAATTCTGGTTCCCCAGGGCGAAATTTTCAGCAGGAATGAAGCTGACTTTCTGTTTTTGCGCCCTAGGCGGAAAAAGCTGCGCCCTGGGCAAAATTTTACGAAGTAATATATATATATATATGTCACGTTTTCTGATATTTGTAAGAGAATTTTAGGGTTTCTAAAGCCAACAAAGAGACTAGGGTTAAAAGAGATCATCTTGGGAAGACTCTAGGGTTGGAGAATCATTCTATCATCTTGGAAAACACTTTCATATTGAATTTCTTGGTCACGGGAATAAATTCGGGCTTAGGGTAGAATTAGGAGCAAGGCTAATTCTTGTAACTCTATTGTGAGATTTCATTGTAATCAAGAACATCATTTGATAGTGGATCGGAGAGATGCTCTATCCCCCAGAGTAGGTCACATTGACTGAACTGGGTAAACAATTCTATTGTGTTCCTTTTCTTTATCGCTTTATATTTTGATTTGTGATTATTATTGCCGATCTCATTATTTGATTGCTTAATCGTTATTTGCTCCACACATCAAGTATTTTATTGGTGTGATTCAATCCGAATTCACAACATAAATTCATATCCATGTTTGTGCAGTGGTGAATGTAGTGTTGAAGAAAATTTAAATTATCTTCGTTTTTTTTTGACAAGATAAATTATCTTTTATTTGATTGTGTAATATCTTGGATATGTGTCTCTTGTGCTCTCACAAATATCACAATTGTTTTATGTCCACCAATTTTGTTGTAGGTTCCATATCATATTATGGGGAGTGAAAAGAATGTTTTTATCTCATTTGGTTGGCTAGAATTTGAATGATTTAGAAGACTCGTAATAAGGAAATTAGAGTTGAGCTTATCATCTAATCTATATAAGAAATTTGATTGTTCAGGAAAATTCTTAATTGTCCTTACTTAAAATGATGCTATGTGCCCAAAGTAAGGGCAATTGATGTCCAAAATTTAACAAATTGAACTAAGGTAGCAAGTAACCAAGCCATTTTTTGAGCAAACTAAGCCGTTTTGGCTTTAATGTAAGTGAAAAAAATCATATTTGCACCAAGCCACATATTTCTCTTAACCGGACTGGTTGGGATCAAAGGAGAAACTTTTTTGTATCAAGCCACATGCACAAAGCCACATGCTCCAAGCCACATGCTTCTCATATTTGCATCAAGCCACATGCATCAAGTCACCTATCACATCATAACTTTTTTGTTTCTCCCAACCTAACTTTTCATTCAAATTCAAATTATTTTCCCACCCTTAAATTTCACTATATACACATTTGAAATTTCAATCACTTTCATTGCTCTACTTTCTCTCTGGTTTTATTCTTACTTTCTTTCTAAATCTTTAACTACATTTTCCTTAAATATATAATAATGTACTAAATAAATTAAACAATGGACAAAATATTATACTAATATTTTTCTTTTTATTTAAAAAAACTATCTTATACAGGATAAGTTCCGACTGATATAAATTTCAAAATATCATATGAAACAAATTTTAACTGATAAAAATTTTAAACTACTTATCATATGTGAGACAAGTTCTAAATTAGAAAAATTTGAAAATAACTATTTTATACAAGATTATATAAGTTCTAACTTATATAAATTTCAAAATCACTATTTTATACGAGATAAGTTCTAACTAGTCACTGTTCGACTAAGCTTTAGTGACGGCTCAGGCCGTCTCTAACTAGTCAAACTTGGGAATTGCTAGTGGCGGTCCTGGCCGCCAGTAGTTCTGCTGCAACCTGCCACGCTCTGCAGAGAATAGTGGAAGCTGACACAACATCGGTTTGCGGCAGTCTAGGCCTCCAGTACGTCCTGTGGTCCTTGAAGTGACCGTTGCTAGCTTGTGGCGGTCTGGGCCGCCGGTACGTTTCGCCAGATTGGTTTTCGACGGCTTTGGCCGCCAAGAACATTACCGACGCCTTATTTACTGGCGTAACGTGGCCACCAGTAATTATTCAGTTTCTGGCGGTTTTTGCCTCTTCCTGAGAGCTTTTGGCCGCCAATAAATGGTTGTTTTCTTGTCGTGATTGTGGGGATCCCTTGAGGATTGTGTTGTTTGGGGCTCAAATGCGGGGAGTTTTTCCATGCATAGGAGAAAGTTCCCCGTAGAGGCTCTATGTATATATTAAAGTATTTTATATATTATATTATTTACATTTTCACACAATATGTGTGTATAAGTTTTGTTTATATGTAACATGCACCGTTGCACAAGACTCGAACAAATATCTTAATTTTTTATTTAGATTAAACTTTAATTATTATTTTTTACAACTAGTTTGATCGAAAACAATAAAAATTTAATATTTTTTTAATGTTGATGGGATCCTCGCAGAAACAATGGAATTTGTGTGAATAAGGATGATAAAAGAATACACCCTAAAATCAAAAATAAAAATGAGTGATATTTTAGATGGTAAAGTAAGTAGCAAGAAAGTATCTCCATTTAATCTTAGTCCATATTCATGTATGATAGTGGCTCAAATTGAAGAGAAATGACTTTGAATATGATTTCAAATTCACTATGATGTCTTAGTCGTATGTGATTTTGTAATATTATTTGTTTTTGGTCTTGGATATTTTGGTGTAGATAGTTGTTTTGATTTCATTGAGAGTTTCGCATGGAAAATATCACTAATAAACCATGTGAACTTAATTGTTATGTACGACAATTGAACCTCTATTTTGTTCTTAATCGGTGAATATATAAAACGTTTAAAGTTCAAACATCGACCGCTGCATACAAGCTCATGAAAATTGTAAACTTATTTTTAGTGTCTTTTTTATTAATAATTTTATGGACTAGATTAATAAAAAAAAAACACATTAAAAACTAAATTAACTACTTAAAAAATATATTGAGATACTAATATGATACTAATGTGGACCACGAGTTCTTTGTTAAAAGTGATTGAAAATTCAAATTCAACTATGCTAAATGTTGTAATAATCAACCACAAGAATAATCAACACACAGATAGGAATGTCATGTCAGGAAAATAAGACAAATCTTCCGCTTAGTGAACCCTTATCTTTAATATATGTTACTAACATTATTACATCAGCTAACTTTATTCAACCCTATATACATATAACTGCTCTTCTGAATCACACAATTAAAAACATAAAAGGAAAATTGATGATAAGATAGATATTAATTTGGTCAACAGCTACCTTTCAACCATTTTTGTGGCATGATTAATAAATTAGAGGGGTTGTTGTTTGTTCCTTTAGAAAGAAAATAAAATACAAAAAACTACGTACGTGTATAAGTATAATGCTTAATTTGGGTGCTCTAAGCAAACCAAAGAGCATTTATAATTTTATTCAAATATATAATTTTTGTATTTTTTATGGAAATTATGAATAATTCGATCATAATTAATATTTTTTTTAAAATAATCAAAACAATAATATTTAATTTGTTTTATGATATATAATTAAATCTATATTTAATATAATTAATTTGTATATATCAACACTTTTTTTAACAAGCAAAAATGTGATATATATTAATACTAACAGAATAGTCTCCTCATCACAAGGCTGTCGAAAGAGAGTGCGAGAATTTAAAATAAACGTCAATTTTCTTTTAACATAAATAACATGTTAGTCGATGCCCAAACAGATAAACGGGCTCGATCACCAACTATTGAAGTTCGAGACTAGAGTAGGATATGTTGCCTTCATCCACCAAAAGGAGTAGAGTTTGACTTTGTCTGATAGTTGAGGTAAGAACTACTCTAAATTTTTGAATAATCTATGATTTCTTTCATTCCATACAACCCAAATACATAAGAGTCAGAAAAGTTGCATAAAGGAGTGGCACGCTTTCAGACCACCTAATAAATAAATAAATTTAAAAAAGAGTTCTGATAGGTTTTGAAGATCCACCCATATATACCATGTACCCCATGCTTGGCACGAGTCGTTATACTAGTTATAATGATGTCGTAGATAAGATCTTAACAATTTTTTAATTTAAAACATTTATTTTAATAAATGCAACAATAATATGTAAGGTCTTGCTTAACTCTAATTTTGTTAGGTTGCTCAACTCTAATAACATGAGTTCAAAATAAAATAAAGGAAAATGTTAAATAGGGCACCCGGTGCACTAATTAAACATATGAATAAGAAAATTTTGTTTTGAAACTCGTGCATTCAATACATTGAAAATGTAAAAAATTGTTTTTATCGACATTAACTTTATGTTTTATTTCTATTTTTTGTATGTTTAACAAGTACACCCGGTGCACCGTTTAACATCACCCTAAAATAAATTATTATGCTTTCCACGAGTTTGTACTCTTTTTTCTCTATTTTTACACATCAATAGTGAGTGGTGCTACAACTACAAGTGACCGATAGATTTTGAGATATCAACATGGTTAAGATGCCTCTTCCCTACAGGCTACAATTGATATGAAAATACTATTTCATTTAACAGCCATTAATTGCAATCCCAAAGATAACCATGTACTTAATTACATTCCATATATATGTACATATGGTATCACCATTATCAAAGTTCTGTCCTAAATTGAAGTCAGAAGCCCGCTTAAACTGGCGGCAAAAGGAGCTTGTATCATTGCCTATGTGTTAGGACAACTATGCAAAAATGTATGATGTATGAACACTTTCTCTGGTCATTCATCATCTGATAAACAGACAACATCAGAAGGTGTAGCTTCTTGGACCGAGGTAGCCGGCATGCTGCTACTTGTGCCAACTTGAGAATGATTCAAAGAAGCCAAATCTGACGTACGTTGCTGAGTATTTGGCAGATTAATGCTAGATTGACTATTAGCACTCATGTGCATATCCATAGCAGATACGGTAGGAGTGGGGAACCCACCCGTGTTCGAATGGCCATGTGCCCTATAAGGACCAAACTGAGAGATTGCCGGCAATGGTCCGGGAAACCACTGTGAGTTACCAGGTGCTGGTTGACTTGGCATACCATGTGGAACTTCACCGAGACTAGAGGGTGGTACAAATGTTGAGGGTCTACAAGGCAAAAGATGAGGTGCGGGGGTGCGTATCTCCCCACTAAGACCGGAGGCTGGTCCAGATGTTGAGGGTCTATAAGGCGAGAGATGCGGTTGAGGAGCACGGAACTCCCTACTGAGATTGGAGGCTGGTACAGATGTTGAGGATCTATAAGGCGTGACATGCAGTGGACGGGCACGTATCTCCCCACCAGCTTGAAGATTTCCTGAGGGTGAAGAGATGGAGTTCATAGGTGGTCGTCTTGCAGAAAAACCACCGAAACTTCTTGATGTATTGTAAGAGGCCGGTATAGGTGGCCGTACCATAGTGTGAGAGCCAGTTGAAGCATGTGAATTCTGGAAATTGGTTGCCGGAGGTCCACGGCAATATTGACTAGAAACTGGAGAGGGCCAAGTAGCATTTGGCTGTCTTGAAGGCTGAAATAAATGCTGTGAATATCCTGGATCTGACATTAGCATAATGTGTTTAGAAAAAAGAAACATAAATAGCAGAAGATTTGTCCGTAAATGAGTAGAATGTGAAAAGAGATGAATGTGCTCACAATCACAGCAAGAGACATATATACAATTACATAATTAAATAAAACCTTCCCTAGACATTTAGGAAAGTCCAAACAGCAAACCTTAAAAACAACAGAAGCAGCAAATGCATTGATTATCAATTATCATCATTATATAGAAAAAACAGATAGCACCAGCAAAAGATACAGTTATGCATTGTATGCTAGACATCTTATTTTCAAATGCCCTCCACCCCTCACATAAGGAGAAAGGCTCTCCAAATCTAAAAGTAATTAAACAATAGAAGAAGCACTATATTGTCCAGTAAATATATCTCCACAAATATCTTTTTTATAAAGGCTCTCGGTCCATCAACTCATTTTTGTGTAGATTCTCCTTTTCCTATTTTGGGCAGGTGTGTATAAAAATATAAAAATAATTTTTGTTTTACCAAAAAAATATAAAAGTAATTTTTGTTTTACCAAAAAAATATTAAAGTAATTAAAAAATAGAAGGAACATATTGTCCTTCACAATATTTTATTCGTAACAACAATTCAGATACGTTTATGAGCACCAGATATACTTTTCACTTTGGTAAAAAATTTGTAGTCAAAATCAAGAGAATAATAGACGTCATAGACATTAAAAAAATTACTTCACTCACCATAAGGGAGTATACCTTGCAGCATTCCCGATGCACCAGAAAACCTAGGATCAAAATTAGCCTTTATAACAGTTTCGGCCAATATCTTATGTAAATAAACTGTTTTATATTGTGTATCATAGTTCTTCCCTTCTTCCTGAAATTTAACCTCAATCTCCTTCCTCTGAATATCATACTTCCTGCGAAGTTCCTCAAATTCCTTCTCATAATTACGTTTCAGCTGTAATTTCTGCTTCAACAAATAGAACAATATAGCAGTTAGCAATTAGCATAAAGGAGTGTATAAGATACAAAATCTAAATAGGTATTCTCACAGCAATGAGTAGAGCAGAAGCTAACCTCATCTTCAAGGTTTTTCATATTTTGCTCCATCAGTTTACGTATTCTTGCCAATTCATAATTAAGTGGATCATAGAAGAACGGCTGAACATTCCTCGAAGCTGATTGTGCTGGAGTTTGAATAGGATGACTATTGATAACTCTGTGAGTTGACATATTTCTTGTGTCTGATGATTGGGCTCTGACTCCACCAGGCACAAGGGAATCAAGGACCATGTTTGAGACTGGAGGCACAACTTGAAGTGAATGTGAATCAATTTCCAAATTCGAGGCAGGTTTCTCAACGGCTTGATTTTGAACCTCAGTTGATGCCTCGGGAATCTGGCTGGAGAGAGCATCTTCATTGGTCGCTGCCCGGTGTTCACCTCCAGTCACCGAAGGTAAGTTAGAGGAATCCAGGTTGGAAGAAAGGATCCCTGAAGAATGTAATTGCCGAACCTGGTCTGGAGGCTCCATGACCATTGAAACATGGTTGGATTGATTAGCAGGTAAAGTACAAACTGGACTAGGCAATGACTCTACAGATGATAATGGCTGCACCTGCACTTGTTCTTGAGGCTCAATTGGATCCACTGGTATAGATACCGGAGTCTCCTGGGACAAAGTGTTTTCTGTCATAGTTCTATGTGCTACTTCCTGGTAGTCTGATTTAGTACTCTCATTCACTACCACATTGTCTCCTAATTGACATTCAGCCTCTACAGAGCTATTTTCTGGCACTGTGACTGGTATTTGTCCATCAGTTATGGCTGGCAACACTCTGCCAGGAACTTGTTGAGTTGAAGAAGGTGAATTCAAAAAGGAAATTGTAGCTGGCCGGCCATTGCTTGGACTAGAAGAGCTACAAGGAGTTGATGATACAACCCCATCTAAACCTACATAAAATATTTGATCTGTTGATGAAGAATTCAGAGGAGCTCCATTGTCTGGACAATCGGTACTTCTAACTGTGCTGGGAAATCCCACAGCTGCCTCTCTACTCAATTCTGGTACTGTGACTGGTATTTGTCCATCAGTTACGGTCGGCAAGACTCTGTCAGGAACTTGTTGAGTTGAAGGTGACTTCAAAAGGTAAATTGTAGCTGGACGACTATTACTTGGACTAGAAGAACTACAGGACCTTGATGATACAACCCCATCTAAACCTCCATCAGATATTTGATCTGTGGATGAAGAATTCAAAGGAGCTGCATTCTCTGGATAATCATTACTGACTGTGCTGGGAAATCCAACAGCCACCTCCCTACTCAATTCACTGGCAGTGGCCCGTTCACGACTAGTTTCTGGCACTTCATCCGACAGAAGGACTTTTGGATCATTATTGGGTGTTTCGAGTTCCTTTGGAGAAACTAGGTTTGACAATTCATCTGGTGCAGATGACTCTAGGAATTTCTGCTGTGCTTCTAAATATTTGGTCTCAAGATCCTTAAGACGTTCATCATACTTACTTTTCAATTTTGCAATTCCAGTAGTAAACTTACTTCTAAATTCTAGTTGTATCTCTCTTTTTTTTATCATCTCTTCCTTTTTCATAGAGGGTTTGACGATAGCATTCCACTCTATTTGGCGCCCTGTTTCAAATTCAGCTATTTCCTTGTTCAAATCTTTTTTCAAATTACGTTTATTTTCCTGATGCATACGACGTAGCTTTCTCCATTGGTCTTTGTCCTTCTGACTTACTTTAATATTTCTGGAAATTCTGGAAATATCTGTTTTGGTCATTTCAACATCTGATGTTATATCTGTGTTTGAATGAGTCCTATTTGATGATTCAGAAGCCTTTGGAGAGCAATTGACATTAGTGTTTTCTGTGGTTACTAAAAACTTGTCCTTCAGATCCCACAGCATTGCATTAATTTCATCAACCGTGTCTTTCTTACAGTCAAAATTCAAGTGCTGCTTTGCAAGAATGAGGGAAGCTGCAGTGTCAAATTTGTGCCTTAGCAAAGAAGCAGCAGTCCAACACTGAAACAGTACAGGAAAAAGCTAGTCAGTTAAATTTATTAAGGCAATCAAGTAAATATGCAGTTTTTAGTTAGGAAACAATATCTAAGGTTTCTCATATTAAATGGGTTTTTGAGGAAAAACCGACAAAGAGGTAAAATAAATCTCAGAAAAGAAGGGAATTGTTTAAATATAATGACTGGGAAAAAATAAATATCCAATTCAAACAAGGAGATAGAACTTCTGTAGAAGAATTGGGACAGCTGATACCAATTACTGTCGACAGGTCCAAGGTTTGGCAGGTTTACTATAGGAGAAGTTAAGAACAGTGGACAGATTGAGCTGGCAAGTAAGGGAAATGACTTGTATGGGGGAAAATTAGTAAGGAATAAAGGAAGAGAGTGGGACTCATTCTGGAATTCTGTTAGAAATGAGCGAGAGATCACCAAGAATTATTCTCTGGAAAGGGAACAACTTGTCCGGTGCTGGTAGCTAGCTATCAGATTTTCTTCTACTTTTCTGTTACGATTTACATTAACACTATAACAGTCTTATTTCAGTATATTCTTTCTATTGTAACATATCACAAAATCGGGTAAAGAAATTTTATTTTTTTTTAATGGCAAAATCAGGTAAAGAATGATTGGAGTTACTTCAAGTCAAGATTACTTGACCATGAAACCATTGCCTACAAGCACGTGTAGGCTTGAATGTAGCCTCATTTTTTACCCAGCTGACGATGCTACCCAGCAATCAGAATCTCAAGTTACATTAAAATTCAAGGTAGGCAACATAAGAAACAAGCATAAAATTGACCAGCTAGATAAATGAAGAGTCAAATGGTGCAGAATGAATGTTTACAGATTATTATGTTACTCTTCAAATTTCTAAGAATAACACAAAAATCCCTATACAACAGAATGAATGTTAAATATGCTTATTCATTCTGCATTACCAAACCAAGTATATATAATTCAAAACAAGTTCCAGAAAGTGCAAAACAAAATGAGCTGTCAACAAATAAATCTTACATGGCGTGAAAACAATTAAGAAGGAAAAAGTTGTCAACAAACAAATCTTACAACATGACCACTATAAAAGAAAAAGCTATGTCGCCATGCAAAGGGAGGGGAGAAAACTGAATAAGAAAAATAAAACGACGAAACAGAAAAAAAAAAAAAAAAATCTAGAAAATAGTCTGACCAGAGATAATTGAAAAGCTTGTAATATTGATACTGGTTCTGTACAGATCTTGTAATTGTTCATGGTAAATTCAAGAAATTTCCCAACCATACTCTTGACATTATCCTGCAATGTCACAATGATATGTTAAAACACTGTAAAATTTGTTGATAATAGAGCTTAGATTGGCTTACTAGATAAAATCTTTTAAAGTCCTTGGTGTTGCAGGCAAAGTTGGATTAGAAGAATTCACAGCAATATTCATTTTTAAAACCAAATTCAAAAGCACTCAAATATCTATGACATTGTGAACTATTTTGAAAGGCACACGGTCAATATTCCTTAGGTGATGCATCCATAATCTTGAATCCATGTTTTATTGCTTACAAGTAAAGCTGCTATTTTGGCTATTTCAATTTGTGCAATGACTCCACATAATACAACAAAGTTAATCCATCAATGAGTAAATGACACATGAATGCTCTCCAACAAAAAAAATTACCAATAATAAAAACTCGAGAAACCTGCAGCATATCCTCATATCATAGATATATGAAGATGCTCATATCATAAATACGTTCTCATCAATTGTTTCTTACAAATTTTCCTTTCATCACCTTAAAATTATATTGACCGTTGTCCTATGAATGTGGTAGGGTATGTCTAGAACAAGTCATATAAGTCTCCTACTATAATTAGATCCATATTCCATTGACCTCATAACCTACACTTTTTCATTCCATGCACATAGCAGCCATTTCCAATGTATTATCTTCTTTCCAGCTACTAAATCAAGAAGTCTCCTTCGTGTTAATATTAATAGCCTTACACATTTCCTATTTCAGACACCACTATTAATTTTCTGATCTAAACAAAATGTTACAGCACCAACAACAGCAAAATTCAGAAATTTAATCAATAAGTTTTTGCAACTTAGCCAGAGTCTAGCCCTTCAACTTTGGACTTTGCATTTCTAAGTCAACAATAAACACCAAATTATGAAGGCCATTTACATTAATTAGTATTAGTGTTATTGAACAGCATGCTTTATAAAATCTGTTACAAGTCCAATCTGGTAAATGAAGTGTATTCTGGTTAACGAAAAAGGATAACAGCAGTACAAAAAGAAAGTAAAACCTAATAATGTAAAAGAAGTAGCATACTGGGAGACGAAGAATTTCACAGAGCTTTGCTATCTCCGGCTTCAGTGAAAGATGTAAGCTTTTCTGCTGTTTCCTTATTTTCTCAGTTTCAACATTGTTCCCTTGAGGTTTCTCTGATATTCAATTGAAGAAACAAATTAAGTAAAATATGCAATTCACATGGAATAAATTACCAATCTGTATCAAAATGAGGAGAAAGGCAGGTTGAGGGCTTCAGGCAGCAGTCCCAAAAACTACCTCATTTTGAGACAGATAGGCAATATTGATGATTCGTGCGAGTAATGCAACGAAATTTATTAAGAGGGAGAGGGGGAGAGAGAATTCAAGGAAATTAATTATACGGGTACGTAAAAGAAAATAGTAAGAAAGAGTAAGGACACGCAAATCCTAAAACAGGGGGCAGAGAAAATGAAAAAAAAGTATGCTGCTATCAGTTTGGATTGTAATAAAGTATGTGTTCCCTTCAGTTCGAAGGTGAAAAAAAAACAGAGAATGCATCTTGGCTCTGATGAGTGATAAGAATCATCACCAAAGAGCTACCTAAACTTGTCCTTCAACATTGTTCAAAGTTTTTTTTTTTTTGCTTATGCTTCTGCCAATAATTTCCCTCAGACAAGCCAGATTGACAACTCTGCAGCTTTTTATTCCATAGTCAATAAGATAAAGAATGAATAGCTAAGGATTTTAAGTGTCATTTCAGCTACCAATAAGCCAACTAACTGGTACTGCCTCAATCTCTAAGATGTAGGCCAAATGATGCGAGAGTTTAAAACTTTCTCTAGGTCACCTATCCCTCATCCCTGCCAAAACAAAAAATAAACAATAGAAAACCATTTTGACCAAACAGGTCATGATGCAACTTAGATGTATGCCTCGAGCCTCAAGTAATATGGGACCAATCCTCATCAAGATTGATGCTTCTCAATTAATGAGGCTATAAGATTTCCTAATTTCCAAGAAAGACTGCATTGAACAAAAGCAGTTGAACTAAGTAGGGATTACGGGACATTACCCACTGAATCTCCTGATTTTCCTGCAGAAGTATACAATGATATCAGAAGCTACTGTAGGAAACACCAAATAGTACAATAATTCTTACTATTTACAAATCTCATTGAACTGTAAAAAGCCATAAACAAACAACCTAAAAATGGAGATCACTGACCTTCCTTGTTTCTGATACATGACTTTTCATCATTAGATTTTGAAGCAGTGTCAACATTATTGATCCCCCTAACAAAACCAGAAAAATAAGCTTATGTGACAAAATAAACACCCAATGCAGTGAAAATTAAAGCTCCATCATTTACTAGGTAATGAAAAACCACAATATTAATAACAACTAACTCTGACTTGTGTTTTACTGCCTAACCCGTTCGTCCTCCTTCTTAATTTCTATTTCCGTGCTTTTATGACTAAAAGGAATAAAGATAGAAACTAAAGAACTTCATACAATACTGCCCAAAACTAACATGTATGACAAATAAAATTATGGCTTAATTAAGTTCGTTCCAATATTTTTTTTCTCTGCATTCACTTTGTCCTTCATATTTTCAATTTGTTCATCTGAGTCACTCAGTTTACCCATTACATCAAATTGCCTTAAAGTGATCATCCATCCAAATTATTTTTTTAAAACTGTAATGTAACAAACAGGTATTAATTTTGTAGTATTAGATATAGAAAAATTCAAATATATGACAGATTATATATTAATTGAATAATTCATAATGATATAATTGAAAAACCAAAAGATAAAACGACAAACTTAAAAAAAAACTACAATACAAAAAAAAAAAAAAAACATGAACATTAAAACAGTAATAATAAAGTACACACACTTTTTTCTCGCTCGATTAAATAACTTAAACAGTCATCACCTCGTAATTTAACAACTGTGATTCTCTCCCTTGAAAGTTGAAATGTGCTACACTTCACTTCATGTTAACATAAAATAATCTTTCGCGGTCTGTTGAGTTCAAACAAGAAGAGGAACTTTAATGGGAGGGGGGGATTTAAGTAGATATTTTGTTTGGTTGAGACAAGAAGATGATAGTGGAGATAACCCTCTCTTTGTTTGATTCACAAGGGGGAAAAGGACTTCCCTGTAGAGGAATCACTAGTTAATTATTTCTACCATTATTTTTAGAGTTTATTTTCATGCACTGTCAGTGTAAAAAACTTACAGTCAGCACATCGCAATCAATCATGTGCGTAACTTTAGAAATGGTTATGATAAAAGTCAAACATTTCTAATGATCTAATGGTTATGAATGATAAATAGTGTAACACTAACGGTGTATATAAATTAAATTCTTTTTTATGTTACACTTTATGTAAGGATATTTTCTTTAATGCATTTAAAATCTTACAAACTCATCTAAAACATCTCCAAATCCCAAATATTGGAGGGGAACCAAAATTGAGTCAGAAGCAATTATGCTTCCCTTACCTCCATTTTCCCCAACCAAACACTGTGGTGGTAAGCAACTACTAAGAAACCTCCTAATGAGTAATGACTTTTCCTTTTCTTACAACTTATACCTCCGGCATTGGTTTTAGGACTTCAGAGGATCAACTAATGTTTTGAAAACATATTTATCGGCTCAAGAACTTCATACATAATATTTATTTCATATTCTAATATCCCATAACTAATAGTAACAACAATAATAACAATCAAGCCTTATCGCACTAGGTGGGATTGGCTACATGGATCATAATACACCATAATTGCCTATCATATATTAAGTCAGAAGATAGACGTTTATCTCCAAATTTTTCTTCATGGTTTGACCTTAGTTTTTCTTGTTCTCTCTCTCCCTCTCTCAACCTCTAACTACTGGACTATTCTATACCTGGTCAACCCTCCTTACTAACGTTTTCATGGGTCTTCTCTACACATATACAAATCATGGGTCAAAGTTAGATATTGATGATGTTAAAAAATGACGGAAGAAGGGGGCCAATGTACTATGTAAACAAGGTTTGTTTGCATTAAAATGAACTGAAGTGTAACACATATTCATCTACAAGAGAAATTTAAATGACTGGAGAAGGGGAGTAAATTTAAGCCTTTCTCAAAAGGAGGGAAATGCACTTTACTCAAAAATGATTAGTCCTAATATATAAAAGGACAAAACGTGCTTGATATGACATATATCAGGCAGCATATTTTGTAATTGTATGATTTTCTCATAGAGAAGTGTCTTATAACCCAAGGTGGTTTAGGTCATGTGAAAAGGAAACAAATATAAAGAAAGTAGATCAAATGGAAGACAGTTTGATCAAAAGGGCTCACAGAATATATAAGAAAACAATAGGAGAAACCTTTGAAACATACATTGCCACTGGTATCAATTAACCCACGTAGCCTAACACCCTAGTGGGATAATGCTCAGTTGTTGACAGCATAATGAAACGCAAACTAGAGTAGAAAAGAAATTTTGATACAGCGAAACAACAAAATCCAACCCTAATTTTAATAGATAACAAAGTACGTTATTTTTTAAGAAAAAAGAGGCAGGAAACTAAACCTGATATAAGCAACAGTGCAACAGTGCACAACAAAAATCCCAAGCAAAGAATGAACTAGAACTTTTGTTCCATACTATTTAGGTTAAAATATGTATTTAGTCCTTATAAAATCACGACCGTACAACTTTAGTCCCTATGAAAATTTTATTCATTTTGAATACAAAAATTAAAAGCTGAATGGTTGTGATTTTATAGGGGCCAACAACATATTTAACCCTATTATTTAAAAACTAGCATTGATTAGTTCCCCATAGTTTTGTAGCAAATAAATATTACCTTATCCTTTTTGTAGGCCTACTGGTCACTAGCCTTTCAGGGTTGGCATCCACAATTAAGTTGCAGTTGTCATCATCAGCCAATGTAGCAGAAACATCAGAACACTTATCCACCACTGTGCTTTTTCTTTTAGAAGGTGTTAAATTTCCACCCTTATCATTTCCAACACATCTCCTAATCAAACTTTCATTTGAATCTGAATCCATAGTTGCTAACATTTGCGATGTCTCCTCTTCAACTTTTTCAGGTATCCCACTAGTCTCGTGAGTACTGGAATTAGATGGTACCACCATTGGTTTTATAGTCGCATTGTTATTTTCTAATAATTCTTTCACAGACCCACTCGACCTAGACTCCGCACTCATATTTGTAGCTTTGGCATCTTCAGCTGAAAGATTACAATCCTCAAAAACTTCTTTACAGTGTAAACTAGTCTCCTTCAAGTTCTCATCAGTCTTGCCACCACCCACGTTGCTATCTTCTGGAGTCGACCTATCTTCATTATTTATCTCCTTTTGGCATTCTGACAATCAACAAAACAATAATAATAAAACATCCGCGCAAACAACAACAATATACCAAACAAGAACACCTCACTCAGCACCATTTTCAATTCTCCGTATTTTTTATAAAAGAAAGAACTATTGAGAAACTTAAAAGACCAACATTTGTAGCCGTCACGCTAACAAAACTCTTTGTTTTTTGGGTTACCATGTTACAGGCACACGTTTCCACCGGAATTTAACAGTGACTAATCTCTGTCGGGAAACCTATGGGGCACACAAGATAGATTCTCCCCTCCCAATCAATTTTTTTTCTTACACAGGCAAAGATTGAACTCCTAACCACCTGCTTAACGGGGGGCTTAAGACCCTTACCAGTTGGACCAATTCATGGTTGGTCACACTATCATCACTCTAACCAACTCTATAACTAATTCATCGTCCTCACTCTATTCTGCTCGGATTTAGCTCATCAACCAATTAGTAAAGTTAGAAATTCAAGGGTTCATATTAAAGGTTGATATACTACTCGCTTTAGAAGAGTCTCTCAGTCTCATCTATTTTACTGAACTCTAACAAACTCTTCCAGCTTGTACATAACTACTCTAAAATTAGTTCATTAATCATAACCACTCTAACTAACTCTACCAACTGTTTTAAAACAAACTAATAACTAATTGCTCACTAATAATGAGAAGCAAAATGCAAGAAAGTAAAACTAATAATGTTAATTACATTTATAATAAAATAATCTCATTAGTTAAATCAAATTATCTTCCATAAAATTGAAGTAAAATAAAAAAACCTTTGCTTCTCTTTCGAGTTAAAATTCGTCGATAAACACGAGCATCCATTTTCTTAACTTTCCGATTCAACGAAACTTCCGCATCTTTTTCTTCATCAGGAGGATTATTCTTCTCTTTAGGCGACACGTGTCTCTTAGAAACAGGAGTTCTAGAAGCAACAGGTGAATGATTATTGATAGAAGTAGAAGAAGATGAAACGTTCCGATTTCTCTCAGATCTCCGTAAAGGACTCGGCGGTTTTGTTGTTGATGTTATTGGTTTCATCTTCTTGTTATGATTCTGAGATGAAGAACGAGTTGGAATCATTTTGTTGAAGAATGCTGCGAGTGGAATTTTCAAAGAGAATGTTGATGTAGTAGTAACCCTAATTCACCTGAAATAGTAAGTGTTGGTGGAAATGTAGTGATAATAATACTAGTATAGTAGTATTAATTAAAAGTGTTAATATTGTGTTTAGGAGTGTTGTTATTGTGGGATAATGGTGTTTAGGAGTAGGATTAAGGAACTTTCAGAGACGATGACGGTGGAAGATGTATGAATGAATGAATGAATATCAATGGTGGTGGTGTTGTTTTGTTTTAGTCACTCAGTCATCAAAATTTCATTGCTTGGGAAAAGTAATTACAGTACTAATAATTTAAGACATTTTACAGGCTGTAATAAAGTTCCATTCACCGGTAAGATACGCATAATAAATGAAATAGTTGACCGCTTGCTAGTAACAAAACAAAAAGTATATCACCTACAATTTTCATTTTTAACTATCGTATGGGTCGTAACGTTACGTCGATATTTTTTTTCAGATATATTTTACTAATTAAAATTGAAAAAAAAATGAATTTATTTAATCAGTATTATGAGTCAGTAGTATGAATTTTATTAAAATTTTAATGTTTGTGATGTTTTGAGACTTGTAAAAATTTGAGTGTTTGTCAATTGAAGTTTAAAAATTCATGACATAAGTGAGCAAAATCTCTAATTTTGAATTTGACAAGTTTGGTGATGAACATTGAATTGATAAATCAAATTTTATGGAAACATGCCTTGTGAGATTTTGAGCATAGAAATACTATTTATTCTTGTGTGAGTTTCATTCATGGATTTTATTACTTTAGAACTTGTTTTAATTCTTCTTGAAGCTACATTGCAAATGCACATTTTAACGTGATAAAGATATTTTTATTCTCTCCCTTTGATTAACCCCTTTAAGACTTATTACCTATTTCTTTTTACCTCATTATAAGCCTAAAGTGTAAAACCATGTTTTTACCTTACCTTAGAGAATGTAAGAAGTAAGAACATTGGAGAAATCCAATTTCCAAAGATTCATTTTAAAGTAGGTGACCATACCTTTCAAAATGAATATATGAAGTTTTTAGTTTTGTTCACACCCCATAAAAATTAAAAACCCATCCAAAATGAAAAGAAAAGAACTCAAACCTCTGCTTCAAAAATTTAAGAAGGCTAAGATTATTACAAAGTTGCAACGGCCAAAATAAGAGAGTTCATTTTGGGATTTGGCACATCAAAAAATTTAGTTTTGGGTTTAATTCATCCTTATAAAATCGACTTGTAAAGTGAGAATTATCTCTACTTTATAAACACATTTTCTCGCGCCCAAAAGCGGACGCGTATATAAATGATGGATGCTCGGATACCATTTTAGAATTGAGTTTTGAGTCTAACTCATTCTTACAAATTCGGTTTGTAAAATGAGAATTGACACTACATTATAAACACATATCGCAACCGATGTATAACTTGAGATGCTAATTGAGATTTTTTTTGTTCTCTTGATATCTGGATGATCTTGAGTTACCAAAAATGTTACAAAATATTAAAAAATACACATTGAATGGACAATCTTGAAACCAGAGCATTTCGAATATTTAATCATGTTATGTTATTGATTGAGTAATGGACAATCTGCAATGTGTTTGAATCGAAGGAAAGAGTTAGTTGCTGACAGAACACAAATGATGATATTGTTTGGAAGTTACTGAATTTGATTGGAAAGAAACAAATAGAAAGAAATGGAGCATCATCATGTAACAACTACTATTTAATTAATTTAATAATATAGAAAATTAAATTCACACTATATGCATCATCAATATTTTCCTATATAGCCATTTGTTTTTCTGCCGGCTTCTTAACACTAGTATGTTTTTGACCATATATATTAACAAATTAATAATAGCTTTTTGGTCAAAAGGTCACAATCTCTAATGTCATCTTTCTTTGTATATGCTTGTTATTGAATAATGTCGTGTCTTTAAATTAAGGTTGGTGCTCTTACAATATTAAGGTGTAACTAATTCAATTTTATAAAATTGGTTAGTATAATTAGAACCGTTTATATATATAAACATATATTCAGATCATCTTTTAATATATGAATTTTGGTACTCTTGACCTAATAGCAGAAATCTCCGATGTGAGACTCTTGATTCAATAGGAGAATCCTGATGGAAGGTGGCTCAATAGATCTTGAACTAGATTTTAATACTATCTTAAATTCTTTTAGTTGAGTTTAATCCATAAAAAGTGCCTCAGTAGATCTTGCCAGCGCTATCTGAGCTTTCGAGCTTTTCTAAACCCAATAAGCTTCCGAGATACGATTCACCTAATTATTTTTCATAATTAATAAATAATAATAATAATAACGTCATGACATCTTTGTATACTTTTTTTCAACAAAAACAATTCATATGAATCAAGCACAAGACATATCCTACAAAGTTCAAACTCTTCCATTTCCAAAGAAAAAAAATTCAAACTCTTCCATTGTTCACCTTTCATTCTTCTCATTGCTACTTACTAGTGACTATTATAGCCTCATGGGAACTAATCTTGTATTCATCCATAACAAAATCATGATTCATCTTATGTTTATTTCATTGATATGCATAACTTCATGCTATTCTCAACAACCTTATGACATTTCCAATTGTTTTTCAAATGAAACACATCCAGGTTCAAGATACACATGCAATATTTCAACACGTGAAACATGCAAAACATTCTTAGTATATAGGGCCAACCAAAATTTCAAAACCATTTCACAAATCTCAAATCTCTTCAACAAAACCACTAATGAGATTCTTCAAATAAACAACCTTACATCTTCATCTCAAATACTTAAACAAGGTAAAGAAGTTCTTATTCCTATCGAATGTACATGTTCTGAACAATTTTACCAAGCCGAATTCAGCTACAAAGTTCTTGAAAACTCAACAACATTTTCAAATATTGCTTGTGAGGTTTTTGAAGGATTAGTGAAACATCTAACACTTTCTGATGAAAACCAATCACAATTACAAGGTAATGAACCAAAAATTGATGATGTTCTTCATGTACCACTTAGATGTTCATGTCCAAAAAAAAATGTCTCTAATCTTAAAAGGGTAATAAAGTACTTTGCTACATACCCTCTTATACAAGGAGATAATTTTGATATATTGATTAAGAAATTTGGTTTCTCACTTGATGATTTCTTAGA
The DNA here is from genome assembly GCF_020283565.1 of Trifolium pratense. Lineage (NCBI taxonomy): Eukaryota > Viridiplantae > Streptophyta > Magnoliopsida > Fabales > Fabaceae > Trifolium > Trifolium pratense. Next base: position 17,144,700 of record NC_060062.1, on the reverse strand, counting down.
AGCTAATCAATTACAAAGTACCTTTTCATCAATTTTTCCTAATACAATTGTTTTAATTCCATTAAGAGATGAAAATGGTTCAATCAAAATATTTGATATTCCAGATTCTCCTTCTCCACCTCCTAATTTTCTTCCAACAAATCCATTTGTCACACATGGATCAACACAACCATCAAATTTATATATTTCTGGACCTATCATAGGTTTTGTATTAATCATCATAACATTGATTGCAAGTGGATTCTACATGAAGAAATTGAGAAAAAGTGATGTTGTTATTGATTCCTTTAATCCAAAAATTACTTCAAATTCAAACTCTTTGTATTCACCAATGAGAGCTTCTACAACTTCATGTTTATCTCCTGATTTTCTTGTTGGAATAAAGTATTGTTTGCTTAATTACCATATTGAAGAGATAGAGAAAGCAACAAATTTTTTTAGTGATATGAACAAGATTGGTGATTTTGTTTATAAAGGGTTAATCAATGATATTGAAGTGATGGTTAAGAGGTTAAGATTTGAAGATACTAGTGAGGTAATTGATTTACATTCAAGAATTAATCACATTAATATTGTGAATTTAATTGGTGTTTGTTATGGTGAAGGTGATGTAATTTCTTGGTCTTATTTAGTTTTTGAGTTACCTAAAAATGGTTGTTTAAGGGATTGTTTAATTAATTTGGATCCATGCAATAGTTTAAGTTGGTTAAGAAGGACACAAATAGCATTTGACATAGCAACATGTCTTTACTATTTACATTATTGTTCTTTTCCTTCTTATGCTCATATGAATGTGAATAGTAGAAATATATTTGTGACTGAAAATTGGAGAGGTAAATTAGCAGATGTTGGGGGTGTATCTAATAATCTTTTACATGGAATAGTTTCACAAAAGGTTGATATTTTTGCATTTGGTGTTGTTTTGCTTGAGTTGATATCTGGAAGAGAAAATTTGGATGGAAAATTGATGAAAGATTGTGTTGGTTTTTTGTTGGGGGAAGGTAGTGAAGGTGGTGGATGTTTTGAAGGGTTGAGGAGTTTTGTGGATCCAAATTTGAAGGAGTATTCTCTTCCTGAGGCTCTTTGTTTGTGTTTTTTAGCTAAGGATTGTGTGAAAGATGATCCTTTGCTTAGGCCAAGTATGGATGATATCATGAAGGTTCTTGCAAAAATGGTTTAGATATGTGTGTAGAGGAAGAAAATTTGTCACATGGTTTAGGTGAAATTATGGTTGTAAATGTAATTATGAAACTTCATTGTAAGAATTTTTTTTTTTTTTTTTTGGTATAGAGTAAGAAAATTTTAATCACAAGAAATATTAGTAGTTTCACTAATTATGCGTTTCAGATTTTATTAATAGAAGTTAAGATAAACTTTCTCCTTTTATTATTACTTTCTCTAGCAGAAAGTAAGTATCACATGAACTCCTAGTGAATAATTACCATACAGTAAATATCCGACAATATATTACCAGTCATGAATATCTATGATATTATTTATGTTGATAATGCATCTTTGAGGCTTCATAGACGACATGTATAGGCCTTCCTGCTCCGGCCGCCAAGAAATGGTAGCAGCAGTAAGAAATTAACTCAGTCTAACCCTGACAATCTAATATTATTTTAACTTTTGTTCTTATATTTTCTCTTAAAAACTTAATCAAAACATAGGTGGGATAGATTGGTATTCTTATATTGTTATAATCAAGACATCAAAGGGAATGTACAAAACATCAAAGATTTAATAGAGAAGGAATAGTTCTTAGAGAAACAAAGAGAGAAGGCAATAAAGGAAATGTTATTCTAGACTCTAACTTCATATTTTTCATCATAGATTATTTAATGTAATTTATAGTACATATATCACATGGCATATAATAGAATTCTATGATGATAACTCATGCTTATTACAAAGGTGATTCATCCTAAATAGAAGAATCTAGATACTAAGATGAATACTAGGTTTCCTTATCAAGTTAATTAGTAGTAATTCTCCCTTAATCAATTGGGCTTGATAAAGTTTCTATTGGCCCTTAACTATAGGGCCTTTGACAATTTTCTTCCTCTTCATGCTGTTGGGCCAAGTGCCGGCCCAAAATAGTTGAGCTGCACTAAGCGGTTGTTTAATGGTTGCAATGGTCTTGCATTAGTGTTTGATTCCTGCCAAGTGAAAATCAATGATTAAAACATATATATTATATAAGTCAAATGTATTTAGGATAACAAATTAGGATAACAAATTGATTATTTAACCTTGTAACAGATTACACTATTACTCTTTTAATGACAACTCGTTACAAAAATGTTTAAGTGGCCGTTAGCCGAGTGACAAGGCATTGTATGCTTACATAGCCATTACAAAAATGCTTATGTGGTGGTTAACTAAGAAAATCTATATCTATCTCGAAGGTTGTAATAAGAGTTTCTTAAAATGCAGACTAATCATTGGACTTGATGAATGTTTTTTGAAGTAGAATTATGATGGTATGAAACTTGGTTGTTTATAGGGATCTTAGAATTGAACATTTATTACAAATTGATTCTTTAAATTTTTTTAGTACTAAATGCAGACCTATTATAGAAACATAGGAAAATGAAAGTAACTTACATCATGAACAGCAACCTGAAGCAATTCGATTTGCTCCTTTGTAACAGATTTAACCTAATTAATTGAATAGAGTAAATAAAATTAAATTGGAATAAAGTAAAAGGAAAATTTCTAAGCTGATAAATATCTCGCTACAAGACTGAAACAATTCGAATAATAGAAGAATCAATCGACAGCATATCCTGCGCTTACTACTTTGAAAAGTAATAAATTAAGTGCAGTTAACAAATTAAGGCTATGTTTGGTAACACAAATAAGCTAGCTTATAGCTTATTATATGAGCTTATAAGCTTGTTTCAAAAAATTAGAGGTGTTTGGTAACAAGCTTTTTGTACTAGCTTATAGCTTTTTTTCAGATGCTATTTCAAGTAGCATTTGAGCTTATAGCTTATAGCTTTTTACACTTTATTCCATTTTTACCCTTTAATTTAATAACTACCCACTCTAAAAAATAAACTACCCACTATCAATTATGTAATTTTATATTTAATAACCACTTTAAAAGCTAATTTTACCAAACACTTTAATTTCAATAAGCTAGCTTTTCAGCTATCAGCTATAAGCTAGCTTTTCAGCTATCAGCTAGCTTATCAGCTATCAGCTAGCTTATAGCTTATTTTTACCAAACGGACCCTAAATTTAAATTAATTACTAACCTCTTTAACAACTGTCCAAGTAATATTCTGAGTGCATGCTGGTGTAGTTAGTGAACCCATGTATCTGTAATAATGAATTCTGTTGAAATTAGTTAGCCTAGGATCAACTACACCAACTGCCCTTTCTGCCCCTGTACTATTAGAAATTGCCACTAAGTCCTTTGTTAGCTACATATAGAAAAAATGAAAAATAATATTAGTCATAAATATATTAATTTAATTAATTAAATTCACTTAATTAACACAACAAAATTGTAGATCAGACTGTTAATTAATTTACCAATGCCAAGAAAGGATCTGGTATTAATCCAGTTTTGTACAATACTCCAATCACTGCAGTTTTTCCTGATGGAGTTTGATGCACCAAATGTAACTCTAGATCAAACCTGAAACACAATTAATTGTTAGATTATATTTTTTTTTTATATATTCGAACCCCGAATACCCCACTTATTCACTTTAAAGTTGAAATTTCTAGCCTCTAAACTACTTGCCAAAACAAAATGCATTTGATATAGGTTCACAGTGAAAATTGTAAAATAAAAAAAAAAGTTCACCATAAATTAAGTCTAAATAAGAAAAGAAAAAAAAATAAACCATCAAATTGATCTGTCTCTAGAACTCACTCCTAAATAAGTTTCCAACTTTTTCAATATTTTAAATCAGTCATCTGATTACTATGTGAACATCTGTTTCGCTTACTGTCAAATTAATGTTTGTCTTCATCTACTTTCTATCAAATTAGTTTATAACATTTTTAACTTACTGTTAAATTATTCTCTATCTTTGTTAAAAGAATTTTCCTTATTAAATAGTCACTTTTTTAAATTGATTGTTGACAACATGTCATATATATTGTGTGATTCATTGTTGACACTTAATATTGCACATCAACGTATTTAATAGCGTTAGAAATATGTCATGCATTGCAGATGAGCTAAATTGAAAAACATTTAACATAAATATAGATTAATTTAAGATATTGAATGAACAAAAAAACCTATTTGAGACATGGACCAACTTAAGAGTTAAGTCAATAATAAAATTGTACCTTTTGCCATTTATGGTGTGTTCAGAGGGAGAGTGCCAATGTAACTGTTTTAGTATATACCGAGTTCCATTTATTTGTAGAGAGCTTGTGTTTGCAATCAGTTCCAGCTATTCATATTCATATAAAAATTGATTCACAAAATTATTAAGGTACACAAAGTAAATAGATTTATTAATTTTTTTTTTGTAATAATATGTTTATAATAAGATTTAATTTATTAACTTACCTTGATATCATGACCCCTGTTTTTAAGAGTTGCATTAGAGGGATTGTAGTTAATTTGAAGCACTCCTAAATTGGATACAATTTTAACCGTCTGATTTGATAAATCAATTGGTGATTGCATTGTTCCATTTTTGCACAAAAACCATTCATTTGGTTTAATGTCTCCCCAATGTTGTGGTCCTTTTTCACTCTCTTCATCATAATTAAACTCACTCTCATCCTCTACAAGTGTAAACAAATTAAAAATGAATTAATATAAAACTTTTTTAGAACAATGTTTCTAAAATAAGATAAACAAGCGCACACAAAAACATAAACAATTGATCAGAAAGTTTGACAGTTATATCTACGTCTCTGACAATAGAGTCCACTTATCGGTAAATATGAGTTATAACTCGACAAAAAATAAGTATCACTATTATTATTATTATTATATGTGTGGGAACTTGGTATTTGATTAAGATGTTAAACATTTTTTCTAGAAAATTGAAATTTAAGCAAATTAAGAAAAAATCAACTAAGAAAAAAAAAGGAAAGGGTCATTACCAACTTCTTGAGACATGGCTTGGTATGATGTGAGCAAAACAAGTGTTGTTAATAATCCGAAAATCAAAACTAGGGAAGAAAGCTTTGCCATTTTAATTTACACTTAGCTAGAGGGTTTAATTTGCTAAGATGTTCTATCTATGTTGTTTGTGGAGTTGTTCTTGGAAGGATCAAGACAATCACTATATTTATAGACACTAGTTATAAGGGTATGGAAATTGGTTGAAAAGTCTAAAGAGTTGTAATATGAAGAGAAAAAAAGCAAGTCATTGAAGAAACTTCTTACTTCTATTAGAAGATTCTCATGTAGACTTTTACTTTTACTATTATAAGATTGTAGAAACCAATTGCAATAAGAATTTTCCATTTTTATGTGATCCCGTTTTGTGTCCATATGTAATTGGTATTTGTTCTTCCGTTGCTTCCAAGAAAATATGCTTTTTGGTCGATTTTGCTATGTTTTTCTAGTTGAAAAAATGTCTTGGGACTTAAATTTTTAAATTGAACAATTTTTAACCAAATTTTACGTAGCTTTCGGTTGAATATTGAATTATCAGAGTCTATTCTCAAAAATTAGAAGGTTAACAAAAAGATTAGTCATTTGACAATAAGGGGTGATATTTTGAAGAAGTTTTTTACACCACATAGAGATATATCACTTTGATTTGACTCAAAGAAAGGGAAATTAAAACAAAATAAAGAAAATAAAATCTTGTTTTTTGGCTGATAAAAAATATATTATTAACTACAGTATATAACTATATTAAAAAAAATATCATATCTACAACTATATAAATATATGGATTAAATGAATTTTTGTTGGTCCCTATTACTATTTTTAAATATTTTTTAAAAATTTATTTAACTTTTTTTTTTAACGAGTTAAAATGAAATATATTAACTAAAATAGTCTCCCAAGACGTAGCAACAATAAATTACAGTCCAACAGAAAATAAAATGGTGTTTGAATTGAACTTAAACGGAAACGTTGTGTGACTTCAATCTTCATGGAATAAATAGAAGCAAATTGAAATACTCAATAAAAAGGAAAAAAACAAATATTATAACTAAGCAACAGAAGGTCACATACATTTGTAAAGAAAATTCCAGGAAAGTGTTTAGAATCGAAAGGTCTAGATGTATTTATATTTAATATGAATATAATAAATACTATAAATATTCTCAATATTAGCTTAGTTCTCTAATTGTTAATCAAAAAATATTGTTTCTCATTATTTTAAATTAGCTTAGATGCAGTTTTACTCTCCCGTTTTGAAAAATGCGGAATTTTATCCCCTATTTTAAAATGCGGAATTTTACCCCCTATTTTATAATTTGTTGGATTTTGCCCCCCCCCCAACCAAAATTCTGTACAAAATCTGCTTCTGAGCCTCAAGTTCAAAGCTTCGCACAGACTCAATTTGGATCAATAATTCACCAAACTGGTACTGAAACAACCGCAATCGAGTTAGTTTTCCACAGAATCAAACTCCACTAAATTTGGAGTTACAGAGAGAGATTAATTATCGTTTTAGTGAAGGTATGTTCAAATTAATTATCGTATGAAACTACTACTGGTATTTTCGTCATGCCTCTCACCTTGTAGCTCATTTTTTAATACTATTTACATGTATGGAAAGCTAAAGAAATTACCCTTGTTTGCATTTCAATTTCGTCGAATTGGGAGTTACGATGCGTTCGGTAGACGATGTTGAATTTGAAGGTCACAAGTAGATTTCTGCAGAATTAGTAATTGGACATGCCTTCACTAAAACGGTAATTAATCTCTCTTTATATCTCCAAATTTAGTGGGGTTTGATTATGTGAAAATCTAACTCGATTACGGTCGTTTCGGTATCAGTTTTGTGAATTATTGATCCAAATTGAGTTCTGTGCGAAGCTTTGAACTTGAGACTCAGAAGCAGATTTTGTGCATAATTTTGGTGGGGGCAAAATCCAACAAATTACAAAATGGGGGGGGGGGGGGGGGGGGGGGGTAAAATTCCGCATTTTAAAATAGGGGAGTAAAATTCCGCATTTTTCAAAACAGAGGGTTAAAACTGCATTTAAGCCTTTTAAATTTTATAAATTTGTCATATACTACCGAAATCGACATAATTTTGTATGATAAAAAAAAGGGCCATTTGTTTTGGACTTTTAGAAAATACTTCCTTCGACCTTAATTATAAGCAAAAATTCGTTTTTAGATTCATTGAATAATTGATATATCTGGACTATATTTATAGCTCAAATACATTCATTATTAAATGAATCTAAAATGTAAACTTTTGCTTATAATTAAAGCCGGAGGGGGTACTGTTTTATGTTCCAGTTAAATTTATTGTTAAACTATTCTCAATATTATTTTCTTGAAAAATGATTCTATGTTTAAAATGAACTAACCATTTTTTATTAGATTTTGAAACAATTATTTTTAATTGAAGGGAGAGAAAAACATAATTAATTTAAAGATGTCTATATTTTTTAAACCATGTAAAACTATATATTTTAACATGCGTATTTTTTACTTGAATTTTTTATCAACCATATGGTGACGGCGTATAACTTCAAGAAGGTTCAAGAGAGTCGTCTGAAGACCAGCTAAGTTAGAAATAAAGAGATCAAGCTTTACCATGATTTTGAAGTGACAGTGTCAAGTATTGTATTTCTCTGAAGAGTCTGCTCCTAGGATTGACATTTTTTGTCCAATTATTCTAGAATGTCAACATCTTTGACCCGATCTAAACATTTTGTCTCTGCCGCATTAGATGCGCGCTTAGCAAGCATGCTCACAGTCAACGATGTTTATAGAGCTCATTTTCAGGAAAGCTTCAACATACATTTTTAAGTATAACAAATTATTTCTTTATCAAAGAAAATGATCTGATCAAATAAAGAAAGAACTATAACGTTCAAATTAGCTTTCAACGGATCTATCCACGTTTGCATAAAGAAAAAACTCGTCAACTAGATATAACCCTAGTTAACGGGTGAATCAATATAAATCTATCTATCCTTATACTGGCCTCCGGTCACCCACTCTGCCTAACATATGCATGCAATGCCCTGACTTGGAGGTTCACCATTTGCATAAAGTCAAGAAGAATTCATGTGTAGAGTGTGCCTACGCAAGAAATTACTACGTATACGGTAGATGAGCAGCAGCAAGTATTAATTACTTTGTGAATTTGAAAAGTCAAACCATAAATTGACGGTGGTGAATTTTGACAAAAATAAGATTCTCACACTGTATACGTAGTCAAACCATAATAAAATTCACACACTGTAAAAAAAAAAAAACATAAATTGAGGGTGTATGAATTTTGAAAAGTTAAATCATAAATTGTAGAAAAAAATGCATTATAATCACAAGTATGTTAATAAAGAAATAATTAATTAATATCTTATAAAATTAAAAAGACTCTTATAAAAAAGAAGAAAAAAGATCTCAAAAGAATTTTATATTTAGAGACTGAGATAGTATACTATATACTAACTCTTTTGTTAATTGATTTCTTCTTTTTTATTTTATTTTTAAAATAACCTAACGTTGAAATAAATACTTAATCCAAGCCATTAGATTTGATTTAATGGCGAGAGATTCGACTAGTATGTATGAGCCATGAGGTTTTAGATTCGATTCAAATTAACAATTATAAACTAAAAAAATAATAAATAAATACTTAATCCCTCCCTATAGCAAAATATATCCTACACGTTAGACACCTAAGAGCATCCACAATGGAGATACTCATTTTTGAGTACTTAATTGGACCCCACATGTATACATCATTTATTTATAATTTTTTAATGATAGTACCTAATAAGTACTCAATCCCTCCAACCCAAATCTCTTAAAAAGTTCTAAACAAGTCCCACCAATAACACATTCCACCAATAACTATACATCATTATAAATGGGACCCACAAAAACAAAATAGGTACCACTTCTTATTTTAGAACCAGTACCTATTAGGTACTCTTTGTGTTTTGCTCCAATGGGAGTACCTATTAGGTACTAGTACTTAAAAAAATAAGTACCCACCATTGGAGATGGTCTAAGTGGATCACATATTTTTAATAGCTTGTGAGAAACTCATATTTTCCAAAGATGTTTTCTCTTCGGACCCCATGTATCTTTTATACCCCAAATATTCCAATTTTGTCCTTGATAAAAACTTCGGTTCGTAGAAACCGAAGTTTTTTCTAGTTCAAATTCAGGAAAAATTCGGTTAACAGAAATCGATTTTTTTTTCAAGGCAAAAAAAATTCAGTTCGTAGAAACTGAAGTTTTTATTGAAGGACAAAAAAGTAAAATACAGAGGGTGAAAAAGAAGAGAAAATATCTTTTCCAAATCCAAGCATGAGGACGCAATGCTTTGAATTCATGTGTAGATTGCAATGCCCTGACTTACAGGTTTTCACCAATGGCACAACTTGTAGAGTGCATGGGCCTACGGAAGGAATTATCCGGAGTATACAGTAGAGGAGGAACAAGTATTAATTTTGAAAGGATAAAAAAACCTGTAAATTGTATTTATGGAACTACTTTTTTTTAGGATCGAACCCGACTAATTCGTTCTTTTGTAAAGTTTAGGTTTAAATTAGGGAAGACAATGGGTAGGGTATATGAGTAGGGTACTATAGTATTTATCCTCGTATTCGCGGATTGAAAAAATATCTGTATCCATTCTCATACCCGCGTGGGTAACAACTTTTGCCCCCGTCCCCATATCCCATGGGTACCTAGGTACTATACCCGTACCTGTTACTCGCATTTTTACTAAAAATAAATTGATCAATTATAAAATATCATATAATTTTAATAGAATTAAGAAAATTTCAAAGATTTTAATATTGACTAATGAAAATTATAAACAAAATTATTACTAAGCTTATATTAAAGTTCATATTTATGTTAAATATTCACATTATTTTTATATTATGTTATAAATAAACATTTTTATTAAAATATATGTAATAGTTTAGTAGAGTTGTATTGTTTTAAATTGATTTACATATATTATAATAATATAAATAAAATAAATAAATATATATTATGCGGGTATGGGGCTGGGTGGGTACTATAAGGTACTCGTACTTGCACCCATACCCGTTCATTTTTGCGGGTAATTATCCATACTCGTGTCCGTACCCAAAATGCGGGTTTTTACCCTACTCGTTGTGGATAATTTTTTGCGGGTACCCTCTGGGTATGGGTCAAATTGTCATCCCTAGTTTAAATATGAAAACGATCCCTGCAATTATGTCTTGTTTTGATTTTAGCCCCTTGTAAAAAAAGTTTGATTTAGTCCCAGCAAAATATTAAAATTTTAAAAAAGATCATTGAAGTGGATTTTTGGCTGACATGTCAAGTAGTTGATGATTTGACTGACTAAGATTTTTGATGACATGGAATTAACATGTCATTTTCATTTAAAAATAGCAAAACATAAAATAACATGTGAAATTTAATAAATATAAAAATAGAAATAGAAAGTTAATATATTTGATTTTAAAAAATCAATAGAAGAATGAAAACACGCAGAGAAGAAAACTACAGAGAAGAAAAACGCATAGAAGAAATGGACAAAAATTATGGTTCCTAAATGAAAGCTGCGATTGAAGGACAAATCACGCAAAAAAGAAAGAAGATGTTGAGTAACAAAGGTGGTAGCAGAGGTGTGGTTCGTCTTCTTCAGTTTTTGTTGCTGAAAAGCTTCCTGTGTGTGGGTGTCAAATACCCATGGTGATGTACAAAGTCAAGACGAACGAGAATCAAGGAAGATTATTAATCTGGAGGTGTCGAAACTGGAATGTAAGTTTTCATCTTGTGCAGGTATCAAAATGTCTTTCTACCTCAGAAGAACTCGCGATTTGAAGAAGATGAACAATAACTCTTTCTTACCCTAACTTTCAATTTCAATTAACCCCGTCAAAATAAAATAAACCAATTTATATTTTTAATATATTAACTTTCTATTTCTATTTGATAATTTATTTTTATTTTATTTTTTAAATCTAATATAATGTATTAACTTTCTATTTTCATTTTTCAATTTTTTTTAAAAAATTTGACATGTTATTTTCGGTTTTTCTATTTTTAAAAGAAAATGACATGTTAATTCCACGTCATCAAAAATCATCGTCAGCATCTGGCAAATCATCAACAACTTGACATGTCAGTAAAAAATTCACCTTAAGGATCTTTTTAAAAGTTTTGGTATTTTGCAGGGAGTAAAATCAAACTTTTTTTTGCAGGGGCTAAAATCAAAACGAGACATAATTGCAAGGACCGTTTTCATATTTAAGCCTAAAGTTTATTAATTAGTTGAACTCAGTCATTAAGTTGAATGAAATGTTTGTTCGTATATAATTAACCAAATCGTATTTATGGTGGTTACAATTTATAACAATACTTCTTTAACTCCTTGAAGTCTCAGGTTCGATTTTTTCTTGTCCAATTTGGATAGAATAATTTAACTTCTTCAAAAAAACAATATTTTAACAATATTTAGAGTATCTCCACCGGTAACTTTAAGTTTCATACATTACTAACAATTAGTTCCTACAATGCAATATTACGTAATACTTATGCAACTCGTACATATTTTATTCCAATGATACAAAATTATGCAACTCTTAAACAACTCATACTAAATGAGGCAATATTATGTACCTAAATAGCAAAATGCCGATATTAAATTGATGACACAACGCATAATAACTACTTGAACAATTTTTTGATACTGTGTTACATCAAGGTCGCCCCAGTGAAGAAAAAAAAAATCATTAATTTATGAAACTTAGTTAAATATCCTTATCCGACATCCTCTTTATATGAAAGCAAGCAAACTCAAAAAACTTCAAATCATATAATTATTTAAAGTTACATATTATTTTATTTATTTATTATTTTTTTCTTTTTTGTATGTGTGGCTAAAATGAGCTGATTTTCAAGTCATATATGATTAGCCAATTTACTATTTAGTCGGGTCTTTCTACAATTTTGATATTCCCTATTTTTATCTATAACAATATATAAAAAGATACGTGAGTTTGGGATGGACTTTTCAATATACCTATTTTACCATTGACTTAGTTTCACAACTTCCATTAACTAATCAATTTAAAAAAAAAATCAAATCATAAAAATGTGAATAAGTGACAAATGAGTTGTCTATACATGAATGATTACCAACTTAATACTACATCTATACTATATAAAAAGATAATACAAATATTTTTTGTGTCGATTTTTCATAATACCAACAATATCCTTATTTTTTTAGCAATAAAAATCTTTTATTAACAAATTTATCATAACATAATACATTTTTTTTGGACATAAGTTAGACACAGGCAGGCGCGGAACGCGCCTGTCTGGCCCGCTAGTAAGAAATAAAAGTGAAAATATTTTTACTTCTTTTTATAAGAAATTTTGACCAATTTTTAAATATATTAGATGTTTAATTTAATTTGTGCTCTTATTTACTATGAGAGAAAATATTAAGAGTAAGTTAGTGGAATTAAAAATGATTAAATAGGGGTATTTATGGAATAACCTTTGGATTTGTTTGAATTGATTAGTCGATTGTGGTTGTGCATGGTGCAAGGCACAATGGACGCCCCGCACAATAGACACCGCAAACTCTAACAACCTTTGGAGTTGCTTTGAGGTGGTGGTAAAGAGAAAATTGTTCCCATCACATTGAGAAAAGTAAAATCTCACGATGTCGTCCTCATTCTTTCTACGTTCCTAACATCACGTTTAAAGACCAAATTGTAATTACACAAAGGCGGATGCGGTACTTAACCTAAATGGTTGCTGCCTTCCACCCGAAAAGTCCTCATCGGCTACATACATGCGACACACTAGTGCATTGTACATTAACACTGGACAAGACACTTATATGTCAACATCGATAATAATTTTAAAAAATAGAATAATTAAATGTAACCACATGTATCAATGTCATGTCAGTGTCACACAATGAGGCATGTCGAACAATCTTGGTGCTACATAACTACTTACTACTTCTCTCAACCCGATTGTTACCTCGATTTTGCAGGCCCTTTGTTTCTCAACCGAATCATTGACCATTGTCTTTTAATCGGATGAACCTCTAAGACTCGATTCACCTAAACTTTAAGTCCATCAAAGGGTTGATTTTGTCATCCTATTATTCGTTCATTTCCATCTCCAATAATTCTCTAGAAAACATGATAATCAGCTAACTAATTAACCCACAAAATCATGGAACATGTGCCCTCCATATTGATGTCTAAGCTCCACCTCTTGTTGCAACTGCTGTTGTTGGTGTTGCGCATTTTCAACCCCTTGTCTCAAACCCAAAGTCAGCGACACGGATCCGCGTTGATATGGCATAAAACCCATAACCGTTGTATCCATGTTTGATGTAATTTGATCATTTTCCAATTTAAACCTCTTCTCTTGAATATTATTCCATTGCTCTTCATTTTCAACATTGTTAATTCCTGATGATGACCCAACTTCCAAACACTGAAATTGTTTTTCATGTGGTAGAACATTTGAGGCTTCATTTTTACTATTGTTCTGATTCTGAACTTCTGTTGTGCCTTTTGATTCAAGCATGTGTATTTCCTCAACCATTGGTTTCCATACACGGACTCTAGCATTTATGAACCAATTTGATACCTACATTATATGATTATTATATATCAGTTACATTGTTATTCCATAAGCAAAAATAAAAATTCATATATAGTTTGTAATTAATTCACAATATGCAATTGACTAGTGAATATGTTCTCATACCATGTTAAAGCTATGAGATTAGTCTGATAATATATTTATAAGTCTGGTTTGTAAAGATGAGTTACATCCAACCCAAATTCTAAGAATATATGCAAACCATAATTTGGTCTTAAAAAACAACCCTAGGAGAATGTGTTATTGGGTTAATACCAATAAACGGCGAGGATCGCATATTTGTAGTAGTTGTGCAATTTAGACCATCAAATAAAGATTAGACGAAGGATGTTTCTCCTTTTCAGATGGGTCATTTCGGATGTGTAAATTGAATTCAAAATACCAAGTCAAAACATGGGTCATTTCAGATGGACGAACTAAATTGCTTATCTGCAAACCCACTTGGGTTGGTGCATTGGTATTGGCTTGGAACCTGGGAGTATGCTCCTCTTGAGGTCTGATGTTCGATTCTCTCTGGCGCCAATTTGGGTGGGCTAATTTAGCTTCTTCAAAAAAAAATTGCTTATCTGCAGATCGATTTCTATAATTCAACTCTTAGGAAGAGGGGTTAAATCTAATTTGCTTTCTATTTTTCTTTTTCATTTTCTGTTGATATATTTTCTCATAATCCATTTGACACATTTTTCTCGACAACATTTCTCGTTTTCATTCATCACATTTTTCTTTTCAATGTTTTTTTTTTGTTTTCACCACTAGTATCCGGTCCACTGGACTGTCTAATATGGTTTTTTTGTTTTCACCACTAGTATCCGGTCCACTTGACCGTCTAATCTGGTTCGGGGGTTGGCTTCTTTTCAATGTTTTAAAAAGTATTAAAATAAAAAAACATTTCATGAATGTTGACAAGAGACGGTAAAAACATAGTACAGCATTATTAATAAAATAATCTTTATAATTCGAAAAAAATATCTTCACAATTCGAAAATGGAAACAAAAACAAAATCATGCAAAAACTATTACTTCAAAACTTCAAAGGGGTAAAAAATAACTTTAGAAAAATATTTGGCCCACTCGATTGGAAGCCAGCCATCCAAGAGAACATGTGAAATAGAAATTCCATTAAGCAAATAGTATAAAATGAGTATAGAATTTAGACATAATAATGAATTCAAAAGAAGTAGACCCCAACCTGATTTCTTGATAGACCTGTTTGTGTAGCCAACATGTGTTTATCAGTGTCCGTGGGGTACCTGAAATTGATTTTGAACAGAAAAGCATAAATCATAATTTACTCATTGTATCTATTCAAACAGACACAACATTGACGCTAAAATGTTGACACCGGTAGTAATTTGAGAAAATTGAATGATGAAATATAACCATATATGTCAGTATCTTGTTGATGTCAGACACAAACATGTGTCAAACACAGGACAAACCACACAAACAGACACGATATTAACGCTTACATGTTGACACCAGTAGTAATTTGAAAAAATTGGACGATGAAATGTAACCAATATGTGTCAGTATCGTGTCAATGTCAGACACGGACTTGTGTCAAACACAAGACAAACCTTCAATCTGAAGTGTCAGTGCTATGAAGTTTTGGTTCTTTTCAGAAAACAGAAATATATATCATCAAACTTTCACATAGACAGAAAGAAACATACGGATGAAGAAAATGTTCGAATAACCAAGCTTTAAGAATTGCCACTGAACGTTCTGGCAACCCTCTCTGGGGCCTCCAAACATGTTGTTGAGGTTCAACAAAGTCAACATTACTATTCCCTCCAGATTTGTTCTTTTGAATACTCTGATTCATGCCCCTTAGCCTTGTCATGTTATTATTGTTGCTATCAAATTTACTACTACTACTTGTGGTGGTTGGTAGTATTGAAAAATCCTCTCCCAATACTTGACATGTATGCTTGAGTTGATCTGTGATAGCATTTTTAAGGCATTTGAAGTGTTTTGATAGTGATTTTAGAGCCAATGAAATGTATGGTGTAGCTGAACTAAGACCAGCTACTGATTCAAATGATGATACCACCATTTGCATTTGTTGATGGTATTGCTTGTATCTTCTTGTCACCTATATTGCCATTTGAAACCAATTAGTACAATTTGTTTAAACGAATGAGAATGCTAATGACACAAATACATACACCAGACATGACATTGACACTGACGAGTCGACATTAGTAATAATTTGAGAAATGAATAGCCACGTGTCACTATCACCAATAAGTACAATTTGTTTGAACAAATGCAGAATGCTAATGAAACAAATACAGACACCAGACATGACATTGACAAGTTGACATTAGTAATAATTTGAGAAATGAATAGCCACTTGTCATTGTCGTGTTAGTTTTGAATATCATATTGAGAAGCATGGTAGAGCCCAACAAAGCCTATGATTTCACAGAAGCTACACTACGTAGCTTTTGATAAATCACGGTTGATCACCTGATTCTGACATATCCACCAATGATACCAAACATAAGCAACGAAGAAGAAAAAAAGTAGACCAAAAGATTGATTTTCAAATAGATAGAATGCAAAAGTTGATTACAATGAATATATGATCACCGTATATCATGATCTTAAGTATAACTAAATTGTAACTACCTTGAACAATACTAAACTAATTCTAACAAATCTCCAACTACATCAAACACACGACATATGTTGGATACCAAACACACCTTTAATCTGAAGCATCAGTATTACATAGATAGAATGCAAACAATAATACAAGGAAGAAACTGGTTAAGACAAAAAGTAGAATTCCTTTTTCCATGAATAATATAGTGATTAGTACAAAAAGCAATTTGTGCTTTTTGCACAGAAGGTCTAATAATTATAAAGGAACTTTCAATTTTGTTGCTTTTTATCTGTTTCACTTTTTTCACTCCCCTATCATTTGTGTTCTTTCTATTTATATCTCATATGTGGTAAATAAGAAAGTTCTTGATTGCCAGCAAGAAAGAAAAAAAAAACTAAACTAATTGAAACTATGCTCTCTAACCAAAACACTATTGCCAAACAGTAACAATCACTACAAAATTTCATAATTATTTAATGTATGAAATTAAAACACATGATGAGATACTTGATACTGTTATAACAACCACAATTATTATATTAAAGGTAGAAATATTAAATATGTTCTGAAGTAGCTAGATGACAGAAAGTAACAATAATAATAACACCAAACTGAGTAAGTTCATAGCAACATGGTAGGGTATTGCCTCAAACTCTTCCATAGAGTTCTGAGCAAAGTACTTTTAGAAAATGAACACAAACAGTTCAAGGGTTATTAAAAGAACTGTTTATTAGAGCAATAATATGATTTTTAAATAACTAGACATGATGAGAATCACTGTTTGGTCAACTTTTTAATAACAAAGATTGAGTTTATTCATTTCATTTCATTCTTTTTGGATTGACTTTGAACTAAACTAGTCATTCAAACTTAGCCGGATATTGCGGTCCACAACTGTAATTGCAGCTGCATAGACCGCATTTCTCCGTATTATCAAGGTTCGCAACGTAACTGCGATTGTGTCCACAACCAAAATTAAGAACCATGACCACAAGTAAAATTACAAAGTCTTAGTTTTTTATTTTTGGAAGAAAAAAAATATTATGGGGTGAGAGAGGCTCGAACTCTCGACCTCAGGATCACTCAATAGCTATGAGACCTACGCGCTAGCCAACTGCGCCACCACCCCATTTGATAAGTCTTTGTTAACCAATACTCTTCTCCATCAAACTAAGTAAAAAAAACCTAACTAATATGTTACTACTCTGATTGAATGTATATGACAAAATTATAGAATTGAAAGCATTTCCTTTGAATATACATATGACAAAGTAATAAAAGAACCTGCCATGGGACACCTAACATCTAATTACCAACGAAACACGACACTGATATACATATACAACACACCGAACAAGACATCACACTAACATGTTGACATCCGTGATGATTTGAGAAAATGGAACTATTAAAATGTAACCATATGTATCAAGTGTCGGTACTACATAACTACCCACTTATGAAATTATATTGAGGAAAAGGAAGGATGTTCATATCTTTTTTGACGCAAAAGAAAATGTAGTGTATGTTTGGATTCACAATGAATTTGACAAAATCAAAGTGACCCACCATAATTTTACAAAAACTGGAATTTGGAGCTGCAACGAAGTCATAATAACATCGTCATTTTGCCAAATTCACGGCAATTCTAAACAAGCACACAACCAGTCAAGAATACATGAAGCACTATATATACAAAGTAATGAGATAAAATGAGCAGAAAAGGCACCAACCAAGATGAAAACTAACCCAGCCAATCATACAAGTTCATATTCTATACATAGAGTCCACAAATCAGTAATGAAGGCAAAGTCAAATCAAGCTAAGTTCTTTTTACCTCTATGGCTCAACCTCAACCAACCCCACACATACAAAAATAGAATAAATAAATAACTATATAGGAAAGATATCCATCTAGCACTTCAATCAATGCCTTTAAAAGCAAAATAATTCAACAGTAATTCCAAATTAGGGAACTAAAGCAAATCATTGTTTGAAAAAATTACACATTAAAAAATGAAAACATTTCTTTTAACACTTATTATTATTTATATAAATGACTTTTTTTTACGTGAAATAACTTGTTAATTCTACCAAAAAAAAAAAGAAATAACTTGTTAATGGTAGTCTAAACTCTAAACTAATTTTTAAATGGGTTAGACTAGAGTGACACACACTTGTAACAAATGAGCTTTTCTTGTTAAAAAAATTACTATCAAGGCTAACAACGTAATAAATAACTGTGTGTCACACTATCAACGTAAGAAATAAATGTGTGTCATAATTCCGGAGGAGCTAGTTTAGTGACCTTGACCCCTTTAACTATGTCTATCTATGGAATATCTATGTGACGACAAAATGTTTAAGTCATGATCCTTGAGGTACCAGGCAAGCTTCACAAGGGAACTAGCTGGTTGGATTTCCACAAGGGAAAATCTCATGACGATAAGATGAGCATAGTTTCGTGCTTTAGCCTTGATAGAAATTTTAGCACATATGTTAGACTTCCTGCTCGTACAAGTTTGTGTGTAAAAGGAATTAAGATAAGATAATATAATTAGTGTGACACACATTTATTTATTACGTTGATAGTAATTTTTATGATAGTAATTTTTATTCCGTCTCTATTTATAAGAGCTAGTTTGTTATAATGTTAATTAATTTCAATAGGGACGATAAGATGAGCTTAATTGTTAGACTTCAAAGCAATAGTAATTTTTACCAACTTTCTCATATAAATAGGGACGGAGAGAGTAGTTAATATATTAAAAAAAAAAAGTTAATATATTCAAAAGCGATTTGTTATAATGTTAATTAATTTCATTTGGTAAAAAAATACTCGCCAATGATGTACCAACATCATTAATATATTCAAAAGCGATTTATTACAATGTTAATTAATTTCATTTGGTAAAAAAACACTCGCCACATCTATAGCTAGCTCCAATATTTTCATTGATGTATCAACGTGTATTAACCATATTATTATGAATGAAATGTTATAAGCACCTTTTAGTAAAAAAAAAAAAAGAAAAAAGATTTCCCTATTTTGCAATTCTCCTCTATATGAATATCAAGATATTAATTGAAAAAATGATTGAATATATTTTTACCGTAAAATTCATGACTTTTCAAGTTTAATTACTCCCTATATAAATTTTATTCAATATGAGTCCCTATTTGCTTTTATAGATTCTTTTTTTTTTTTTCTAGTTAGACTAAAAACCAAGGTTATCAAAACCGGACCGGACCGGTCGGACCGTGAACCGGTCATAAAAACGGTTCGGTTTTGAGCAAAAAACGGATAGGAAACCGACCGGCAAAAAAACGCGTGAACCGGGGTCGGACCGGGTCGGACCGGCGAACCGGGCGGGCGGTTCAAGCGGTTTTGCAGCTTTTTTTTTTTTTTTTTTTAAAAAAAAAGGGCAAAACGACGTCGTTTTAATTTATTTTTTTTTTAAAAAAATCTGAAACAAAACAACGACGTCGTAGGAATAGGAAAGATTTTTGTTTTTCATCTATTTTTCATTTGGTTTGAATTATAAATTTTATTTTATTTTGACTTGTGATATTTTATCTTTTTAATGTGTGAAATTATGAAATATTGAGCAATTATTCATATATATTTATTTATATATTAATTAAAATATATATTTAATTAAAAACGGTTCGACCCCGATTGAATCCGGTCCGACCAATTGAACCTTGAACCGGTGAGCTTGCCGGTTCGATGACCGGTCCGGTTCTGACAACCTTGCTAAAAACACTATTTTTTGTATTTTTTTTTATAAAAAAGGACTAAAAAACTGAATAAGATTTATGAAGGAACTAAACTTAGTTTTTATTTTACTTTATAGGAAACAAAAACATTTTTTAAAAAGGAAAATGTTAAACAGTGCCCCCAGGGCACTAGTTAAGGATACAAATATAGAAGTTTTATCTCGTAAATTGTGCATTCAATGTTTTAATGATATGAAAAGTTATTCTCTTTCATCATTAACTTTATCATTTGTTTCCTTTTTTAGTATGCTTAACTAGTGCCCCAGGGGCACTGTTTAGCATGACTCTTTTAAAAATATCAGATTGGACTCTTAAAAACAGAAAAAAGTATGAAATCTCTATGTAATGAGATTGAGTACTTCTTATAGTTTAATTTTTTAATTTATTATACTTATTTTTACTTAAAAAAAGAAGCACATAATATTACACAAATTATTTATATCACAAAAAATAAAGGGCCTGGTCCAAAGATGGACAACACAGAGAGACGATGAAGGAGAATAGAAGCATTACCAATAATATTTTGAAATCCAAGCTACAAAATTAACAGCATACGTAGAAAAAATATACATCACAATAAAATGCAATTTTGTGACTCCTAATTCTCTAGACATCAAACCTACTAGCAACAACTTGTATCCTTTCTTTTACTTATGAAGAGCTCAGAATCCACAGTAAAAGACAGATAATGGCTAGTAGTATTAACAAAGCATTTAGCTTTTCTTATTATGTTTATGTTTCGAATCACGGTAGGTTTTCGAGAATAACAGTGAGGTCATTATAATTTTTCAAGAAATGTAGCTTATGCGAAATCACAATGAGACGGCTCACCCTAATTCTAACAAATCCACCGTAATGCTAAACATGCACACCAAATTATGAGTTGTGTTATTTGAATATAAATATACCCGTAAGTGACATTGTATATATTTTTATTTTGATCTTTTTTACTTTTACAACTTACACGAATTTCAAAAAATATAACGTACTCCTTCTAGTCTCATATATAAACAATTTTTTTTTCCATATTTATTAAATAACTGATGACTGATGTATTTGATCAATATTATAGACTTAATACATCATTTAAACCGGACCCAATATTTGATATAAAAATCTTAATATTAAAATATCATTTATCATTAAGTGATTAGTAGCCAGCAGATTCATTCCAAAAAAAATTAAAGAAGTAATAACAGTAAGTTCCTGACAAACATTAATCGAGTGTGACAAAAACACAGAAAAGTAAATACTAAAAATGATAGTACATAAAATAAAACAGGCTACAAGGGTTAGATGAACAGTTCAAAGAAAACAAACCTCTTCGTGCATGAACAGTAACTGAGCCTTATTCTTTTGGCACTCTGGTCGAGAAGAAGAAGTAGAAGAAGAAAGACAAAAATTATTCCCAATTCCTCCATCAACATTACTATTCTCTTTCTCTTTTGAACCATACAACATAGAACAAGATGAACCTGAATTACTAGTACTACCTTTTGCAGAAACAACAACACCACCACTTTCATCATCAACAACAACATCTCTAGAAACCCATTTTGGAACATTTTCACAACAACAACATTGTTCTAACAACTCTTGACATGGTTTTAAAAACCTTGAATTTTTCAAAATTGTTGCATACCCAGTAAATGGTCCTAATGGACCAACATTCCTAAAACCAATACTACTAGTACTAGATTGTTGTTGTTCTTGATGAATTGGTTTTACATATTCTTTAGAAACTTTCACAATATTTAAAGAACCTTGGTCAAAATTTGAAGTAGAAGTACTTGAAGGTTGTTTTGATTGTGAATTTGATGAAAGTGATAAATTTAAACCTTGAGGATTATAATCATTAAAGAAAGAACCACCCATGTTGTTGTTGTTGTTTTCAACAGTGATGCTTCTATTTGTCCATTGATGAGGATTTGCTTGATTTTCATGAAATATAGGCACAATACTATTAGTATTAGTATTATGACTATTCACACCTCCCCAAATGCTATGATGGTGCATTAAAGAAGCCATTTCTGAAGAACAAGTTGAAGACTTGAAAATATCATTACTGTTAAGTTGTTCTTGTTCATGAGAAGTTAAGAAAGAGTTAGGAATATTGGTTTCATTTGTGTAATAGTAACCGAGTCGATTAATGTTGCTACTTGGTTCGGCTATAGCGAGCTCATAATCCAAAGGGTTTCGGTGTAAAGGATTTGATGTTGTTGAAAAAGTATTTATGAGTTGATTAGTTGAATAATGACCTGTTTCATCATCAAGCATGTTGTTGTTGTTGTTGTTGTTGTTGTTGGCGGCGTTTCGGAGTTGAAGAAGATCCATGTTATTGAAACCTTGTGGTGGTTGATGTAGTGATAATAATTCTTCTATATTATTGTTAGGGAATTCTTGTTGCATATGATTCTGGATTCTTAATTTGTCACGCCTGATTTGTTGTGCTACATGCAATTGTTCTGGCCTCATCCCAACAAACTAAAAATTAATTAACTGCCATAAACATAAAATAATATTATTAATAAGTGTCTCGAGAGCGCTGTTTAGCATAATCCTATTAATAATTACATATCACAAAGTCACAAACAACAATTTAATATAATAATAAATACAACAAAACCAAATTAAGCAAGTTATACTTTTGTTTTATTTTGCCTTAAGCAAACTAAAAAAACACAAACGGATTTGGATTCTCTGCAGTCAGGTTACCGCAAAGTGCTCTCAATCTAGAATTGAAAGTAGTGTGTAGTGTAATAAAAATAAACCTTCCAATCTATATATATTGAAGATGAAGAACACACTCAAACCATACTCAAATCACAAAGAAGATAACAAAACAAGTTAAGCTAGCTCTAACATGTAATATATAGCATGATCAACAAAACCCTAGTTCTTGATCTTTCTTACAACAACTCATGGATCTAGTTGTTTCTTTCAAAAGCTATACCAACAACAACAACAAAAAAGAAACTCACATCTTGTATAAAATCATGAGAATAATAAAAAAAGAAAACGTGAAGATTCTTTATTGTAGTTTACCTTGGTTGAGGAGTTATAGAGAAGAAATTAGATGAAAAAAAGTTAAGAAGGATTCTTTTGTTGTTGTTGAGTGATAAGGATGGAAGTGGGAGGAAGCTAAGCAAGCTGTATGTGTCAAAGAAAAAACAATGATTGCTAAACCGATTTTTCATCCGTTAGCTTTCACGTCTAAATTAACGTCAACTCAGATTAACTTTTTTTTTTTTTTGTTAAAAAATAAATAAATAAATTATTACTATTATTACGCTTTATTGATATGTTCAGAAGGTGAGGAAATGTGTGACGTTCTTGTGACTCGTGAGTTGTGAGTGTGAGTGGGGTTTAACTCCAACATTTGTGGTCCCTTTTGGTTTTTACTTTTCACACTTTCTCTCTATTGCTAATTCCTACTTTTGCCCTTTTCAAATAGGAGTAGTGTATTTTCTATTTCTCTTTGTGTATTCACCATCTTTGTGCCTCGATCTACATACAGTACGTACTAATTTTGGTGGGCTAAGTTTATATAGAGCAAAAAAAAATTATAACTTTAAATAGGGTCCTTGCAAGTGGACAGTGAGTTTATTCACCTCGGATTAGTCAGTCCTAAGACCAGATACCAAGTTTTAAAAAAAAAACTAAAAATTTAAAGACACTAAAGTTCGAAAGAAAGAAATTTCTATTGAAACTAAAATTAAATTTTCATATTTTTGTAATACAGAAAATCAATATATATATATATATATATATATATATATATATATATACTCCCTCCGTCCCAAAATGAATAAGTCATTTTAACTATATACACTATTCACAAATCTTACTTTGACCCTATTTCTCTATTGATAAATAAAAACAAATATTAGCATATAAGATGTTGGATTCATCTCGATGAGTATTTTCAAAATATATCATATTTTTATAATTTTTACTCTTATACAATTAAAAATATTAATCATCAAAGTTATGCATTGACATGCATGACGCAGTCAACTGACTCACTCATTATGTGACGGAGAGAGTATATATATATATATATATATATATATATATATATATATATATATATATATATATATATATATGGGATTTGCTAATGCACACCCACTGTTTTTTATGAAAGTGTGCATTAGCAACATACACCTTAAGGTGTATTTAACTACTTTTTAGTTATAATTTGCTAACACACACCTTCTAAAAATTAAGTAGATGTATTATAGCAAATGCCTATAGGAGTTGCTAACGTACACCCACTTATTTTTTAGAAGATGTGCATTAGCAACATGCACCCTAAGGTGTATTTAACTACTTTTTAGTTATAACTTGCTAACACACACCTTCTTAAAAATAAGCGGGTGTACGTTAGCAAAACCCTATATATATATATATATATATATATATATATATATATATATATATATATATATATATATATATATATATATATATATATATATATATATAATACAAAATACGTTAATTTATTGAGGCACTTTTTAAGCATTCTATTTAAAGAAATTTTGTATTAAAAAAATTAAACAATACAATTCTAATGCGTTGACTTTACGCATTCAATTCCCATAAAAAATTAGTGCCCCGGAGGCCGGAGGCACTCGTTAGCGTTTATCTTAATTTATTAATGAAGCTAAAAAAATAGTGTTTTTTGTTTATATTGGTGATGGATGGAGTATTTATTACTCCCTCCGTCCCAATATATAAGACTTATATTTTGACTAATTGTACTATATATATTTGTATCTTGTTTTAACCGTATTTTTTTTAATAACATATAGATGTAATATAGCCATATGAGATCATGTTTGATTTATTTTGACTAATATTTTCAAAATATCTTTTTCAAAAAAAAATATTTTCAAAATATCTAGTTTTTATAATTTTTATAAATAGACAATTACTAAAAATATTAGTGATCAAAATTATTCATTAGCATATGTGTAGTAGTCAACTAAATCTTGTATTTTGTGACGGAAGGAATAATTTTTTTTTTTATAATAATAATAGTAGTAATTCAAAGGAGTAATTAATCATAAAATTATTGTGTGATTATTTAGAAACCGTGGAGTGGGGAGAACAGGGAGTGTAATAGTGTGTGAGGGGGTTGCTTTTCAGTTTATCGGTAAATGGAGATATGATCACTGCCGTTAACTTAAGCAAGCAAAAGATATGCTGCTACGTTGCTGATGGATGGGTTCGAAACCCCAAAACTATTAGTATGACATACTGTACAGACAGACAGGGTATAATCCATAGTTGACGTACTAGTATGCTTCAATTGCCTCGTACCAGTAGCTTTAAATAATAGGAAGGATCATGCTAACTGTTTCCGGGCGGTGAGATCTCAATACTTCAAAAATTGACCGATACATGTCGGATGCTTCTCCGATACGCGTATCGGATAAGTATCGAGCATTTAATATTTTTTTATGATGGAAACGAATGAGAGAAGACTAATACAATTCGTATTTTTTCTTAAGTAGTGAATGTTAGAGTATAATGTTTTATATGGATAATCAACTATATCTTTTTTGAGTAGTATTTAACTTAAAATATGTAATTGTCACTTATTTGCTCAATTCGGACAATGTGTATTAATTTATTATCATTATCGATTTTAATTTAGTTATGTTTATATATATATATATATATATATATATATATATATATATATATATATATATATATATATATATAATTTTTAAATAAAGTATCTCGGTCGTATCGTATATGAATTTTTTTTTAAATCTTGTATCGTCGTATCACTAACGTATCGGTATCGTGTCACGTATATGAGCTTCATAAGTTTTGGAGTACTAGTTAAAGATATAAAAAAATGTAATTTTTATATTGAAAAAACATTTTCTTATATTTTATAAATATTGACTATACAAATTTTAATGTAATGTTTTATTATAACTAATGCTCCGAAACACTAGTTAATATTTTTTTCTTATCCTGACACTATTCCAATTTTGAATATAAGAAAAAAAATAAATATTTTAGATTCATTACATAAAACATATATGTGGATAATTTTTATAGTCCAAATATATGCTTTATTTAATAAACCTATTTTTTTTTCCGGAGGGAGTATAAATTTAAATGATAGTATTTGAAATTTTTGTTAATAATTTTGGTCAAAAGTTTCATTCATAATTGGTGTGTACTACGATTTTAAATATGTTCAAATGTGTTTACGAGTCATTTAAATTTTACGTTTATAATAGTTAAATTTTTAAAAGTTTTTTACATAATAAATAAGTCCTTTTGAGTTTTTTAATTAACAAATCGGTATTTTAAGTTTTTAACTTGTTGCACCGTTACTCTTCTTTCAATTGGGCCTTAATTTTCTAAGCATCAGAGTTCACATTAGGTTGAACTTCAAATTCATTATGGTTCACATCTATTGCACCTTGATGGACACTGGGACTATCTCTAAAATCTTGACGCAATTTTAAGAGAAGACATTTGGTAAATTATTCGCAATTTGATATCATGAAGGAATGTGAAGAACACAGACATGACCCCCGAGCTACCTTTTCACGAATATGTCCATCTCGATATGTTTTGTTCTTTGATGTTGAACGAGATTACCTGAAAGATACATGATACTGACATTGTAACAGTAGACCATGGTGACCTTATTGATAAAAGACGGTTTAACTCAAGAAGAAGGATTCAAATACCACATTGACAACACTACAATATTCAGCTGATCATTACTCAAGTGAGATAAAGTGGGTTGCAGTTTGGACGACCAGGGTAAAACAAGTTATCACCAAGAAACACATAGTAACCAAAGATGGATATTTGTCTATTATTAGGACATCCTTCCCAATCAACATTTGTATATGACATTAAGGTGGTAGTGGAAGAGTGATAAAGATGTAAACTGTAGTATCATGTGCCTTGAATGTAGCACAAGATCCGTCTGAGAGCTTGTATGTGGTCTTCCATTATATTGTACATGAAAAGACATATTTGTTGTACCATGTATGAAATATTAGGTCGAGTGAAAGTGAGATACGAAAGGGCACTTGCAAGGCTATGATAGAGAGAGATCCTCATATGGAGTGCTATCTGTGGCACTCATGTTTGGTTTTGTATTAATCGGGACATGATTTGCAAAGAAGACATTAATTCCAGTTCTTGTAAGAATTTTTTCGACATACTTTTTGTATGAAAAAAATACTCTTTCCGACCTTATTATAAGCAAAAGCCAACAAAATTTTTTGGCATTAAATATAGGGTTATGCTAACCGGTACCCCGGGGCACTGGTTAAGGAAACCAAAAAATAAAATTTTTAAATTAAAAATAATATTTTTTAGACTTTCGAGGAGTTGACTGCACAAAATTCAATGTCATATTACTATATTTGCTTCCTTAAACAGTGCCCGGACACTGTTTAGCATTTTCCTTAAATATAAGCAAAAATTACTAAATTCAATTATATTAAATATTATTGTTCATAAAATATCCCTCATTAATTATTTACTTTTTAAAATGATTGCATATTTTCAATGCAAATTTATATCAAAAATGATAGTTTAATAAATACAATAACTTTTTTTAATAAATGTGAAATATGCGAATTTGACTTATAAATAAAGGTGGAGCGAGTATGTCTTTTGGATAGAAAAAAAAAATTAAAAAAGTTAATTTTAACATAGCCATAAAAAAGTGCTACAAAAAGAACAAAATTTTATATAAAAAAAAAAAAAAGCAAGTTAGTAGTGATGACGTAACTACAGAAACCCTACAAGGACAATATAGGTTCCTATAGTTGCGGTAGCTAGCTTCAGCTAGAGCATTGTAAACCCCAAAAATAAAGCTGGAAACCCATAAATATCCATTCCAGTTCCAGGCTCTGTCTCTCTGTGTGACCATTGAATTTGAATTGGCCAAAGCTTCTAATCAGTGCTTGTGTCACTCACAGTTTTTTTTTTTTTAATACTTCATCCTATCCTTAATATAAAAAGAAGTTCACATTTTATATATATTAAAATATTAATGTATCTAGATAAGAGAGTAATAAACTCTTAATTTAGCTATATCTTAAAAAAGTTTTTCTATCATGTATAAACTTGCACATGTTAAAAAAATTAAAATAGTAAATTTATATTAATTTTTTTGCATCTACTACGTACTAATATATTAAAATCGATTACCATTAAAGTTATTAATTTATTTTTATTACTTTTAAGTTTTAACCACATTGTAAATTTTATATCTTCATTGTAATTTCACTAAAAAATATTTAAAAAAATAGAAAGATAATATGTTTAAAAATAGAAACAAAATAAATTATAGATAGAAACAAAACAGAACAATCTATACGTAAAATAGGAAAAAAAACAATAAAAAATTATACTCCGTAGAATGTTTAGTCAATAAAAAAAAATTATATAAAAAATATAGAAAGAAAAATAAAAAAACCGCATAAAAATAAGAATATAAAAATAAAAAACATATATTTTTCATAAAAAAATATAAACAATTTTTTTTTTTATAAAGTCAAATATCGAATAAAATATTGTGAGACATTGAACATACCACTAATTAACTAGTTAGGAGACTGATTTTGTTATTAATTAATGATTATTTTAGTTATTAGGATGACACCTAAACCTCCTACTTGAGCATAACATGTGTGACTTAATGGGAAGGGATCCTCTCCCGTGCTTTTTTTTTTCCAGTGAAATCTCAGCCTTCAATTTAATTAATATTGCAATTTTAATTTTTTTATTTAAAAAATGAATGGTGGAGATGTGGACTGGATCCTATGAAGCACGGACTCCGACACGGACACCGCGACACGACACGGACACGGACATCACGACATCGCTAATGTAAAAAATATAGGACACCGACACCGCTACATATTTATAAAACATATAAATTAAGAATCAAAATATATACATGTAAATCTAATTTGAGCAAGTTATTTTTTAAAAAAAGTTTTAAAACAAGATATGATAGTATTTTACCTTTATTTATCCATCTACGATCGAAAAAACTAAAAATATCGTAATCAAAATGTAATGTCTTCGATCCCTCGTTGATCAATATTATTGTTTCTACACATCTTTAACTCTTGTAGATATGTCTGGTATGTGCCTAAAGAGAGTATAAGCAAAGAAAAATAATTATTTTTGGGACACTTGTCCGACACGTGTCATACGAGTGTCTTACATGTGTCGGACACCGATCAAATGAGTGTCAAACTAAAGGAAAAATTGAATTTTTTCCGACACCGATATGAGCTATCCGAC
Organism: Trifolium pratense; assembly: GCF_020283565.1. NCBI lineage: Eukaryota > Viridiplantae > Streptophyta > Magnoliopsida > Fabales > Fabaceae > Trifolium > Trifolium pratense. The sequence goes on along the minus strand of NC_060062.1, from coordinate 17,115,214 downwards.
ACGTGTCGGACGAGTGTCATAAGAGTGTCGGACACCGACACGTGTCGGACACCGCGACACACCTAATCATAGAGGTGTCGGTGCTTCCTATACTGGATCTCCTGCAGTGAAAACTGCACTGGAGAGAATCCAAGCCCGTGACTTAACAGTCTCGTATCAAATAAAAAAAATTAGATGTTGTGCAACATGTAAATAAGATTGGTCTAAATTTTTAAGGTTTGAATAAATACGTGATGTGAAATTTTAATGAATGAATTACGTAAATCAGTGAATGAATTTAGACTAAAGTTAATTTAGGTTTATTCATTAGTTTGCGTAATTTTTTTTCCTCTCCCTTTCTCTCCCTCAAACCAAACGGATCCTTAATGTGATAATCTTTTGGGTTTTTCTCATAACCCAACTATGTATATAGAGTTGATGGTTATTAAAAAGTGTTGATTCCTTGTATCAAAAGTCTTTAAGACAATGATGATTAGAGGACATGTCTTGTGGATGAAGCGTCAGTAGTAAAAATATATGTGGATGAAAAAGTTTTCGTTTAGGGTAGAAAGGATTGAAGCCTGATTTGAGGGCATTCAACTAAACCCTTTGAATTAACTTTAAAAAATACAGAATACAAAATTCACATATATATTGCATTTTGAATCCCATCAAATTTTCTTCCACCACTAGCCCAAAGTGTTAAAGAACTTGCAAGTTTAAACCCCCTATTAGGTTAAGGTTCTAGCTCCACCACCGTAAAGGGAAGTATACTTAGATGAATGAATGAACATATTTAATTTAAGGGGAAGATGATTGGTAAAGCAATTTCGAGTTAGAAGTTAAAAAAAAGAAGTGAATATTAAATAATATATATCTGCTATAAAAATTAGGGTAATAGACTACTTTTATTGTACTCTGTTTGATTTGAAATTGATTATGAGACTGGACAAATTAGATAGTAAGGAACGGGACAAAAACAAGATTTTTTGTACCTCACTGAAGCACATGACAACTTTTTATCCACAGTACAACAATAAAAAAAACAAAAATATCCATTTTATTCTCGAATATAAAAATATTATCGTTTTATATATCTCTGGTACAGTTTTGTGCTATCCTATATTATCTTGTTCTATCAGGTCTTTATTATTTTACGAATCAAACGAACCATTAATAATTTAAAATTTTGGATGAAACACTACAACATTTAGGCCACGGTTATGTTTGTGGAATTTGTGGTATAATGTACGGGCAACACATACAAAAATGTGGACTAATATGTATAGGCAACTACAGTATTAAAAAAGCGTGGATTAATGTACATGCAACCATTGCTAAAGCATGGACTAATGTATAGGCAACAACTAAGAACTCGGGGCCTAATTCTAATCAAATAACAGTGGTTTTTTTGAAAGTTATACGCCACAATTTTTTGTTATTCGTGGACTAAGCTGAACAAAATTGTGGCTTTCAAGAAAAGGCTACGACCGCATACACCACATCTAATAAACCGTGGACTAACATGAAAAAATCGTGACCTAAATTTTAGGTCATTGTTTTTTGCCTATGGACCACCCTTTTTCGCATGTTGTCTATGATAAAAATGCTGTAGTTAAAATATGATAGTATCAAATTTATTGTTATAAGTAATTAAATAAATCATCAAATTAAGGTGAAAGAGATGTTTCACTATTAATGTTGAAATATTCATGGATAATGTCAACTTAAAATAGTAATATAGATTATTATCTATCTTTGTCAACTTAGAATAGTAAATTTAATTTGTTTTTATCCATGGCTTTACTAGTATAAAAGGCCACTTTGTGTTCAATGTAAAATGCACCTTTCATGAATGATATGAATACATCTAACTCTTCTACTCTCATAAAACTTCTCCATTCTCTCCATTCTCTTCATTAGTATAATATATATTTATAGTATTATAACTACATTAGTAATTTATATCATTATATTAGTCCTTAAAGGATACTTAAATATTTGATTTTCTCAACACGTTATCAGCACGATCGTTTCTATCGGAAGTGATTTACCACCACTAGGTATATATCATCTATCCTTATTACTTTAATCTTATGATAATTATAATTATTATTCGCCCCGTTATAGAGAACTAGCAATTTGTCAAGTGATTTATAACTAGAGTGGCTATTATTATTATTATTTTTATTACTACTACTTTACCCACTTATTATAGAAAACTCACAACTTGTCAAGAACTTTATAATAAGTGTGAATATTATTTAAGTTTTGTGTGGAGGTCTAAAATCCCCATAATATCACAAAAGATAATTTTTGATTAATAATACTAATTTCCATGGAGGTGTTCAAAACCCCATCTATATTACTAACTTTCATACTTAATGGAGGATTAAAACCCCATATCTATGACTAACCTTTATACTTAATGGAGGTATTCAAAACCCCATCTATATTACTAACTTTCATACTTAATGGAGGATTAAAACCCCATATCTATGACTAACCTTTATACTTAATGGAGGTATTCAAAACCCCATCTATATTACTAACTTTCATACTTAATGGAGGATTAAAACCCCATATCTATGACTAACCTTTATACTTAATGGAGGTATTCAAAACCCCATCTATATTACTAACTTTCATACTTAATGGAGGATTAAAACCCCATATGTATGACTAACTTTTATACTTAATGGAGGTGTCCAAAAACCCCATCTATAATGCTAGACTAAAATCCACATCTATAATATTGCTAACTTTAATTCTTAATGGAAGACTAAAATCTCAGTCAATAATATTATTTCACGAGAGACTTATAATTAAGATTTTGAAATTTGATATTATTTAAAGTTATTATCATATAACTTTACATGTTGTTCTCTCCATTTGTGCATCTTAAGAGCTAGATGATTTTTAACACACTTAGAATATTTTTACTCATTCCCAACGGTAACAAACAATAAAATTTAACACTTTTCCCATATCCCCTAACGGCCACATAACGGCCATGAACAGTAAAAGCTTACATTTTTCCACTATCTCCCAACGGCCACAAACCCAACGGTAACGTAACGGACACTTCATAAAATTCACCTATAAATACTTCACCTTCACTCATAAGTTTTCATACCATTCTCAAAACTTTTACTCATATTTCCAAAATGTTTAAATTTTTTCTTATGCTTATCACTCTACTTGTCTTTATGTTTTTCATCTTCTGGATCACCAAATATGAAGAATTAGGAGAACCTTTTATAATAGTAACAATATTTGTTGTTTTACCATTACTAGTATTAGCCTGGTTTATTAGCTGATAGAATCATGGTTTTTGTAATCATAGCTATTGAATAAAATAATTTATTTTTTTTGTCATTGTTTATACATTAAAAAAATTGATTCTGTTCTTTTGTATTTTAGATATAAACATGTCAAACGTTAAGCATCATTTCAAAATTCTAAACATAACCGGAGATAATTACATAACATGGAACAATAGCATACCCCGAAATAAATGCAACAACATTTAATCGTGGGCGTGGTGGCCATAATCGTCATAAAGGACGAGGGGGTAAAGCTCATTTTGATGGTCGAGGCAGAAATCACGGTCGAAACCACTTTCGTGGTAGAGGTCGTGGACGAGGATATGTGAATAATTATAGGCCTCCTAAATATGACCAAAATAATAAGAATCATCAAGGTAAAAGTAAATATATCCAAGAAGGTCCCTCAAGGAACCGTGATGATATCTGTTTTAGATGCGGAAAGAATGGACATTGGTCTAAGACGTGTAGGACACCAGAACACCTGTGTAAAAAATACAGGGCATCTGTTGAAGAAAAGGGAAAGGAAGTAAATTTTAATGAAGTTGAACCCAATAATGATACTACCTACCTTGAGGCTGCTGATTTTGTTGAAGAAGAAAATGAAATGAATATGAATTAAGTAACTAATTAAATAAGTATTTGAATAATGTGTGGTGTGCTTGTATTACTTAATAATATGTGTGACTTGTGTGGTGTGCTTGTATTACTTAATAATATGTGTGACTTGTGTGGTATGCTTGTATTACTTAATAATATGTGTGACTTGTGTGCTGTGCTTGAATTACTTAATAATATGTATGACTTATGTGGTGGGCATTGTGTAATATTTGGTTATTGAATAATAATGTTGAATGTATTATATTATTGTTTTCCTATCTTTAATCTTGATTTTATTTTAAGAAGGTCAGACATGGAACATGTCAAAGACATTTGCATCCCGGACAGTGGAACTACCCACACGATCCTCAAAAGTAAGAAATATTTCAATGATTTAAATTCTACTAAAGGTGTGATAAATACTATCTCAGGACCTGCTGATTTAATAGAAGGGACAGGTAATGCTATGTTCATGTTACCAAATGGAACAAAATTTGTCATTAATGATGCTTTATATTCTCCTAAATCAAAGAGAAATTTGTTGAGTTTTAATGACATATATCGTCAAGGGTTTGACACTGAAACTGTAACTGAAGGCAATATGAAATATATTAATATTACTACTAATGTTTCTGGAAAGAAGAAAACCTTAGAAAAGCTACCAAAATTGCCTTCGGGATTACATTATACATATATACATAAAATTGAATGTAATTTGGTAGTAAAAGAAGACCCCAAAACTATGATTTTATGGCATGACCGTTTAGGTCACCCTGGCTCAACAATGATGCGAAAAATAATTGAAAGTACTCATGGTCATCCTTTGAAAGGTTTAAAGTTTACAAAAGAGGATAAACCATGTGAAGCCTGTTCTCTTGGAAAACTAATAACAAAACATTCACCAGGCAAAATTCATACAGAATCACCTGCATTTCTTGAAAGGATTCAAGGTGATATATGTGGACCTATCCATCCACCGTCTGGACCATTCAGATATTTTATGGTATTAATTGATGCATCTAGTAGATGGTCGTATGTTTGTTTATTGTCAAGTCGTGATATGACATTTGCAAAATTTCTTGCACAAATAATTAAATTAAGAGCACAATTTCCTGATTATACTATAAAGAAAATTAGACTTGACAATGCTGGTGAATTTACATCAGAATCATTCAATAATTATTGCATGTCAGTAGGAATCACTGTTGAACACCCTGTTCCTCATGTGCATACACAAAATGGCTTAGCTGAGTCATTAATAAAACGTCTTCAATATATAGCTAGACCATTAATAATGAGAACTAAGCTACCAGTTACTGTTTGGGGTCATGCAATTTTACATGCTGCAGCACTCATCCGTCTAAGGCCGAGTGCTGATCATAAACACACCCCTTATCAGCTTGCAATTGGTAAGGAACCAAATATTTCCCATTTAAAAATTTTTGGTTGTGCAGTATATGTCCCAATAGCTCCACCACAAAGAACAAAAATGGGACCTCAAAGGAGATTGGGAATATATGTAGGGTATGAATCACCGTCTATTATTAGATACCTTGAACCTTTAACAGGTGATGTTTTTCAGGCAAGATTCGCTGATTGTCATTTTGATGAAACAAAATTTCCAACACTAGGGGGAGAAAATAAACACATAGAAAATGAAATAACATGGTATGTACCATCTTTATTACATTTGGACCCATATAATAAATCATGGGAAGAAAATGTAAAGAAAATAGTACACTTACAAGATTTAGCAAACCAACTGCCAGATTCATTCACTGATTTGAAAAGAGTGACAAAGTCACATGTACCAGCTATAAATGTCCCAGCTAGAATTGATATTTCAAAAACAAATGATGTAGCAAGTACATCCAAGGCACGCTTGAAGCGTGGCCGACCTATGGGATCCAAAGACAAAAATCCCCGAAAAAGAAAAGAAACAGAAAAGGTGAATATGATTGAAAGTGATCCTGAAAAGACACTAGATAACAACAAATCCATGATTGAAAATTGTGCTCTCGAAGAAGCACAAAATGATGAAAATGAGATCATTAATAATGAAGCTGATAACAAGAATGATCTCGAGATTTCAATAAATTATGTTAATACAGGAAATCTGTGGAGCCGAAAAGGTATGAACATTGATGAAATATTTTCGTTCTCAATTGCATGTGAAATCATAAACGAAAATGATGATCCTGAACCCAAAACTGTGAATGAATGTCAAAATAGACATGATTGGAAAAATTGGAAAGATGCGATAAATACTGAGTTAAACTCTCTTAAAAATCGAAAAGTATTTGGACCCATTGTGGATATACCTGAAGGTGTGAAACCTGTTGGGTATAAGTGGGTCTTTGTAAGAAAACGAAATGAGAAAAATGAGATTGTAAGATACAAGGCTCGTCTTGTTGCACAAGGTTTTTCCCAAAGACCAGGAATTGATTATGAGGTAACATATTCTCCTGTTATGGATGCCATTACTTTTCGTTATTTAATTGGTTTATCAGTGTTTAACAAATTGGACATGTATCTCATGGATGTTGTTACTGCTTACTTGTATGGATCACTTGATAGTAACATATATATGAAAATCCCGGAAGGATTTAAGATGCCTGAAAACTCAAAACCCAGAGAGACGTATGCAATAAAGTTGCAGAGGTCATTATACGGGTTAAAGCAGTCAGGACGCATGTGGTATAACAGACTGAGTGAATATTTATTTAAAGAAGGCTATGTAAATAATCCTATTTGCCCTTGTGTTTTTATAAGAAAAACAATATCTGGTTTTGTAATAATCGCTGTCTATGTTGATGATTTAAATATCATTGGTACCAATAAAGAAATTAAAGAAGCAAGAGATTACTTAAAGAAAGAATTTGAAATGAAAGATTTGGGGAAAACCAAATTCTGCCTTGGTTTGCAAATTGAATATACTAAAAATGGTATATTGGTACATCAATCAAACTATACAGAAAGGGTATTGAAAAGATTCAACATGGACAAAGTCAACCCTTTGAGTACCCCAATGATGGGCAGAACATTAAATGTTGAAAAGGATCCGTTTAGACCTAAGGAAGAAAATGAAACAGATCTTGGCTCTGAAGTACCATACCTCAGTGCCATTGGGGCACTCATGTACCTTGCCAACTGTACAAGGCCTGATATAGCCTTTGCAGTGAATTTACTAGCAAGATTCAGTTCATGTCCTACAAAGAGACATTGGAAAGGAATAAAACATATTTTTCGATATCTCCGAGGTACTTCTGATTTTGGTTTGTTTTATTCTAACAATACAAAACCAGTTTTACTTGGTTATGCAGATGCAGGATATTTGTCAGATCCACATAATGCTAAATCACAGACTGGATATGTGTTTACATATGGTGACACCGCAATATCATGGAGATCTCAAAAGCAAACACTTGTAGCAACTTCTTCAAATCATGCTGAAGTAATTGCCCTCCATGAAGCTAGCAAAGAATGTAGATGGTTGAGATCAGTAACTCAACATATCCAAGGAACGTCTGGTTTACCAACTGATAAGAATCCAACAATTTTGTATGAAGACAATGCTGCATGTGTTACTCAGATGAAAGAAGGATACGTCAAAAGTGATAGAACCAAACACATCCCTCCAAAATTCTTCTCATTCACACAAGAGCTAGAAAGAAACAAAGAGGTTGATATTCAATACATTCGTTCGAGTGAAAATGTGGCCGATCTCTTTACAAAGGCACTTTCCACATCAGTCTTCAAGAAACACGTACGAAGTATTGGAATGCGTCACCTTCGAGACATTTGAAGAAGAATTACCTAGGCTTGGTTAAGGGGGAGCATAATGTTGTACTCTTTTTCCCTTATTGAGGTTTTTATCCCAATGGGTTTTTCCTAATAAGGTTTTTAACGAGGCAACGTATGTTCCCATCACATTCTTCTCAACAAAATTAAATGGAGCACTATGATGAATATTTCAAAGGGGGAGTGTTATAAGTAATTAAATAAATCATCAAATTAAGGTGAAAGAGATGTTTCACTATTAATGTTGAAATATTCATGGATAATGTCAACTTAAAATAGTAATATAGATTATTATCTATCTTTGTCAACTTAGAATAGTAAATTTAATTTGTTTTTATCCATGGCTTTACTAGTATAAAAAGCCACTTTGTGTTCAATGTAAAATGCACCTTTCATGAATGATATGAATACATCTAACTCTTCTACTCTCATAAAACTTCTCCATTCTCTCCATTCTCTTCATTAGTATAATATATATTTATAGTATTATAACTACATTAGTAATTTATATCATTATATTAGTCCTTAAAGGATACTTAAATATTTGATTTTCTCAACATTTATTTATATTTTGGTCAAAAGTATCAAATTTTCTTTATGTGATTGCTTAATCTTAACATCAGTTGAATTAATGTGAATATGTGATGATCTCGGGGAATTGCCACATGACCCAACAAAATAATGATATTCCTCTTATACTCTCCTCTCTCTTTTGGCACCTTGGTTTTTTCCAAATTCACGCCACTGCTACCCTAGACGTGATAACCTGTCCCTTCATGAATTGAAGATGAAAAGAGTGAACACTACTCAACAACTTAAGCACTTGTACCTTTGCCATCAATATGCATCACTCAATAACTCAAACAGGTCCCTGTCGTTACATTCATTTTGGGTAAACAAAAGAAACAAGCATATATGTGTATCTTTGTCATCATGTTTTATTTGACTAATAATTCATGCGAGAGTTTTTCATTTCTTTGGAAAATACTAAACAGTGTCCCGGACACTCTTTAAGTATCTTAAATAGTATAATTTTTGTGAATTTTTTTTTGAAATATGTGAAGTTAATGTATTGAGAATTGAACTATATTACTTTTTGAATAAACTATTTCTTTAAATAAAATGCTTAAAAAGTGCCCCGGAGAGACTCGTTAGCGAGACATTTTCCTTTTATTTTTTTGGATGAAACTCTTTTCCAAACTAGTGGTTCAAATTCACTGGGATCATACTATAACGGTTGGTGCAAATGTGAGTGGATTATATTTAAATCAATTGAGGATGATAGCTAATTTAGGCAAACTGCATTTTGAGATCTTTAAACCTAATTTGTCAAATAAAAAAATCATCAACAATATTATAAATCAAGTAATGGATTAATTTTGGTTCAAACCAAGACTGAATAATATACCTATGGATCTCAGTTTTGAGAGTAGCGTGAATTTGGACCTTTCACTTTAGCATTCAATGACCACATAACAATATTTTAGCGGAGTTGGATGAAAAAAGAGCTTTGAATAAACATAAAGGACTAACTTCTTAAACCTTTAACTTCAAGGATAATAAGATGTATTTGGCTGCTAATTTATTAGTAGAAGTTTAACTTTGTGATTTTAAGACATTGAGTATAATTTTTTTAGAACATGTTGGTTTATTTCGGGTTACAAGATTGGTGCGATCTTAGATTTTATATTCAGTTTGTCGATGATACTTTTGATTTTGGGTGAGAATAGTTGAGCAAATGTTAGAGCTTTGAAAGCAATTTTGATTCTTTTTGAATTGATGCCTGACCTTATAATCAAATTTTCACAAGAGCTCTTTGCTAGGGGTGAATTTGGAGGAATCTTGGTTAGTGGATATTGCTTTTTGTGTTGGATTGTAAGATTGATCGTGTTCCTTTTTTTATATTTGGGTTTGTCGATTAGTGGAAATCCTCATTGTTTATCATTCTAATATCGTCTGATTGATAAAATTCAAAAGAAACTTTTCATGGATAGTCAATTTGTTCTCCTTAAATCTATCTTGTCATTTTTTTCCAGTTTAATTTCTTTCCTTTTTAATTTCAAATCTCCTACATGTATGATTTTTCCATTGAGAGTGGGAGTGAGGAGGCGAGGAAGATTCACTAGATTAATTGGGATAATACAATATGTGTTTAGACAAGGAAAGTGTCAATTTGAGAGTTTAGAGGATTAGAGATTTTAACATTTTGCTTCTCTGGAAGTGGCGTGTTGGAAGAAAAAGAAGGGGTTGTGGTATAAAATGTTGGTAGCTAAGTATGAGGTGAAAAATGATTTTGTTTTAGAGGGAGGAGTTAAGGCATATGTTTTGTGGAAGAATTTGGCTAGTGTTAGAGAATACTTTGTTTTGGAAGGACAATTCATTAAAGGAAGGGTCATTTATGGTGAGATTTAACATCTTATTTTCGTTATATGTTAATAAGAAGGTAAACCGACAGGTTTGGTCTATTGATGAGGGGTTTAGGTAATATATAATAGATTATGGATTCGATTCACAGCTCACTGTAAATAAAAAAAATAAAAAAAAAGAAGGTACGAGTGGTATGAGGAGGTTAGGTTGTGGTGTAGGTGGGGAGGGTTGGGAGGCTCTTTGCTTTAGAAGAGGGGTTGGTGGAGAAATGTGTCTAATCGTTGGTGGTGAAATATGAATCCTACTAATATAACAATTATTCGATTAGTGTGGTGTACCGACTCATCAAATTCTGGCGGCTTAATTAATAAAATGGTCCCTTAAAGATATTTTTGGTTTCAGATTGGTCCCTTAAAGAAAAAAAGGTCCAAATAGGTCCCTTAAAGAAAAAAAAGTCCGAATAGGTCCCTTAAAGACATCTCCGTTAATCAGTTTGGTCCCTAAAAAGAGGTCTAAATAGGACCAAACAGATTAACGGATATGTCTTTAAGGGACCTATTCAGACCTTTTTTTTCTTTAAGAGACCTATTTAGACATTTTTTTCTTTACGGGACCAATATGAAATCAAAAATATCTTTAAGGGACCATTTTATTAATTAAGCCAATTCTGGCTTACTCAAGGAATTTGGAATAAATAAAGTTAAAATGTTACTATTGGTGATATTTGATATATTGGTGGATTAACCTTTCTTTTTTGCCTGAGCTATGCTTAATATCGAGAGTTTTGTCTTTTTTTTTTTTGTTTTGGTAATACGACTCTTTTTGGCACACTTATAATTTTTTATTATATTCTTTGCACTTATTAAAAAAGAAGTTATAAAATAACCACTAAAAAATTTGCCTTTCCCAAATATATATATATATATATATTTTCCCTACAATGTAATTTTTGTGAGCAAATTGTACATTTATTTTACTTCGTCAAACTTTTTTTTTTGTTTTGTTCACATGCTGTGGCAGATTTTACTTCGTCAAACATATGTCATGCACATGCATGCAGACGTTTAATTAATAACAAAAATAAAATCATTAATTTAAAAACAAAAAATAATAACATGAAAGAAAGGGGGTGTGAGATTCTTCATTCTTATGTTGTACAGCTAGCGAATACGGTCTTGAATCTTGATGATATAAAAGTGAGAACGTGGAGATGAAATTTCACAAAGAAGGTATATTTATGATTTATCAGTCACATTGACCATTCATTTGCTTAATGACATGAGATGAAAGTATACATTCATATATATAAAAGATATGGGGTCTCCCTAAGATGGAACATGTTCTGTTTGTCAAGTTGCTAGATAGGTACAATCACATTTCTAATCACACCCTCAATTACTAAAATAGGTTCCAAAATAGTTACTACTATGTACTATATATCGACATATGTTTAATTACTCCTTCCCTTAATAATACCATGCGTTGTACTATGGCCCCGCTTCATCTTTAATTTCTTTGCAATATATTCAGCATCAAATCATGTAATAGTATATATAGTGTAAAAATGTTCAACAAAAAACCAACTTATGATACAAGTGGTAAATACTTGGATTTCCTTAATTATTTTGGTCATAGGTTTGATCGCTGATCAGAATGTATAGAGAAACATTTATTGAAAGAGATCAACTCCTTAAATAATCTCAATCGCTTTAAAAAAATTAATCTTACAGTTGCGTATAGATAACACGTTTAATTTACAGGTGTTTGAACTGTGAAGTGAAATGGACGGTTTCTGTTATGTCCGTCCCTAACTAGTTGCTTTTTCTTTTCTCTTTATTCTTTTAATGATTTTAATGATGAAGATGAAAAATACTCCTTTTACTAGAACTGGAAAGAAGGTCTTGGTGTCGGTCGTATGAGTGTTTTGTTCCATAATCATCAATGAGAATTTATGATTTTCGTCAAAATAAAACTTTTAAAACAAAAAATAAATTTATATTTGAATTAGAATTTCCCCATTTATCTATGTTAAGTTATACAATTCTAACCACTCCCAACATTACATATATTTGAATCCGACTCGAAAAGCGTAGTTGATGCTACCATTCATGTACCGGTGCATCATGTTTTAGTACTTTAATTTTTATGATCAAATGCTTTACACCCAAACTTTTGAGGCGACGTTTACAAAACGATAAGTGAATATGATTATTGATATACTTGTTAGAGGGGTATTTTTTGGTGTACTCGCTATATATTCGAGTTGTTACCTCCAATTGTATTGCACCTCTCTTATTTAATGAAATCATGTGAGTTTGTTTTTGTAAAAAAAAAAAAAAAAGTGCACCTCTATCTTGACAAAAACAATTGTAGCTCTATCTTGAATTTGTGATCAATATTCTATTTTTTAAGGTTACATGCATGCTATAGATACGTAGTTCTACCTCCGTTTATCGGCGACTCATAATTTATTGGAAAATCTGTAGAGCACACAATGCGAGTTATCTTCTTCAACCGAATTGTTTTCATATTCAAGAGTAGTAATTATGAATCAAACTTCTAACCATTTACATTTACCACTTAGAAGTCAATTCATTATTAATTAAGACTCAAACTCTTACAAATTAATTTCTAAATTAATAAACTATTTAAGCAATATATCTTATTATTATGAACTTTGGTCGATTATATAAATAGTTAGCCGCGGGTATATTATATATTATTGTCAAGAAGGTACTTTTTTTTTTGACAGCATGAAGGTACTTGAGATATAACAAAGTGTCCAATTAATTACTTGTAGCCTGGTGGAAGACAAACCCCATGGGCACGTCAAGGACATAATTTGAACACAAGATCTAAAATGACAAGACTTTGTTTTATTCTTTGTCTTGGATTTTCAATATATAATTTATAAAACACAATATTTATATTTTTCTTAATTGTATAAGACTCGCATATGAGATCTTGTAAAAAATACAATGAGTTAGTATCAGTTTAATTTTTTATTTTTACAAAAAAAAAAGCAATTGGTTTGGCAAGGCTGTAGTAGAATACCTCTTTATTTTTACAATTGTTGCTTGCTTAATGGTTTTACGACATTGGGTTGAAAGATGGATAGCTTGTACTTATTGAGTTAAGAATGTTGTAGAGAAGAGAAAATGTACAAAAAGACCTCAACGCTAGATTTAGATTGCATGTAGTCAAAACTGCATAATGCAATGTCAGAGAAAAATCAAAAGATCTGACCATCCGAGCATGAAATTCAAATCCCTAGGCCCTAGTGCATCTTACTAGAATGATATTAAATTAATTTCACGCATGATATTGTCATAGTAAAACATTGTGTCTATCCATTTTTTTAACATTTGAGTAAATTTTGATTTTAATGTGACTCTTATTATACTCAATTAGATCACTAGTTACAATAGATGGAGCCTCCTTCAGTCCTTAACTAAAGAAGGGGACAATGCTAGATACTTCAAAATCCTTGTAAATATATTTTGTACACACTTTGTAACAAGTGAAAAGAAATAAAAAACATACACATTTATATGGTCAACAAATATTGGAATTCATAGTCATAAGGTATCTTTTCAACAATAGTTGAGGCCTTGACATTACCACCACCATGACCTCTAAAGCATTCAACCATTGATTTCCTTAGTGTTCCTGAAGTAGGTAACTGGTTGCACACCCAATCCACTAGTGACTCAATATCCATAGCAAAATCAACCATGTTTCTGAGTAGGAGTTCTGGAAACCCTATCCTTTTGTTGCTAGTAGCTAGAATTGAAGCTTGAAAGTAGTCTAGCTTTGATTTCTCTAATTCAGATGTTACACCATCACCTGTGTATATCCTTACCTGCATACAATGCATATTGATTACAAAATTATAGAAAGATGTATATTGAAACTGAAATTTAGATAGATTTATAAATTATTCTTATATGGTTACATCACCGATTATAATTTTCTTAGTCACACTAACAAAATTTTATTTTTTCATTTTATTCTTTTAATTATTTCATAAATCATCAAAAAGTTATGTGAGTGTGTCTATATAGTCACGTGACTATGAAAGTTTTGCTCTAGATTTAGATAGGAGTTTAATTGTTGTGCACCATCGGTGTAAATTTTTTTACACATACATCCAATACGCGTTGCCACATCATTTAATGAATGTGACACATCATGTGTTTTTAATGACCATACATGATGTGTCTGTATATTATTGGACGCATGTGCAAAATATCTTTACACCGACAGTGCATATAAATTAAAATAGTATAAATATTATAAAATTTAAATATAATAAGTGAAAAAAAGAGTTCACTTCCTAGAATGCAAACAAAGTTCACATCCTAGAATGCAAACTTTGTGCGAAGACTTTTTTTTTCATTCATGGGGTGCAGACGTTGGGTTTGATTATAAAATATATTCACTCGCTACTTAGAGTGCGAAAAGTGCTCGCATCCTAGAAAGCGAGAGGATTAGTTTGGTCATTTTAAGGGGCGACTGATGAATTTTAGTGCGCATGAAAAGTAAATCTGAAAGATATAAATGCTTGTTGTGTGTGTGTGGAGCTGGACTTACTGCTGGAGAAGAACGAGTTCCATTACAAAGAGCAAATGTGACATTTGGATCCACAAATTCAAGCCCATAAAGCTCACGTACAACTGATTCTTTCTCTTCCCACTCCCCCTTCCTTTGTGCCTATATGACACATTATTGTTTTAGAGATTTAATCACAATACAATAAACAACAATAATAATAAAAAAGTTGGTAATAGTGGAGAATTCGGTATTCAAACTCCAACTCCTTCAATAATATCTCTAATAACTATCAACTAAACTATACTTATGAGACGCTAATTATTTGTTTCTGCATTTAAATGAACAATTAGTAGAAACAGGCTTACCTCTTTCATGTTAGAAGTGTCTCTTTTCCTTAAAATAAAATGCTCTATTGCTTGAGCATTTATTATGTTGCCACCTATGTTGAGGGTTGCCTACACAGTAGCATTTCAATTCAACATTAAACCAAAAGACCTTTCTGTTTATGATTTTTCTAAGGGAAAAAAAAAAGTTTTCTCCTAAAAAAAATGTTCGATAATTTTTTTTTTAACGTTATAAAATTATTTGTTTCTTTCTGTAAGTTAGAAAATTAAATTCTAAGAAAATAAAAAATAAAATTATAAAAGTGTGTGTGTGTGTGTTTTTTTTTTCAAAGAATTCATCCAATTTCCAAATATCTTAAAATTTCTATATAGTGACAACTTTTCTTCTTCTTTTGAGTTATGGCACTCTTCATTGTATCATGGCAGAGTCTAATATGCTACAAACAGAATAGGTAACATCTATGTTAAGATTTTTAGAGTACCTTGTTCATCAATGCAACCAACTTTTCTGGGGTAGATGGCACTCCATATTGAATAAATCCCTGAAAAAAACAATGCATTAATCATATAAATATAGTATTGATCAATGTCCTAGAATTGGTCATAAACTCATAATATTGAATTCTTATATAGAAATTTCTACCATACATGCATGATACAAGCATTGTACAAGTTGATCCAGAATGCTAATTTCTGTTGATTTGTTAGGCCTTCCAAATCAACTGTTTGAAGATTGCTCATCAAGATCCTATACACCACAAAGAAACAAATTAAAATTTTATTCAAAATTTTGAACCACTTTAAGGGTCATTTTGGATTTGACTTATTTTTGAGCTTATGCAACTGCGATTGTGACCTTGTCGGTGACATTTGACCATGATTCTCTACCAGCAGCGGACCTAGGGGTGGGCTGAGGTGGGCCGCGGCCCACCCCCACCCCCAAAAAATAATTTTTTTTATATGTAGGGTATTAATTTAAATTTATTATTAATGATTTTAAGTCACCCGGTATATATATGTACAAATATTAATATAAATATTAATTTAGAGTATATTATTGATGATTATAAGTAATTCGGTACACATATTAGTTCAAGTATTAGTGTAAATGTTAGTTCATAATTAATTGAATTTATAATAATAGATAAAATTAGCAGTTGAACTAGCGTATATAAATATGAAATGACATAAAAAATATGTTTAATTAATATTAAATTTTTCAAGTCCCATATTTTCACATTTGTTGCAATTTTAGTCCTATCTCAATATTTTTTTATTACTTTTTTGCTGTAAAATTAGCGAATTTTAATTGGAAAAAATTGTGAATTTTGGTCTCAAATTTGATATTTCATCTTTAGATTCAATGTTGGAGACAATACATCACCTTTATAGCCAAAAATCACAATTTTTAGAGTAAAAATATAGTTTGTTGGTACCAAAATAGTAACATGTGAAAATAGAAGAGCAAAAAATTCAATTTGAAAATAGATTGACTATTTTTCGGCCCACCGACGATATTTTTTCTAGTTCCGCCACTGTCTACAATATCAAAGATTATGACGCGACTGCTATTTAAAACCATGCTATATACATTATTCATGTCATACCTTAACTTTCGTAGTAATGGAATAGAGGAAGGACTTGAGATGAATTTTGGATCCATAGAACTTGATGTGAACATGACCAAATTCTTATAAGGGCCAATATCCCTTGGAATAAACTCTTCTGTATTAAAAATACCATATGGATCTTGTTGCCGAGATTCTTTCTGCAACATAAGACTTGGTTTCGGGGTTGATCCTATATCGACCCTGAAACTTCTTGAGCTTAACGAAGAATGCAAAGACCTTGAAACTGGTCCTGATTTTTCCAATTCCGTTGCTCTTGATGTTCTGAGTAGTCTTACATAAATGAAATTCAAACACTTCATGATGCTTTCTGATAGCTTGTTTGGTTGCCACTTTAGGTCATTCTCTTCTGATAGAAGTGGATCAAGTAGTGATCTTGTTGGGAGATCTAAGTACATGTCTAGATTACGTTCGCGCAGCTGAAAATTAGTATAGTGATTGATTGCAAATTAGTTAATTCACATTGTTGACAACAATAAGTTATTGCATGTGACAACTGATGTGACTTAATTTCATTTTTGCTCTCTTATGTATCACGAATGTACAATTTTGGTCTTCTAAGTTTCAATTGTGTGAATTAGGTTCAAAATATTCGTCTTGTTACAATTAAGTCACTCTGTGACCGAGTCGTCCAATTTTTTAAGTCAATATATGTGGCACACACAGGTCTTAGTTCTCACCAACTTAAGCCAACCTGATAAGTCATATCCGCATAGGCTATAGGCATAAAAAATTAGACGACTCAATGACGAAAAAATGTAAATATAACAAGAAAATTGCTAAAGAGACCTAATTTGTGCAACTAAAATATCAAAGATCAAAATTGCGCAATTGTGATATCTAGTGACTAAAATTGCAAAGCTAACTGATTTTCATTTTGAATAAGAAAAGGAAACATACATACATGAATTGGTGAAAATTGGTCTCCATACCTTAGGTGATGGATGGCGTGGGTCTCGCATAGGCGAGGGAGGCTTAACTGCTCCATTTTTCCTTGTAACTCTTTCATGAAATTTCACATCTTCCTGAAAATTATTTTCTTTCTGCTCAACAGAATTTTTAGGAATTCCTGTTTTCTCATTAAGACTAAAGTCATTAAGATTATAATCACCCTTGATGGCTTTACTTATGAAATGCAATGCCTTGGTGTCAAATGCCATCCTTTCATGAACATTACTATTACTTCTTTGAACAAAACTAGGATTTGTAATTGTTGAAGTTGTTAAATGATTGTAGTTAGAATTGTTGATTAAATTCCCTTGATTCCATGTTTTTGACTTTGATTCTTTTGTGATTTCTTGTTCATGTTTCAAACCAGCTTGAAGTGTGCTAATTTGGGATTCAAGTCTTGCTATCTCACCCTCAACCATGGCTAGCTCTCCTAACAATTCTCTCATCTGCACAAATTGAATAATAAATAATGTAATTTTACTACATGTCAAGTTTGCAATACAACCATTTTGTATAATTGTATTTTAATCGGTGTTCGCAGATCACAAAAATAGCAGTTTGTTCAAATTTCAATGCGCTACGGTGCTATAACACCGCAGGAAAGTTTCTATGGTTTAAAAGACCTACTCACTCCAGTCTCATATATAAACAACTATTCACTTTTAGGTTAATTGAATAACTGATGTATCTGGAAGGAGTAACTAAAAAGTGAATTATATACCAAATATATCAGTTATTCAATGAATCTAAAAAGTGAATTGTTGTTTATATATAAGAACAGAGGGAGTAACTTCTAAGTGATGATGAAACCTCATGTTGGGGGTGGTTCTACTTCTAATTAAGCCCTTTTACTTGCATATGTGTGGTACTTGCTATATAAATTGAACCCATATCCCTATATAATATTACCTTGCTAATATTAAGTTTTGAATAAAAAGAGACAAACACTATGAAAAGTTAGCTAGAGAAAGAAAACAATAAAATAAAAGAAGAAACATTATAACTTACCTTAGAAGGAAGAAAATTGGGAATAGATATAGTTGAACCGTTTGGTCTAGTATTCACCATATCTAATATTTTATGAACCTTTTCTTCTTTGTCTAACAACTTTTGAAGCATAGTAACCTGTTTATTACATTAAAGTAAGTCATCTAATTGTCCAAAACATTACTATATATGATTGATGATTTTTGTGAATATGATACTATATTATTATATAAGGTTTCCAATTTAAAGCTATGCTATTGAGGGTGATGGTTCTCATTCACTATTATTTGTCCTCTCTGTTTCCAAAAATAGCAAACTTATAGTTCCAAAGTTTGGACTAATTAGTATAGCTATACTTTGATATGATCATGAACTCAGTCATAGCTTTTTCAAAAGGAGAGTAACACTTCATATTACCATCTTAATAGGTTACTATAAGAGATAGTTCGTATATATAAATTATGAAAGTTAGGGAGCCAAAATCGCAAATTTGTGAAAGTTATGGGTCAAAAATACAATTTAACCTTATTAGTATTACTCTTGAACAGGGACGGATCCAGACCTGAAATATTAGTGTGGCTAAAAAAAATACATTCACAAACTTTATAGTTGAAAAAAAAAAACAGTGGCGGAGCTAGACTAAAAATATAAATTCAATTTGGAAATTTATAGATCTTTTACATTCAAATAATATTGCCTCATTCAATATCGTCGTTTTTTTACTCAATATAACGTCTTTTTTTTTTAAGAAAAAAAAAGACGTTATTTAAATTCATCCAAAATAATGTTGCATCGTTAAATAACGTCTAAAATAATTTAATATGTTATTGAGATCAATTAAAATTAACAGTTTTCAATAAAAATGTATAAACCCTTAATGTTGGTAAATTTCAATAACATATCAAATTATTTTAAATTTCTATAAAATTTTACATAAATTATCTATATGATATGAATTTTAAATTTAACGGTAAATTTTATACTCATTAAAATGTTACCGGCATAATTTGATTTCTCTAATATATAGATTGATCACTCCTTTGAAAAAAAAAATTACCAAAACTATCATTCTTGATTCGTTGTAGTTAACTTGCAACAAAACAATTTCTTTGTAAAAAAATAAATTAAAAGCAAAAAAAACAACTAGCAAGAATTGAACCCAAGACCCTTACCTCTAGGCCAGACGCATTTTTGTGATATTTTTAACGGTTATACATATTTATACAATAATAAATAACATAAATATGATTATATACCTATTAAAAATTGAAAATTCTGGTGTGGCTATAGCCACACTTAGTCCCTATGTAGATCCGTCCCTGCTCTTGAAGTAAAGTGATATCTCCTATGCATGTATAACTCTGAGCTAGATTATTTCGCTTAATAATTCATTATAAACATTGAATTTCACTGATTGAGCCGTTGATGACGGTCTTGTTTTATTAAAGATCAAACTTACAAAGTTTTAGAAAAATCTGAAAGTCTATGTAATCTAAAATGCCATGAATATTTTTGAATGCCATGAATATTTTTGGAGCTAATATGCTAATTAGAACTTTTAATTTAGATTAATGAAATTTAATCTATATTTTTTTTTTTTTCAAAATAGTAATTAAGATTTTGCCATAAAAATACATATGTAGTATGTATGTGAATCCAAATACCTCTCTTTTTGAATCCATTGCATTATATTTTGGTTCTACATAGAAATAATGCATATCTTTTTGAATTGTGTAATATTAAGGCAAATTTCACAGATATTGAAAGCTTAATTGCCCGACGAGGTCTATATTAAATGATATATTTATTTACTATAACATTTTAACAATATGTATAATTATTGTACGAAATTACTACAAGACGGTGTTTCCCGTGCGTTAGCACGGGCACTAGAACTAGTAAAAATACATATGTAGTATGTATGTGAATCCAAATACCTCTCTTTCAAGTTCCTCTTTCTTTTGCAGTCCGTTAATTTTCTTTTTTGTCTGCAAACAAAAAGGAAAAGACAAACAAAAAGTGCTTTAGAAATTATGTCTTACTATACCATATTCACATAATTCGTGCATCTGAGAGGAACCACGAATTGGTTCGCAAAAACTTGTACTAATTAAAATACCACCACAATATGAATGATCACATTGTAACCAGAAACTACAATATAATAATAAATTGATAATTGTAGAACATGGCACTTACAATATTATTTTGAGAAGGAGAATTAGGTGATGAGAAATGATCTAGTTGAGTATGATCCATGGAAGAAACCGAGCCAAACACGAAGCGCTTAGAATTAGACACAATATTAAAACAACAGGGGAAAGCAGGGTATGTAGGGCTATGAAATTCTTCATCTTCATAATGCTTGGTGTCAAAGAAAGAGAAGCTAGAGCGTGTTGATGTTGTTGTTGTTGTTGCAGTTGAGGTGAGTTTGTGAAGTGTTTGAGAAGTTGAGAGGGACTTTTCAGGAATATTAATATTGATAATTTGTTCATCAAGTTTGTTTAGATTGTATTGAGATTGTAACAGTCTTTGTTGTGGTTGTGAGTGCTGGTAGGAGTGGGACATCATGAAGTGACAAGTGAGTCTTTTGTTTTCTTGGAGTATCTTGCAATCTTGGTTTTGTTTTGTTTATGTGAGTTATATTTAACTACATGCTATTGGTTATGTGTATATATTTTAATTCTGGCTTTGGGGTACAAGTGAGACAAGTTTTTCACCCTACTCAGTCTTGTTTTTACTATTGGATTAATAAGTCTCGTCATTAAATCAATGACATGTGATATCATATATTAATTCAATAATGACACTTATCGATTCAAGGGTTAAATAGTGTTTATTTCATGTAATGTTAACGAATTTTGATTTACTCTAGTTTTTTTCTTCCCCGATTATCCCTTGTAATGTAAGATTTTGTCCTTTTATTCCCTCGTTGGATATGTTAACGAATTTTTGTTTACTCTCTTCACTAAGCATGACATGTTATCATTTATGATGAATTTTAAATCAACATACCATGAGAGGCTAAAATGACAGAATCTTGATATTAGGGGATAATCAAAAACAAATTACAACGATAAATAAAAAATCGCTAAATTCTATTTTACTTTCCTTTTGAAAAACTCCTATTTTACTCTTGATTTAATGGTGAAAATAAACTTTATGCATAGTGAAATATTTGTCTCATTTACATTGGACTTTAATTTCTAAGTTTCTTTCTAACTATAATTAGTATATTACTTTTAAGTAAAGTACATTGTATGGCCACTTTTTTGCTTTTAATTTGGGTTTGGTTGGTTCATAATGTAAAGGTCGGCAAGAAACAAATTAACAAGCGACGTACGAACTATCAAATGAAAGTGAAAGTACATATACATGTGATAGGGACACAACACAAGTAAAAAAAATGTGTACATGAATGATAATAGTCTTAAAGTAAAGAGAAATAATATTTTCAATGAAAAAAAGAGAAATAATATTTGGACAACAATTTTGTTATCCGACCATACTAAACGGACACCAAAATGCTTTCATGTCACGAGGGAACACATTGAGGGACACTGGGTCATGAAGGGACACGTTTGCTGTGCCAAAATGCTTTCAGTTTTTTGAAAAGGTCGTCATCACAACATTGGCTCGCATTGCAAAAACAATCTGCACCCGCTAATGTTGTTTTTCCTTAATAACATGCATTAGATCACAATTATCTTTTTTCTCGTAAACCACCTACAACTAACTAGTGTCCGTAAAGACTCCAACAACACAGTGAATTGAGGTCTGAATTCTAGTTAATTATATACTCATGTTTAGTGCTCGACAATGTCTCAAATAGAATTACTTTCGATTGAAAAAATTTATAGGAAAAATAACAAATAAAACGCCTACGTGCATCTTCCTATATCTCATTTTCATTCTACTTCTACAAGTAGAAAAAGTATCTTAATTTTAGGAAAAGAACAAAACAAAAACTCCAGTTATATATAAGAGGCTAGTGCCCATGCTCCCTTCTTAATTCTTATGTGGTTTACTCACTCTCCCATCCCATCTGGACCATGCTATATTATTATTAATTAGTTGACTAAACTTATGTAAAATTTATGCATCTAAAATTATGATTCAAACCTTTTATAATTTTTTTAATAAAATATTTCCAAGTACAATAATCATGTGATGAGAAATAGTTATTTATGCTAAATTTGTTTGCACGGTCATTCCTTTATCTCACCTTCAACAACAATGAGTGGCGGAGCCACATTATCTTCAAATTAGGGTTGCACACTTGCACACCTTCAATATTTTAAATCTCTACCAATAATCCAATTTTTATTCATTTTGCACCCCCTCAACTTTTAACTTTGCACCAATTGTTTTCTACACAAGATAGACAATCAGATACATAATTCAACTAAGTGCGGATGCAATGTCAAGACACACACACATGTTGGAAGGAAGTTTTGGGTAGGTGGAGAAAGTATTTAAGTATTTAGAAGAGGATATGAAACTTTTGGAAAACGGAAAAGTGTTTATAATTTTTGGCTTGATAAGTGCATCACCTCTATTTATACGTGTGGCATACTAGGATTTTATTACCACAAATTTAATCTAATGACTATAAATCACTCTCTAGAGTTTTCTCTACTATTCTACAAAAATCTTAACTTATCATTATCTTCTAGAGAGCTCCATGGATCTCTCTAGAATAGGCTCAACCAGATTGCATGACAAACACATGAAGTGGCAGCCACGTACTCCGCCTCACATGTAGAAAGAGTGACAATCGGTCGTTTCTTTGACATCCATGTGAAGGTTGTGTTTCCAATGTAGAAAACAAAGTCACTTATGCTTTTTCGGTCATCTATGTCTCCTCCCCAGTCACTGTCACTATATCCAAGAAGTTTGTAATAATCATAAACAGAGTAGCACAAGCCTTAAGCCTAAGTTTGTTGTCCGCGTGAAAATCAAGTCATCTACATACAAGCATACAATCAAAATATCTCCACCTCAATTTGATATAGAGTGTGTTCTCATATGGATTCCAAGCTCAATGTAGATTTCTTCGTCAAGGATCCCATTTAAGAAGGCTCCCTTTACTTTCACTTGTTTTTCACTAGGTCTCTCTATGAACACTAGGGGCGGATCTAGAATTTATTTTTGGTGTGGCCTGTTTCACATACCATATAGGTCGATGAACACTTGTTTCACATACCGTCAAATGAGTCATTGTCTTCACCACTTTCAATCAAAATGGTTACTGAATTTTTTTTTAACTTACCGTCAAATTAGTTCACTTTTTTATCGATTTTTTATATCAAATAGTCGTACTATTTTAAATTTAATGTTGCCTATGTGACATTTAAATTGTGTGACGTCATTGTTCACGCAACACTTAACACTCCATATCAATGTGACATTCCATATGAACAAATTGAATGGTGTTAGAAAATGAATGCCAAAATAGCGATTAAATTGAGAAACAATTAACAAAAATAAAGATAAATTTAAAAAATTAAAAGAGTAAATGACTTAAAAGCAAGTTAAAGAGAAATGACTAATTTAAGCCGTTTATTTGAAGAAAAATATTATTCAAATACAATTTTTTAACAAAAATATAACAAAACTACATATTTTATTTTTTTTAATATTTATTATACATCTCGATATTCGTACTTTGAGTGGAAAAAAATATAATGTCTATTTTTGTCCAACCTTTATGCGTTTATATAACACATGTCTTATTTAAAACAAAAAAGTAGCGTTGTTCTCTCGTACACAGCTTCTCTGTTTGTGTAAAGTGTAAACTCTTAGCAATGGCGGCGCTGCTTGGTCACATTTTGAAGACCCGAAATAACTCCTTTCTTCTTCGCAACATCACCAGAACCTTCGATACTATCTCCTCCTCTTCATTGCACCAAACACCTTTCATTCTCCCATCTTTATCTCAAGGTATTTCAAATCATCATAACGATCATAGCAATTAACCAAAAATCTTGACGAAAATTGCAGCATTTCTAGGTTTATATAGCTTATAGTGGTAACATATCAATGCATGCAATGCATATGATTATGAATAATTTACTGAATTGAGTTTTGAGAAAGAGTGAAAATGAAAGTGAATTACTACTTCCTTTACTTTTTATCTATAATAGCTTATTTCTCTATGTGCAAAAAAATAGTTAAACGTATTATTGATTAAGCAATAGTTGATGTTGAGTTGATAAGGGATTTGAGCCCTTAAGCAAGTGATTAGGGGTTTGATCCCCCCGACTCTGGGAACGAAGAAGATTCGGTTGAGAGGGGAGAATCTACCTTATGTGCCCAACAGGTTCCAGAATGGAGATTATTCATTGCTAAACTACTGTGGAAACTTCGTACCTACAACATTGTAACAGAAAAAAATTGTTGTGTTGAACTCTGAAAATGACAAATAATTTGGAACCTTTTTTTTTTTTCCCTTTCCCTTTTCTAAAATCCTATTGTTAGAAATGAATAAAGGAGTAATTGAATATATGTGAAATGCAGCAGAAAGTGTTTGTGGATTTGATGAGATGGTTGGAGGAAAGGATAGGAAGTATTACATGCTTGGTGGGAAAGGTGGTGTTGGGAAAACAAGCTGCGCTGCCTCTCTTGCTGTCAAATTTGCAAATCATGGACACCCGACTATGGTGGTATCAACTGATCCTGCTCATTCATTAAGTGATTCTTTTGCTCAGGTAGCTATTAATGTGATACAAAAAAATAAATATATTATGAATTCAAACTTTTTTTACAGGCTTTTTAAGATTTTTTTTTTCTTCGCTAGATTAGTTTTGCTGCAATGTGGATAAAACTTTAGGGTTCTAACAGGATTTGACAGGGGGAAAGCTTGTTCCGGTTGAAGGAGTGAGCTCTCCATTATATGCTCTTGAGGTAATCTTTTTTATTAAAAAATTTGTTTGATATAGCTTTATTGGTCTTTTGCTGAACATTGTGATGTCATTCTGTGTTGCATCTTTGATTGTTTGATGACAGATAAACCCTGATAAATCCATGGAAGAATTCCGGACAGCTGGTCAAAAGCTTGGTGGTGGGGGTGCTAAGAGTTTGATGCAAAGTATGGGACTTGGAGCGATTGCTGGCCAGGTTGTTTGTGCTTAACGTTTTTGACTGCGGTCGCATAGCAGTTGTGATCCCTTATATTGTAGAAAATTGTGGTCGCAATGCAGTTGCACAAACATGAAAAACCTTGATGTTGCGTCTGCGTACTGTTTTTCTATGATATGGCTGTTCTTTTTCTACCTTGCATATGATATGGCTGTTCTTTTTCTACCTTGTTTGTTTTGTCATTGTTGGAACACATTAATTTGTTTGCGCCTTTGTAATTATATGGTATTTATATGATTAAACAGCAAATAGTCACTTCATGAAAGTAGCAAATAGCTAGGTAATTTAACCCCTATTAAGATTAAAGTATCATTTTACCAAGGTCCTCAGCTACTATTGCTGAAGACACAAATTAGAAATTGTTAGATCTTTGAAGGAAGTTTCGTGAAGTTTTAGGCATCGTCTTAGAATTTGGTGCTGCAGTTCATATACTGCATTGTCTGTCTAGTGATATAAGCAAGTGAACTATATATTAGATGTTGTTAACATTCTCTTCTCTTGTTAATGACATTGCTGTAGTTAGGGGAACTTAAGCTTGAAGAGATGTTGCACACTCCTCCACCTGGAACAGATGAAATCATTGCAATTACGAAGGCATGTATAGTTGTTTATTTATTTAAAATACAAGCATTGAGGATATTGTGCACAGCATGAAAAATGTGCTCTGCTTCTTTTTCCTGATTATGCTGCTTTGATCCAGGTGATGCAATTTCTAGAGTCTGAAGAATATAGTATGTTCAGTCGGATAGTTTTTGATACAGCACCAACTGTACGTGACATTATCAGTAATTTTACAAAGTGTTTATGGAAACTTAGGAAAAATAAATGATTGTTTATTCATCTGTCGATAGGGTCATACACTTCGACTACTGTCATTGCCTGACTTCTTGGATGGATCTATAGGAAAACTTATTAAGGTATAATTAATATGCACATTAAACCTTATACTGTCTGACTTTATATTTAACTAGGTCTTGATCATCTTCATCTATAATAATAATTTACTAAATCAATTGCTATGTCCAGATGAAGATGAAATTAGGTTCAGTCTTCGGTTCCTTGTTGGGAAAAGAACAACCTCAAAACAATCCTGTAAGCTATTATATTTTTATAATATTATTTCCCCTTTTCAAAATTCTAATAATTTTGTATTTGAACTTGCAGTTAGACAAACTTGAAAAACTTAAGGAGAATGTGGCAAAAATACATGATCTTTTCCATAATCCAGACACTATGGAATTCATAATAGTAACGATTCCCACGGTAATGCTAACTGGAAACAGAATTCTTGGTAATTACCATATTGTTGTGCAATGTTCTTGGAGTTGGCTCTTCATTTTAGGGTCAAAGACACTGAATTGTCATTTACTGATTTATTTTTGGATAACCAAATTTGATCTTTTAGATTTTAGTAAGTAGCTTTGAATTTTTATCATGTGCATGCAATTTTTGAAATGGAAGCCTTTTTTTATGTTAGTATTTATTTTTTTTTGAAATGGCCAAAGTTAGTAATTAGTTGTTAGTGTTAGTTTTTTTCACCTCGCCCTGAACCTTTAGTCCTTTCGCCCTTGGAAAATTTTAAATTTATATTTTCAAAACTTATACAACTAAAAGACGAGAAAAATGGCATCCATGTGAATGTTCATGAACAAGCCATGTCATATTGTAGACATCTAAACTATGTTTTGAAAAGTGTTGTGTTGACGGCTTACAATATCGGCCAGTTATTGTCATTTTTGTAGGTTCTGGTTATGCATTACACATAACATGATTTCGCCTACATAAATTCACGCATTGTTGCTTGACATAAGGCTTTGTATCATGTGCTTTTAGATGAACATTATGAAATAAGACTTGGCTTATTCTGCTAATCAAACATGAGTCAGAATGTGGTAGTGTTTTATGAAATGCATACCCGTTCAACTGTAATTAATTTCTCTAGCAAAATTATTCAAATGGGCTTTGCTTGTTTGTCTTCAAAACTAATTGTAAAATACTTTTTGTCTGCTTTACATTGCCTCATATTTTCCCTTTTTACATTTACTCTTAATTTATATACAATTTCCACATTTCCCACATTGTGATTGTTCGAATATGACCTCTTCAAGGTTATGGCAATTAGTGAATCATCAAGATTACATGCATCCTTAAAGAAAGAAAGGGTACCTGTTAAAAGACTAATAGTTAATCAGGTCTTACCTCCTACGTCAGGCTGCAAGTTTTGTTCGATGAGACTAAAGGTAATCAATAATTATTCATCATAATCCTTGAATGGTAGTAGTCATGCATGTATCTTTGGGGTTTTCACACTTTATTACGGATCAAACGTTTTTGGCTAGAGTTTTGTTTTGATTGTTGTATTAAATCGTGAAAATTTTCTTAGGTTTCATTTGTTATTAATGGGTATTGGTGTCAACATGAGAAGCTTAGTAATATATTATAGAATTGCAGATGTTGGGAAGGACAGTACATGATATATGAAAACATGAAATATCCAATTTGGTCCCTGAAGTTGTAGGATTGATACAACCTAGTCCCTCATATTATCAGCATTTCAGAATGATCCTTAGTATTGCAAAATGTCAATCATGTTTGTTCTTCTATTCATCTCTGTTACCGAACACGCCCCCAAAATTATTCACTTAGTTTCAAATGCATTTGCGACTTTGCCAACTTAATGCCATTATACTTCCTGCTAATACCAATGGAGGTGTGAATCTAATTTAACATTTTGCAATTTTTATGGATCATTTTGAAATATTAATACAATAGAGGACCAAGTTGATACAATACTACAATTTTAGGGACCAAATTAGATATTTTTACTGGTTAAATTGCTTCTGGAATAATGATAATTTCGAACCTAGTGCTTGCTATAAGAACCTTACAAAAGGTTTGTTCCAGTGATAATGATAAGTTGATGTACACAGTTCAGTTTGCAAGTCGTAGCCAACTCAATATGTTGTACCATGTATTTAACACTTCAAAAGTTGCTTAAATAGTTAAATTTATTATACTTCTCAAGTAAATAAATAGTAGTATACTAATAATTTCTTACACAAGGAACTAAATAATATGGTATTATATAAACAATTTCCTGCTTGATTCACATGCAGGATCAAATGCGGGCAATTGAAACTATCCACAATGATTCAGAACTCTCTGGGTTGAGATTATACGAGGCACCCTTGGTCGATATGGAAATAAGGGGCGTTCCAGCTCTCAAATTTATGGGAGATAATCTTTGGAGATAAAACATTTTTAGGAAGTTTAGCAACTACTCTAGCATTCTTTCAAGCCGTGAAGTGCGGGTACTAGATGTTATGTTAGTCTCTCTTTTCTTGTTTAATAATTGTAGTATCTGATAAGGTAACAAATGTATGTTACAACTAGTAATTCATGCATACTTTATTGAAAGAATAGAGTAATTTATAGATATACATTGATAGTGTGATATCATACAACATTTGGCTGCTGTCACCACCAAACCAATTTGGTGGAGGAATGAATGATAATGTTAAACTAAAAAACTGTTGAACTATATACTGTGTTATGCTGAGCTTGCTCTTGAAAGCATATTGGAAACTAATAATTTTGCTTTGAAAACAGCAATTAGTGAGAAAGGGTATCTTCTAAGGAAGTCTAATACTAATTTATCCACACCTAGCAATTGTTCTCAAACACTCTCTGATAGTCTTCTATTTCTACAACACATTGTCACATTGCTTTACTAGTTGGTGAGCACTGATCATGACTCATGGTTGTAGCACCAGCCAGAGTCTTGCACATGTAGCCTTTAATTTGTCCAAATAAAAAATCAGAGGGATTGAATGCTGAAACTATTTCTTCTGGAAGGTTATCATACAAAAAAATGCAAGCATGCGGCTAATTATTCCTGTCACAACAAGGAGTCCTAAACATTGGTACCAATGTTTGAGATCATAGCCGTATGAGTTGAGTGCACCACATCGGCTTATTAGCCAAACACCAGAATATCTACATGCAACAAAACATGATATAAATTAGTCAGCACAGAGAAATCTAAACATAAATCAGCTATGGAGCACTGACATTGATGCATAAACACTGATAAAATAGAAGTGATTGCATATATAATCACAACTGTCAATGCCTTACATCGTCAGACACACCTTTTGTCTAAAGTGTCGATGTTATATAGTTAATCTAACATATATCAGAATCCAAACCTTTTAGCATTTGATATAACAAATGCTTCAAGAGCCCATTTGGTGTAGCACAAATCGGATAGGAAAGCAACATAAGTGCTATCCTCTTCATTTTCATAAGTTGCTAGGAGAGTCAAAACTACCGGTAGTAACACCGACCACTGCATAACAACACAAGACATGGCTTGTAACTAAGAGTGAGTAAGGCATAACCACCTCAACTATGGTTGAAATGCTTACCAGCTGGGCTGGACCTGGTTCAAGGAAGATTGCCAACACATAAGCAATGCCGGTGACACAATACACCAAACATAGTAGAACAAAGTAGTTATCTGTGAAAGATGATCTTGGATTGTTGAAGAAATAGAACATGGAGAGATAAACTAGAGGCTTGATAAGTGTACTGAAATGGTCAACTGTATCTTTTGAGAGAAAGTAAGCAAGGCTACTCATCCCTGAAGCGCTTTCTCTCCAGTAATGCAACTTATCTAATGAGAACGATCTCAAAGCTGCAATCTTGGAAAGGAGTGCTGAAAATAAAGACATTATTAGGTCACAAAGAAGTGGTTAACTTTGTGATAATAACTAAGGATCAGCTTGGCTTGAGAAAAACAGATTGAAAATAAGGTGACAATTTTGTAACCAAGAGTGAGATGAAATTGAGATGAAACTTACATACTGCAATTACGGTGTATGTATAACCAGTTGCTCCAAATGATTCATCGCTCACTTTGGCAAGTGTTCCTAAGCAAACACCAGCTAGCAACAGAATCAGAAAATCTACAGCTTGTGTTCTAGCTTCTCGCAACCGCTGCTTACCAACTCTGCATGGAACCAATTAAGATCAAATCAAAAATCAAGTTTTGATGACAGTTAGCTGAAATATCCTCCCTCTTGTGACTTGCCTTCCAAGAAAGTATTTGTATTGTTGGAAAGATCCGGGTGTATTCCTATTGGACAAATCATTTGAAGCTAAGAAATTGAGTTGAAGGTTGTCTCTCTTCATCTCAACGTTGCACTTCACATCCTGCCAAAGTTCTCCGGCAAAAGAAGGCGCGGCAGTAAGCTTTGCATTCGGGTTACGTCCTCCTTGTGTTGGAATGGTACCACTTGGAGTTGACATTCCTTCTATAAGTTGCAGCATATCCATAGGCACAGGATATCCATTATGAAGCATCCATCTAACTGGTAGTTGTTTATGCGTCACTCCTGAGCTTGCACTTGGTTTTAATATTCCTTCTAAAATGTCAATGTAGTAATCTGGAGGGTTTACGCGGTCAGGGACTACAATCCCCATCCCAGAGAAGTACTCTTCCACTTTGTTAACAGGTCCATGATACACTGTAAGGCCTCCTTTAGCAAGCAGTATAAAATCATCAAACATCTTGAACAATGTGTAGCTGCACATCACATGAAAAAAGAATAAACAAAAGGGTTATTATTATGTACGTTACACCATTGTAACTCAAGATACATTTTGATTTCTATCGTAAAAGTGTTAGCGATATACTCTCTTTAACTGTGTTCAACACTTTATTATTAGTTCAAATTCATAGTTAGATCGGTATGAATTTCATTTAGTAAGAGATTATTGTTGAAAGAGTGTTATTGAGTGTGTTGGTATAATACTTGTACAGTTCTCTACGTCCATAGAGTACTTGTTAATATTTGTCGTCCAAAATTACCTCGGTTGGTGAAGGACCATACATATGTTTACGCCTTCAAGAGCCTCGCGTCTAAGTGCTCTAAGCAGTAATTGAGAAGATGAACTGTCCAAACCAGATGTAGGTTCATCCAAAATTAGAAGGGAAGGTTCCATAACCATTTCTAGTCCAACGTTTACTCTCTTCCTTTGACCGCCAGATATTCCTCGTTGCTCCACTGTCCCAACCAAAGAATCCCTTATTGCCTGAAGACCCAAAGATTCAATGACTCTTTCAACCACTAACACTTTCTCTTCTTTTGGTAGATCGGCCGAGAGTCTACAATAACATCAATTAACAAAAGGTGAGAGGAGAATAATCAATATCAAGAAAGAACATATATACTCTTGACTCTGTCATCGGCATAACACATGAATGTTCAGTGTTGTAAAATAGTAGTTATAATGTAATGGAATTTGAACAAATTGTTATTGTTTCGCAATACACTATTTAGTATAGTGTTGGCAATTAGTTGGTATAGCAGCACTATATCACTGTATAGAATGCATAACGGAATTTGAACAAACCGCTATTTTCCGCAATCTGAGATTGCCTACCTGTACTTGACTGTACTTGTTAACATGCATAATATCAAAAAAGAGAATGAGTGATGAATCTCAATATGTGGAATACCTGCATCTGGCACTAAACCACAGATTCTCCTCCACTGTCAAATTGCCATGGACGATATCATCTTGTGGAACAAAGCCAATGATCCTCTTGAATGATCGAATAGAAGATTCCTGACCATTTACAAGAACTTGACCAGTTGTGTGGCATCCAGCTGCTTTTCCAGTTAAAGCAGAAAGAAATGTTGTTTTACCAGCCCCAGACGGACCCATGACAGCAGAAACTCGACCGGGATGTAACTTACCAGTCACACATCTCAATAGATGTTTGTTTTTCCCTTTCAAAGTGAGTGTTAAGTCTTTAAAAGCAACCTCAATTGTAGGCCTTTTCCTTATATCAATGTCACTAGCCATTGAAATCACTCCGGAAAATGTTAAGTTCTTATTTTGTTCCTGCATTGCCTTTTCTTTTTCAATCTGACCATATGCATACTTGAAAATTTGACTCTGAGTATGCAAAGCCTTACCCCTTGGTGCTTGTTTTTTCACATTTTTATCTCCGATTTGCACATTGAACCCTTCTTGACTATCAGGATCTTGCTCAATATCATTTATTATTTTTGAGAGGTCGTTTTTATCCTTTTTCTTTGCTTTTGCCCCAGCTCCCATAGGTGGTAACGCACCTTTGAAATCTGGCATTTTATTTGTTTTTTTGCGCGAAAATGTACGCGATAATTGTGATTGTAGTCCTGTAGCATGCTTCTTAGCAATGTCTTTTGCAGATTTCCATTTTTCGCGCGCTTGTGTTTCTCTTACACTTGCAGCAGCTCTTTCTCTTGATTTTGCTTGTCTTCTTTCTCGAGTTGCGAGAACTTGATCAGAACAGTTGTATATGATAATCAGCATAAAACACAAGCCGGCCTACATTGAAAATTGAATAGTCATCTCTTTGTGGACAATAATGGATGTGAATAACTTTTTTACGCTAACGTGCATACCAACTAATCTCATATGGTTGTGGAACTTAAATGATCATTGATTACTTCACAAAATGAAAAATTTATAGATTACTCACAAAAACCAGGAGACCATATGCAGTAATATTTTGATTTGCAGATTTCGGCTCACAACTTGCTAGCTTGAAACATCCTGAGGAAGACAAAAATCAAGAAAATGGAAAAGGGTCAACGAAATGATTATATTTTACACTACATAAATTAAATCATATAACATATTTGAAGACACTTACTCTCTTGAGCTGTAGAACCTGTTCTGCAGTAATACCTGCAATTTATATATAAATAATAAAACTACATCAAAAGAATAATATATGGAAGATGACTATTACTTATTAGATCAAACAATAAGAAAAAGAAATATAACATATTTTGAGGCTATGCATGGCATTTCAACCACAATTTCAAACGAACTGTCTTTATTGTTTGCAATATAAAAGTTAGCAGTGTAACCGCGATCACAACCGCAATATAACAAACCATGTTGGGTGGTTAATTATAAAATTTAAGAACAAATTAATTAATGTTGGAAAGTAGAAGTTGAGGGAAAAATATTAATACCCTCTACTGCAAGGATTTTTTACGATTGTAGATGGACAATATGATCCTGCTGAACAGAATACCTCGCTACTACTGGTAATGTCAGCCCAAATATCTGCTCCTCCACAGCTATGGTTAGCTTTTCCAGGAGGTAACTGATAACGATATCTGCAGATTAACTCTGCTGATAAATATTAAAGTGTGCTAAAAATAAGAATGCAAAACCAATAGAACTAAAAGGTAAGTACTTACGGTGCACATATTCCACTAGTTTTATTTAGTTCCCCACGCGGACAATAAGATCCCAAAGGACAAGCTTCAATAGTAAACCGAAAAGGCAATTAATCAATAAAATTATTACATTGAGAATATATATATAGTAAGTTTAATAACCGATAAATAAATGCGCACAATAATAACACAAACGATTGATCATGAAGTTCAGTCCATTATTCCTATTTATCCAATACAAAGTTCGATTATGAAATCGAGAGTACTAGTACAATGTAATGTATACTACATTACTACATGCCTAGATTACAATTTTACCAATGTGGGGGGCTTCGCACCCTTAACCCCTATAGTTGTAAGCCAACATATAAAACTGGCTGCAAAGGATTCATTTTTAGTGTTGTGGTCGATGATTGTTAAATATGCTAGGTTAAATGCTTACGAATCATGCAGGTGATGCCGCGAGGACAAAAGAAACCTTCACAACAAGGTTTGCAATCAACAGATCTAACAGGTATTTCCTTCTTTTGATTATTAACATCAACTTTATCATTAGCTTTACAGCCCCAACCAGGTTCACATCCATTAACCCAAGAACTCAAATTACAGTTTTTGTTTGGCTTCAAAAAGTTTGCTTTGGTTCTTCCAGAGCCTGCAGACTTGTCTCCTGCAGCAAAACTTCTGGCATAGGCTTCTATTTCTCCTGATGTGCACATCCTTTGTGAAATATCTCCTGAAAAAATTGTCACCATAAAAAATCACATAATGATGCTAATAAATAATTGATAACATATAGTATCTTAAAGCTTTCAACCAATGATGACTAATCAATGTTGAAGTGTGTCGCTGTGGCATGCCAAACATGTCAATCGTTAGTTGGTTCAGTGGTATTGGCGCTGGACTTGGTAGGGAGGACCACGGTTCGATCCCCGCAACTGTGATCGGGAAGGGGCTGGAACCACTTGATGCCAGAACTGACCCCCCCGAATCAGATTAGGCTGTCCAGGGGCCGGATACTGGTGGAAACCAAAAAAGAATTGAACTTGGGAGCACAAGTTCAACCTTATTCTTATTCTTGCGTGCGTGTGTGATCATTGTCCATAATAATATGATCATATTAACATAAAGGTTTTAAATTGTGTTTAAGTTATGGAAAATAGTATCGTCTAAACAATTGATATCGTGAGAATTACGGTCAGATATATGTCAAATATATACAGACACAAATGTGGCCGTAATGCAAGTGATGGAGACGTAAAAAAAATCAACTTCACATCGCGGTCACAATTGCAGTTGCATGACGTACCGTAAAACTTCAAATGATAGGAAAGGTTTTCTCCAAATGGATTGAATTTGATGATAGAAGTAAAGTATATTTACCTTTCATTTCTTGGGCACACATGGACAAAAATGTGAGATCTTTGGTGAAATTAAAGGCACCATCCCAATCAGCATCCCTAAAGGAAAAACAAAAAAACACAAATTTGAATCATCAATGCAAGAATTAAGAGAAATGAATGAAGGTACCTATTTGGAAATTTGTGAGAAAAAGAAAACTCACACATCAACTATGCAATAACCCAACTCTTTTTTAATTGTAGCTTTGAAAACATTTGTATAACTGGATAAGCCGCGATACATTTCTTTCGCGACTATATCCTCAAGACCGGTACCACTTGAACCACCATCACCTGTATTTTTCTGACAAGAAACTAGTTGTGGTCCAAGAGTGCAAATGAACAATACAACAATTATTGTAACAACAAAATCATGTTTCTTAATTTTATCTCTTTTGTTCATTTTTGCATGAGAAAAGATTTGATTTTTTTTTTTTGTTTATTTATTTACAATTTGGAAGATTTTATTATTAACATGACAAAAGGTGAAATTCAGAGACAGAAACAAAAGAGATTGATGAAGAACATGGGTTGAGAAACATGGACAGAGACGACAGGGAGGGAGAGAGAAAGAACAAGAGCTGGAATTTCGGTTTTTCCTATGAAGAAATGGCGGCAAGGAGGAAGAGTTGGCGATGTATGAGGGAATAACATTTGCTTATATAAAATCAAACAAATGTCAATCAAATTCAATGAATGAAAATGAATGAATGAATTATACAAAAACATATAGTAGCACTATATTCATGCTGCAATTATTAAGACAAGTGTAATACACTCTCAAAATGACACATAAGCAACCTCGTATGATTGGAAGAAAAATATTGAATTGGATGCATGGGAATATACATATAGTCAATTTCTTTTATTTTTATTTGTTGACAAAATGACAAATATCATTATATTAATGAGGAGTGCTAGCAACACACTCCTTAACAAACACACTCTAATACATTTTCTTCTATTGGTTAAAATTTATATGAGTCCCACTAAAAATTATATGGGTCCACATTTTTTATGAGACCCATGTGAATTTCAACCAATAAAAGAGAGTGTGTTGGAGTGTGTTTGTTAAAGAGTGTGTTGCTAGCATTATTCTTATATCAATAGAATTTGCACATAAGCCACTAGATTTGGTCTAGTGGTGAGATGTTTGAGTAGTATATTATAGGTCTCGGGTTGGATCCCCAGCTCATTGTAAACAAAAAAAAATAGAATTCGGACATGAGGTTTCAAATTTAAATTTAAGTGGACTACAATCTAATAATAATTATATCATTGATTAAGTAGGGATTTATGGTCCCATGAGTTTACCTCAAGTTATAGGGACAACACATATTAAGGTGAAGCTCTATAATTCGAATCATGGACACTCCATTTATTTATTTTAAGGTGGAATTTCTAGCAAATAGATTACTAAAAAAAACAAAACAAAAGTAGGGACTTTGGATTGCGTACATTCAATCTCTAATTATGATTATTAAATTTTATTTATTATGAATTCGTTTAATTCCACTAACAATTTTTTTTAGTTAAGCATAAGAGGAAAGAAATTGTTGATTTATGAGGGAAGGTGAACACCATAACATTTTATGTTATGCTTTTAAAATTAGTTTTTTATTTACTAAATTATAATTTTAAACTTGGTCTCCCTAAAATTTGTCTTTGTTCTTGGGTCAACCAACCTCCTCTCGTCCAACCTCATCGTTAACCCGTCTAAAATGAAGATGGATGGGGTGAGCCAATAAAATGTGTAGGGTTGAAAATCTTACTATGTCACTTTTTATGGTGTGCTAGAGTTTTGACGGTGGTCTGTTCATTCGTTTTGTTCTGCCATCATCATGTCTTTGTTCACAGCGGCGTGGTTCAACCAACACCACCTCCCTCATGGTGGTGGTTGTTGGTTTGTGGTGTTTACCCCTCTGTTGTTGCTACACGCGTTACTGTCCACCTTTTTGGCAAGGACAAAGTTGGGTCTTGCTTAGATCCTTGTTCACCGGTGAATCTTGGGGTTGTACTACCTTGACCTCTGGTTCTTCAAGATTTCTTGAGATCTACAGTTTTCTTGTCGTTGGTGTCGCTTCAGTGCCATTGTCACTTCATGACCCTATTGCAGCTGTCATGTTTTGTTTTCGTTTGGATCTGGTAGTTTGCGGTGGTTTGGGTTTGCTTTGCTCGAAATTAAGGGCTGTTTATGGCTGATGTGTTTTTGTCACAGGGGATTATGGTACATGAATTTGTCTGTGTTGGCTATTGGTTCATTCGGCGTGTCATACCTTAGCAAATGCTCACACGTCACTTTTTTCGCTATCCAGTGTCGATGAATTTGTGGTTGCTTTGGTTTTTTCTTACCTGTTAGGGTTGGTTGTAAAACCACTTTTGTAGTTGGATTTAATTGTATTACCTTTAATTGCTCTATTTTTGTGTGTTGTATCTGGGTCAGGTTGATGTCCCTCAAGTTTTTTTGTAATCTCTTTTATTTTATGTTTAATCTATTTGGAATGCTGCAGAGGGTTTCCTTCTGCTCTCATTTTACGTAAAAAAAAAAAGGAGTGTGAAAAAACTCAAAAATAACTATCGTGCTAAGGCAAAAACAATGCCAAAGTAGCGGTACATATACAACCACCACACTAGAAAACCCATAAAACAACCAAAAAGAGGGCGAAACAAAAAGTGTGGTAAAACCCCCTCATACCAACAAAAAAAAAGGGTCTCACCACCATAGAAAGGCATCTAAGCCACAAATCACGATGGCAAAAAAGAAGATCCAAAGATGAGAACATAAATTAGTACTAACCAATAGACAAAAAAGCTTGTGATAAAAGGATAATAAAGTCTTTCGTAGAGAACAACAATCAAACTGCAACACATATTGCATAGAAAAGATGAAAAATCCAAGCAAAGTTACATATAACTCTATGTGGAAATACGAAAGAGAAGAGTGAAATGGTTCAAATCAAAGGTCTCTCTAAAATCGCTTTTATAGCAAAAGAATCAACATACATGAACGAATGATCGTGAAACAATCTATAGGTCCATATTTGTTACAGTGATCAGGGTCGGCTCCGAGATTTTGGAGATCCAGGGCAAATAATAAAAATGGACCCCTAATAAAAAATGCAATTTTTTTTTATAAAAGAACATCATTTGTTTAAATTGTAAATAATGTTAATAACATTAAAAATAGTTATTTATATGTGTAACTGACATTAAAAAAAAAGTCATATTCTGGAACATTGAAATTGAAACGATAAATAAAAGATTAACAAATCATTAATAAATAAAATTAACATTTACACAACAAATAAAATAAATAACAAAATTGATAGTGTCTTGATGATCTAAAAAAAATTGATAGTGTTTTTTCATAAAAATTACAATTTAATTTTATAAATTAATTCTTTATTTTCATAGAAATTTTTCAAAGAAATAACAAAATGTGGTTTTTTTTAATATAGATAAAGTAGTAAAGTTATTTATGAGTTATAAAGTTATTTTATTTATAGAAAAAATCATCATTTTGTAAAAAGAAATAATTTTTGAATTAGTTTGATTTATAATTTTTATGGTGGTATTGATTGTGATTTGTTGAAAACTGATCTATTTAAATAAAACAAACAAAAAATTGCCAACCAAAAAGTGCTAAAGCTGGAAATTGAACTCACTACAACCTGATTCGCACGATACAAGAAAGCCATGCACTAACCAACTAAGCTACCATCACTTCACATAAACAAATTCTCAGCACAAATACTTAACCAATTAATTTTAACATGATGGGCCAAAAAAAATTGAGGCTCCGATTTTTTGGAGGCCCTGGGCTCGAGCCCTGCTTGCCCTAGCCGAAAATTGGGCCTGATTGTGATAAATCCAAAATCCCAACATTGACCTAAAAAACCAACTACGGACATAGCCACTTAGGTGCTACAATCGTAGACCCACTATGTGAGAAGGTCAAACACCAAGTCCCTTCAAGTTACATCCTCAAAGATAGAGACAAGAGCGATTTTAGCAACATTTATTACTATGTTGTGATTAGTGCCACCAAATTTCCACCATGACAAGATGTTTTTACAAACTATTGCATTTGATAGAAGGTTCTAATCATAAAAGGACATTGTTTCACCTTTAGAGTGTTGAGGCAAAATGCAAAATCTCAATTTGATGTTTTAAAGATAACAAACATCTTAATTATATTTTAAATGTAATTCTGATCTCATTGTTATCTAACAAGTGCTCTTGAGTGTTTTAATTAGTCAGGAACAATTAAGCTTCTAATATCAATGATATTCATTATGTTTTCGCAAAAAGAGAAGCTTCAGGATCAGTCTGAGAATGATCTCTGGTTTAATTGCAACATTCTCCTCATGAACAAGAATAAATGCAAAAGCACTTATTTCATTAAGTCAACCATATACAAGACAAAGAAGCACTTTATCTTGGTTTTAACTCACAAGATCACAACAGTTCATGAACAATTAAGGCAATGAATAATTGGAAGAAAAATGACTTTCCTCTTTGGACAAAGTTAATGATCAAGCTTGTGCAACATGATAATTTCTCAAGGCATCATCTCATCAGGTGTATCAAGAGTGTTTGGACAAGAATTACATAGACCAATAAGGATGAGACAACACACATTCAACTCATAGTTGTCATGTACCTTCAATGTCATTATTTAATAAACATTCTCCAAGAGATTAATTTTTAATCAAGAAAAGAAAGTACATGGAAAGGACAAGTGAATAGTTACACAAGGACATCACAGCTGCATTCCCTCCACATTACAGCTGGTCACAGTTCTGCATCATTCTCCATTTGAAGATCAAGTGTAAAAATCGCCCAGATTGGAGAACACTCTCAGAATGATGCTGAGAATGACTGTCCTTTGCTTTTGAAGTTGCAAGATCATCTACAGCTGGCCAAAACGTGCATAAATGGTCTATAACGGATATACTTGGTGAGGAAGCAAGGAACAACTATCCACAGCCCATTGCAAGCTGTCATTATGGCCCTTTTATTTGAAAATATGAAGAACAACAGGGAGAACGTTCTGAGAAAGAACAGTCTGAGCTTATCCACTCAACAATTCAGCATGAGCTGTCTATTTTGAATCAACTAGCCGTTGGAGAACTTCCTTTGGAACCAAGGAACTGAAGACTCAAGGTTCAACTATAAAAGGAAGGCTTTGGCAACATTGAAGAGCAAGAGTTCAATTTACAACAATCAATCTACTTGTCTTTGTGATACAAGTTTTCAAGCTCTTCTTTAAAGATCTCTTTCACTCCATATTTTGTAATTATCATACTAGGATCAGTATCCATTTTGAGTGAACAAAGAGAGATTTTATTGTAACTAGCTTTTCAACTTAGTTTGAGTGAGAAAGCTTTAGATCCAAACCATTATCAAAATTGTAAAGATTGGCTCAAGTCAATACGTAACTATTGATTGAGTGACACCTCATAAAGTCTAGGAAAGACTTAGGTAGATCAAGCAAGTGAAGCTTGGAAGATTGTGATCTTGGATTAGATCAAAGAAGAAGTGTATCTTGAGATCGGTAGAATCTCTTAGTGGACAATCTCACAGGAGCGTGGGGACTGGAGTAGCCCATACTATTAAGGGGTGAACCAGGATAAAATTATTGTGTCTCTTCTCTCCCTTAAACTCGTATTAATTTTATGCGAACACAAACACACACAAATCACTTATTGTTTTGTTTGCAGCTCAGAGATCGTTCTAAGATCATTCTCCTAACTTATACTATTTATTCTGAGATCATTCTAACGTATGTTTTGATATCTAATTTTTAAAATGACAATTTTTAAAGGTTCACAATTCAAACCCCCCTTTCTTGTGAAAACTTTGCTACTTCATAGAGGTCCCTCAAAACAAAATTTATGAAACACAAAGCTTGCATCTCGATAGAACATTTAGTTCGACATTTGGTTCACATCAATACTCCCCAAAATGATCTTCTTCAAATTATATCCAAAGACAATACCAAATCAAACAAATCGATTGACGTGTTCCCTTTGCATACCATCATTTTGCGTATAAAGTCATCACGGTTCGACGACTTGGGGCAACTGTTTTAGACCGACTCAAGACTCATCCTTCATTATCTCGAGGCCCATTTCCACAAGGACCAATTTCCCAACTGCAAATCCTCTTCAATTCGTAATGCTTCAACGACTCAAAACACCTTCCCAACAACTATCAAATTCAAGCATTGAAAGGTGTCGCCCGTAACAGTCCTCCATCACTTCCCAACAGCTCCTCTTTCACAACTGTTCTGGGCCGAGCATCGAGCTCGAGCATCAGAGGGTGTCGAACACATACACCATCCGAGCACGTCCTAACGGTCAGATACCCTTGCGTATTGTAACGGCCGTAAACCGGAATGATGAGCATTTACTGCACATCAAGGCCTCCAAGCCGTTTTCCGGCAGCCACTTGATGGCCATTAATGCCATCAAGGGCCTTAGCCCAGCGCTGGGGGCTATATATATGCATCTCACTTCATTTGCAAGGTACGCATTTTTATAGCTAAGAAAACCTTACACACATACTGACTTGAGCGTCGGAGTGCCTGCAGGTACACAACCCCCCTCCGCTCCAACAGGGGTCTCAAACGCTCTCAACCACCGCAAACGCCGGCGAAGTCGCATCATTCTGGTCAACACGATCAGTGGCGCCGTCTGTGGGGACAATAGTTTCCCTGTTTATTCAAACCAAAAACTAAAAACTTCCTCAAAACACCCTTTCACGACCAATGGCTGGCGTTAACAACCACCAAATCCCGGAGCACGTGGCGGAGAACCATGGATCACCAATGGATTACGCGGCGTACCATCCGCAGGACGGACAATTCGCCTCCGTAACGGAAGATGGCCAGGGAGAGCAAAACGCGCATTACGAGCCCTACAACCCAGAAGAACCGCAGATCCCTGTGGCTACCCCGCCACAGGCGACTCCGGCAGCGGCTATCCCTCCGGGCGTTCCCATGCAAGAAATGATGGCTGCGCTGGTCAATGCAATCAACCGCCAGTCGGACTTACTGCTGCAACAGAACCAGCGATTCGAACAGCAGAATCAAAGGCTCGAGCAACAAAGCCGTCGCATCGACGCAATTGCCGAGTCGAGGATCACGGCGCAAGCTCGCCCAGCTCGCCGTTCGCCCACACCAGTGAGGAGCAGAACCTACTCCAGGTCTCGCTCACCACCTCGCCACAGAAGCGAAAGGAGAAACGAGGCTATATCTCGAAACTCCACCCCGCCGAGGAGACACTCCCCTAGAAGGGACAATCCTCCTCGTCGCCAGAGGAACCGATCCCCGGAAGAGAGAGACAACCACCAAGGCCCCCTCTCCCGAAGGATCCGAGAACTCCCCCTACCGGTCGGACTCGAAAAACCACCGGCAATGGATACCTACGATGGCTCGACAGACCCGGACGAGCATATCGAAAATCTTGAAGCTCTCCTCGAGTACAGAAATGTACGAGGCTCTATCAAGTGTAAGCTCTTTCCCACAACTCTGAGGAAAGGCGCTATGGCTTGGTACAAGAGCTTGGCGCCAGGATCCGTAGATTCTTGGTCGGACCTGTGCGCCCGCTTCCGGGCTCACTTCACTTCCTCGAGGCGTCACCCAAAAACTGAAGCAACCCTCGAGGCCATCATCCAAGGCGAGAACGAGCCTCTAAGGGCCTACCTCGAACGGTTCAACAAGGCAGCCGTTGAAGTGAAGGTCGATGAGAGCATGAAGCTGTATCTCCTCGACAGGGGATTACATCCAGACAGCGACTTTGCTAAAGCCGTCGGTATCGAAGAGCCGAAAACGCTGGATGCATTCTTCGAAAAAGCGAAGAAGTACATTACCTACGAGGAGAAACAAAGGGCCAAAGATATAAGAAGGCCGAAAAGTCAAGAAAAAACCAGGAACCATGAAAAGGACGAAGCTGGGACCTCGCGAAGAGGTAACGAAAAGCAAAGGGAGGAAAGGATAAAAGATTCCAAACCTCCTCGAGGAAAATTCACAACATATACTCCACTGAATGCGTCAAGAGATCGCATTTTCGCCGAAGTCTCCGCTGCGGACTTCAAAAAGGCTGGGATCCACTTCCCGAGACAGCAGCCCATGAAGGCAAATACTGATAGGACGAAATTTTGTCGCTATCATAAAAGCCATGGACACGTCACTGAGGACTGTGTCCACTTAAAAGATGCCATCGAGATTCTGATACAAAAGGGTTATGCCCGAAGATATGTTCAGAACGACGAACAAGCACAACAACAACAACAACAACAAAGGCGGGAGCCTCAAGAGGTCGCAATGGCCATTGATGTTCCCGAGCAGGAAAACAGAGGCATCGTCCCTCAGGCGCTTGCCATCTCAGCACCTGAAATTCCACTCCCATCCCCGGGGTCAGACGAGGGAGCACTCCTAAGGCATTTCAACGCCCACCTGAACGGCTCATGGGAAAATTTCCCAAAAGCACTGGTGATAACAGGTGGAGGGCTGAACAAAATCACTCTCGGATCGGTGAAAAGAAAGTTCGATGAGCTGGAGAACGTGTGCTCGATAACTCCCATCACCGTCACCAAACCCGAGGGAGACTCCGACCCGCTGGCCTTCTACAAATCAGAAGTCCCTGGGGGCTCGCCAAACTATCAGATACCACTGTTGGTGAGGGCTCGCATGGCGAACTTCGACGTCCACCGCATCCTCGTTGATCAGGGAAGCTCGTGTGACGTGATGTACTCGGGGCTATTCAAAACTTTACAGCTGTCGGAGAAAAACTTGGTCCCTTACGTAGGACCCGACCTTCAGGGGTTCAATGGGTCGACTACCAAGCCTTGGGGATATGTGGACCTCATCGTCACCTTCGGCGAGGAAAAGGCTATGAAATCCGTGAGGACGCAATTCATGGTCGTCGACTGTCCCTCGCTGTACAACTGCATCATCGGCAGAACTACTTTAGCGGAGCTATTTGCTGTGTCGTCCACTGTTCACTTGAAGCTGAAATACTACACACCGGACGGCCAGGTCGCCACCATCAACGGCGACATAGCTGCTGCGAGGAGATGCTTCGAGGCCGCGGCAAAGAATCTGAGCACCGTGGCAACCCCCAAGAAAACTGAAAAGAAAAATCCGGGGGTAAACACTATTGGAGGTTCCGTCGACATCGATGCTCGACTCACAAAAAAGGAGCATCAAGAAGAAAAACAGAAGGACCTCGCCGATGCTGAAAAGAAAATCTACCGCCCCATCCCGGACGGAGATTTCGAGCTGGTGCCCTTGGGCGAAGACCCCCTCAAA
Source organism: Trifolium pratense (assembly GCF_020283565.1). Taxonomy (NCBI): domain Eukaryota; kingdom Viridiplantae; phylum Streptophyta; class Magnoliopsida; order Fabales; family Fabaceae; genus Trifolium; species Trifolium pratense. The sequence goes on along the minus strand of NC_060062.1, from coordinate 17,070,578 downwards.
GGGATCAAGATTGGAACTGGACTCCCCGACTTGGTCAAAAAGCAGCTGATCGCCTGCCTTAAGGACAATGCTGAACTGTTCGCCTGGAGCGCTGCAGAGATGCCTGGTATCGACCCTGAGGTCGCTTGTCACCAGCTGACTTTAGATCCTAGGGCTAGTGCCGTTGTTCAGCGGCGTAGGAAGCAGTCTCCCGAAAAAGCGGAGGCTGCCGAAAAAGCTGTAAAAGACCTCCTCGAGGCAAATTTCATTTCGGAAGCTAGGTATACCACCTGGCTATCCAATGTTGTACTTGTTAAGAAATCGAATGGAAAATGGCGCATGTGTGTTGACTATACCGATCTTAATAGGGCTTGCCCTAAAGACGCTTACCCTTTACCTAACATAGACAAATTAGTAGATAATTCATCAGGATTTAAATTACTATCGTTTATGGACGCGTACTCGGGTTATAATCAAATAAAAATGGCTGAAATCGATAAAAAGAAAACAGCGTTTATGACCGAATCCGGTAATTATTATTACAACGTAATGCCTTTCGGGCTTAAAAACGCAGGCGCCACATACCAAAGGATGATGAACAAAGTCTTCAATAATGAAATCGGTGACATGCTCGAAGTCTACATGGATGATATGATCGTCAAATCCGAAGAGGAAGTCGATCATACAGCCCATCTAAAAAGAGTGTTCGACCAGGCGAGAAAGTATAACATGAGATTCAATCCTGAAAAATGCACGTTCGGCGTAAAAGCTGGGAAATTCCTCGGGTTTTACTTAACCGAAAGAGGAATCGAAGCTAACCCCGATAAATGCAGAGCATTCTTTGAATTTCCTACGCCGGACTCAAAGAAATCTATCCAATCATTAAACGGGATGCTCACAGCCTTATCTCGTTTTGTCGCAAAATCCGCTCAACACGCGCTACCTTTATTCAAATTACTTCGAAAAGAATCCGCATTCGAATGGACAAAGGAATGCGAGGATGCGCTACAACATTTGAAACGAGCACTATCCGAACCTCCAGTCCTAACACGACCCAACGAAGGGGAGACATTATATCTTTATCTCGCCGTAGCATCGGAGGCCATCAGCGCCGTTCTCATAAGAGAAACCGAGCAAGGGCAAAAACCTGTCTATTTCGTGAGCAAGGCTCTGCAAGGACCAGAACTCCGGTACTTACAGATTGAAAAAACGGCCTTAGCAGTAGTCATGGCCGCGAGGAAGCTAAGACACTATTTCTTAGCTCACTCCATCGTGGTTCGAACTGATCAACCAATCAAGCAACTCCTTGCGAGGCCGGATATGACAGGACGAATGCTAAAATGGTCGCTCGAGTTGTCCGAATTCGAAATCTTTTTCGAAAGCAGAAAGGCTTTAAAAGCCCAAGTGCTAGCAGACTTCATAGCCGAGATGACCACACCATCTACCCCGGACAAAAACAAATGGACCATCTTCGTAGATGGATCCTCGAATCCACAAGGGAGTGGTGCGGGTATCATACTCGAAAGCGGTGAAGGAGCGCTCATAGAAGTTTCACTCGAGCTCGCCTTTCCAACCACAAACAACCAAGCCGAATACGAAGCTTTCTTGGCAGGATTAAGGTTGGCTCAGGATATGAAGCTGAGGAAATTAAAATATTCACGGACTCACAGCTCGTCGCATCACAAATAACCGGGGAATACCAAACAAAAGACGAGCGACTCACGGAGTATTTAAACTTGATCAAAGAAAAATTAACCAAATTCAGACAAACAGAAATCAAGCACGTTCCTCGCGAACACAATGCAAGAGCAGATATCTTATCAAAGCTCGCAAGCACTAAGAAAAAGAAGGGCGGAAATCAATCACTTATTCAGGAAACGCTATCCAAGCCAAGCATAGTAAAACCCACCGAGGTATTCCTGATATGCGAGATCGACGCCAACAGCTGGATGACACCCGTGTTCGAATTTCTGAACACTGGAAACCTCCCACTTGATAAGAAGGAGGCGGCTAAGGTAAAAAGGAGAGCCTGCGCATATGTAATCCTAAATGGAAAAATGTACCGCCGAGGATTTTCCATCCCTCTGCTAAGATGTGTCGAGGAAGGTGAGGTAGCCTCGATCCTCGGCGAGATCCACGAAGGAATAAATGGTCAACACATCGGTGGACGCTCCTTGGCCAGAAAGGCCTTGCGAGCGGGATTCTATTGGCCTACCATGCAAGCAGACGCAAAAGAGCATGTCAAAAAATGTGACAAATGCCAACGTCACGGGGATATGCACTTGGCCCCTCCAAACGAGCTAAGAACGCTATCGTCCCCGTGGCCGTTTTCTTGGTGGGGGATGGACCTCTTAGGACCGTTTCCAACGGCAGCAGGACAAAATAAATACCTAATAGTAGCTGTCGACTACTTCACGAAATGGATCGAAGCCGAACCTCTCGCCCACATCACAACATTCAATGTGTTGCGATTCTTCAAACGCAATATACTTGCGAGGTTTGGGATCCCTCAAGTTGTCGTTACAGATAACGGGACTCAATTCACGGACAAGAAAGTGCGAGAATTCATGGCAAAAATAGGTACAACCCAACACTTCACCTCTGTCGAACACCCTCAAACGAACGGCCAAGCCGAAGCTGCAAATAGGGTTATACTACGAGGACTCAAAAGAAGGTTGGATGAAGCAAAAGGAAAATGGACAGAGGAACTACACAGCGTACTCTGGTCTTACCGAACCACTCCACATTCTACAACGGGAGAAACGCCTTTCCGACTGACGTACGGAACAGAGGCCGTAATTCCAGTAGAAACCGGAGCATCCTCCTTCCGAACAGAAATACCCCTCGAAGGGGAAGACAACCATGAAATGCTCAGAGAGGAGCTCGACCTCTTGGAAGAACTCCGAGACGGCGCAGCCCTCCGAGAAGCTACTTTGAAACAAAAAATAGCAAAGCGGCACGACAAAAAGGTCATCAAGCGAGAATTTGACGTTGGGACACTAGTACTCCGACGCAACCAAAAAGATTCTCGTGAAGGTAAACTCGCGGCAAATTGGGAGGGACCTTATCGTGTTCGAGCCAAAACCGAAAACGGTGCCTATTATTTGGAAGATCTTTACGGAAAAGAAATTCCCCGACCTTGGAATGCCGAGAAGCTCAAACAATACTACAGTTGAGAGAAGGTCAAAACCATCCCTCAACGAAGGTTGTGTCTTCGCCCATGAGAAACACGCCTATACAACGGAGGAGTGCTTAGGTACGGGCATGAATCTTAAAATATAAAACAAAGTCGAGACGTTTTTGAGCTCGATGATGTTGACGAGGAAAGCTCTAGACCACGGAGCACCATCGTCATAGTACACGCCCGGTAGAACCCCAGCTCGCGATGGGATGTTCACACCCCGAGGAGGAAAGCTTAACAACAGCCCCTCTCCTCGTTGTTAGTTTGGATTAACATCTCCAAACACTTAGAATGGTTCCCCGCACCTTCTAAGCCCGGCATCTAATGGTACCAGCTACCACAACGATGACCACCATCCAAACACACACTAGCGCGAAGAAACGAATAGTTCGGCGTATAGAATGTTTGGAAAATTACCAAGTCAAAAACCTCAAGATTGGTCGAGCGCAAACAAACAAAAGCATCAAGCATACAGGTCGTCATAACGAAAATATAATCAAAAGCGCGAACCTAAAAGCATTGAGCATGCAAACGATCGATTCAACATTCGGAGGAAATTAAAAACATCGCCATACAAAGCCTAAATCTAGATGAGACAAAGGTAAAAGAGCAGGTGGATAAATAAGAGTACTGAAATATAAAGACCACGAGGGGCCATAGCTGTCAAATACATCAAAAGGGCGAACGAAGCGCCCAAAAGAAAGCAAATTAATTACAAGAAAAAAGAAAAATAAGATTACATCTCATCCTCGGGAGGGGTGACAATAGCTCCATCTCTCACCTCCTTCTCCTCATCCAAACCCTCCTCGTTCAAACCGGGGTTGAGAATCCTAAGCTGAGCCACTGCGTTGTTGAAACTAAAAGCTGCAGCAGCCACCATGTTGGACTCAAGCTCCTGGATCTTGGTGAGCAGATCAGCACGAGAGGAGGAAGCATACTCCCCTTGAGGATCGAGCTCCTTCTCCCGATCTTCAACAACCCCGGTGACTTGGAGCCTCTCCAACTTCCCTTCCAGCTCGTTAATCAAACCCTTTTGCTCATCAACCTTCTGCACGGCACTATCCCTCTCCTCGGACACTGTCTTGAGCCTATCCTCCGCTTCCTTGAGATTGGCCGAGAGGGTCTTGCGCTCCTCCCTGAACACCATGCAGGAGGCCTCGGATTCTGCCAACTTCCGCTGCAGCAAAGGCAACTCCTTCCGAGCTTCATCCCTTTCCTCCAAATACTTGCACTCCCGACCATTCAAAAAAGTCGCCATTTCGACCAATTTGAGTAGAGCCATGGATTGGGCAGCTATCTCGGCACGAAGAACCTCAGGACCCATATCCGATAGGATGGCTTCATCCGCGGGATTAATCTTCACTTTGGTAGCTCCGGTCAGTAGCTCGCCATGAGCGTAAAGTGGAGGGAGGACAAAATCGTCAGCAGGAAGCCCAGCAGTCAACTTGTGGGGACCGGGAAGAGGAGGATCATCCTGGCCAGAAAGATCCACGACCACATGATCCTGTCGAGAAGAGGTTTCCTCCTCCAGTCGAGTCCTCTTCGAGCGATCCACGTTGGAAGCTGTGGGAGACTGAGGGGCAGAAGAAGTTGTAGCAGCACTGCTCGCCTCCCTTTTGTTCTTGGCGGCACGAGCTTTGCGGAGAGCAGCAGATCCACTAGTCATTGTACCTACACAAATCAGAGCATCAGTTAGCAAAACAGAAGGCGAGCAAATAGAGAAAGCAATAAACAGTTGGTAGAAAATAAATAAAGAAAGCTACGAGCATACTCCAAAAAACGGTCAATTCCTCCGAGGTGTCGCAAGCGAGCAGCTCTTTCGTAGCGATCACCTTCGGGCAGGTCAATCTTCGACCATCTTCCCCAAGCAAAGGCTCGCCATTCGAGTCACTCAGAAGGAATGGAGGCAAGCCCTCCACAAACTCTAATAATTTTTTATAATCAGCTCTCTCCTCAGCTGACAACGCTCCCAGCGTAAAAACAAATTCTTTGGTCGACATGGAATAATGATCCCTGCGCCAATAGAACGGAAATCTAGCAAAATCCTCCTCTATAGGGAGACCTTGCTCATCAAGAACTTCCTGCCCAAGCTCATCAATGCGATGCCCCCTACGAACGAAATTGTTCCAACCTTTCGTCGTGATTGGCCTAACTCCATAAAACACGGACTTGAACCCTCGTACCGACTCGTCGAACATATCAAAGAGGCGTTTCCGTTGCCTCAAAGAAACCCATCCATGCTTGGCATCCGGTACCGGGGCTCCCTTAACGAGCTTCCCTTTCGCCCGTTCCCCCCGAGGACAGCTCCGTTGAAGGCCAAAATGGTAGAAAAATAAAGGCAAGGTGGGGCCCAAACCCAAATACTCGGCAGTTTTTTCAAAAGCCTTGATAAAGGCCAATGAGTTCGGGTGAAGTTGAGAGGGAGCCAACCGGAGATGACGAAAGATGGACACCTCCAGATCTGTGAAGGGCAGCCGAATTCCCAGATGCTTGAAGGCAATCTCGTACATGGGGATCGTTCCCCAAGCCCAATTACCGCAGATCCGGTGGCGAGCAGTGGGGATCCGCACCTCGAAGTCCTCGGTAGGAGGAGTCTGAATATCCGTGCACATCGTCTCTGGGATGTCACTCTCGCAATCCTGATAAACTGACTCCGTCTCTCGGGGTTCATCCGCTACCCACGAAACGTCGGCTCGGATGCGAATTGATGAGGAAGGCTGTTGATCTATGAACGTGAAGTCACCTTGAGATCCCTCAGCCATCTAGAAAACCTGAAAAAGCAGAGGAAGGAAAAATGAATTCGACATTCAAATCCACCCTTCCACCGCCAAATCAAGCGAAAGGGCGAGGATCTCAAACAAAAGATTACGCGAAAACTAAAGATGACAAATCATCTATCCGAACGCGAAATTCATGTAAACGACCGAGCACGAAATGCATATGGTGCTCGACACTGTTCTAAGCTAAAACCCAACCGTCAGTTGGTAAAAACAAGCGATTTCTCGCCGGAAAACCGCGAAAAACCCCTCTTTTGGGGGGAAAAGGGTGCTAATCACCACCTACAACCATTAAAAGGGCTACCCAAACTACACAGGAAACCAAACTACAAAACCCCTACCGCGTGAACTACCTACAACAATCTAAAGTAAAATCCAAACAAAATCTTCAAAGATTAAAAGGATGAAACACTTACTTGTTGGTTAAATGAAGATAGGAGTGAGGAGTTTGTAGTAGAAAAACGCCGGAGGAGCAAAACCACCAGAGGAAGCTTGAAAAGGAAAGGCTAACGATGGAGAAAATGAGTAGGAAACTGTAAAGTTTCAAACGAAAAAACCTCCCTCCTATATATAGGCCAACGCATCCGTACAGGAAAATTCGCGCCGCTTCCATCTAAACCACAGGATCGATCTAACGGTCCGGATCGATCACGATCAAGTGGCCCTGATTTGATCTCAGGAGAAACGAAAAGGCGCGAAAATCCAACGGTTCAAGACGACCTCGAGATTCAAATCTCAGCTATAGCCACTCAAGTGCTATGTGAACAGTCTTTACACGTGGCGAAAGGAAACGAAGCGACTCGTCCTTTCAAGTCACATCCATCTGCTCGCGCAAATCTCGCGAAATCCAAGACACCACATCCCGAGAAAATTGCGACAAATAAGGAAATGCAAGATCCTCGGAATCCACTCCCCTTATTTCTTTGCTAAAAATACGGGGAAGACCGCAACAACCGAATAAGAGCACCACGCTCCTCGGCAAATTCGTAAAGTCGAAAACTTGCTCGAAAAAGAAGTCCAGTTTTCGACCGAAAAGTCCGCTCGGAATCATTCGGAAAATCCGCAATATTATTAAATTAAGAGCATACATAAAGCATGAGTGCAAATAAATTATGCTCGGGAAAATCAAAAGAGAATTTTATTAATGATAGTCCGTTACAAAGGGAAGAGAATTACAAATGGATCTGAGCACCTAATCCTCGTGCTCGGAACCTGAGCTAATCGCGGAATCCGAATCAGTCCACAGCACCTCCTCTGGCCATATCTTAGCCTCTTTCCCAACCTGGGACCCCCCTTCACCAGGGGCAGGGCCAGGAGGATAGAGGTGGGGAGATTGATGAGCCCTCAGGAACTCCTCAACTGCCCCAATGAAATCCGCCGATTCGTCGGAACTGGAGGTATCAGAAGTATCCGAGGAAGGGAACATCACCTTAGCTTCTTTCCCCTTTTGAGAACGAGCCGGTGCAGGCTTAGGAACTTCCGCTCTCTTTTTCCCTCTTCGAAACTCAGAGCCATCAGCAACAACCTTCTTGGAATCCCTATTATCCATCGCTAGCCTTCAAACTCAGGATATGGGAAGCCAAAGGATAAGCAAGTATTTATAGCAAAACTTGCCACCCAAAGGACCAGTCACCACACCTGACATCCCATAAATGCGAGAGGCGGCTGCAGAATACTAGGATTGACCACTTGGAATAAACGATTCTCCCTTTCCAAAGCTTGACTTTGACCATAGGGACACTGCGAAAATTCAGCTGCCCAACTCGGATCTGGTACGTTCGGTAAATCGAGATGAATCGATAAAGCTTCAAGTCATTACCCTCGCCTACGAGCATAACGACTTGGGGGGCTCCTGTTCTGGGCCGAGCATCGAGCTCGAGCATCAGAGGGTGTCGAACACATACACCATCCGAGCACGTCCTAACGGTCAGATACCCTTGCGTATTGTAACGGCCGTAAACCGGAATGATGAGCATTTACTGCACATCAAGGCCTCCAAGCCGTTTTCCGGCAGCCACTTGATGGCCATTAATGCCATCAAGGGCCTTAGCCCAGCGCTGGGGGCTATATATATGCATCTCACTTCATTTGCAAGGTACGCATTTTTATAGCTAAGAAAACCTTACACACATACTGACTTGAGCGTCGGAGTGCCTGCAGGTACACAACCCCCCTCCGCTCCAACAGGGGTCTCAAACGCTCTCAACCACCGCAAACGCCGGCGAAGTCGCATCATTCTGGTCAACACGATCAACAACCAATACAAAGTACACACTTTTTCAACTCGACCCGACCCAATGTTGCACCATTTAAGTCAATCCTCTTAGCCTATTTTTGGTATTATGGTGGATGCGCTAGAATTACGGTGATTCATCGAAGGCTACATTCTGTAACTTTTGAAAAATCACGACGAATCATTATGATTCTGGTATCTACCGTGTTACCAAACATAGGCTTAATTGTTCATATCATTCGATTAAAAAAAAAATTATTTTAACAGCTTTATTGTATTTCCTTAACCTCCATATAAAAAACATCCTTTTAAAACAAAACTTATGGTAAAAAATAAAGAAAAGAAAAAACTCCGGGTTAATATCGACTTAGCGACAAAAAGGGAAAAAAAGGTCCCCAAACAATTCGAGGAATTTTCTAGAAACTCACTGATTAATATAAAATCCCAAACCCTAAACCCATCACTTCGTTGAGTTCGTTCGTTCTATCATATCATCTTATCCATCTACATTCTTCCACACTCTTCCAAACATGGCTTCAACAAACGCTTTATCCTCAACCTCAATTCTTCGTTCTCCAACCAACAACCAGGTACGGTACTATTTCATTCTTCATTTCTCCCTTCACAATTAACAACAAAATTGAATCTAATTACTTAATTTATTCATTTCAGGCACAAACTAGTCTTAGCAAGAAGGCTAAACAACATGGCAGAGTTAATTACAGACAGAATCCTAACCGTTTTATGGTTAAAGCTGCTGCTAAAGATATTGCCTTTGACCAACATTCACGCCGCGCTATGCAGGCCGGAATTGATAAACTTGCTGATGCTGTTGGTCTTACTCTTGGACCTAGAGGTAGTTTTGTTGTATAATTCGACAAAATGAAAGTAATTGAATGTAATTATATGTGTTGGTAGAATTGTCTCTGTGTTAGACACCGGACATGTCTTTAATCTGAAGTGTCGGTACTAATATAACTTTGGATGTAGGAAAAGCTCAAATTATGTGTTTGAATCTGGAAAATGGAAGTAATTGAATGTAATTATGTGTTGGTGGTAGTATTGTGTCAGTGTCAAATACCGGACATATTTTCGATTTGAAGTGTCAGTGCTACTGTAACTTTGGAGTACATATATGGAAAAACTCAAATTTATGTGTCTGAATCTGGAAAGTGAAAGTAATTGTATGTAATTATATGTGTTGATATTGTGAGTGTGAGACACCTGACATGGATATGTCTTCAATATTTAAGGACACTGCGTGTTTGAATTGACTTATTCCAACTTATCTACTGCCATGAGTATTATGGGAGAGAGTTTGGGAGAACATATGAAAATAGCTTATGACATTTTTCATAAGTTTTTTCCAACTTATTTTCATAAGTTCTCCAACAAAGCTTATGAAAACAACTTATAGCATATAAAAAACAATTTAACTTAATTTTATCTTTTGCTATAGAAATAGCTTATGTAAGCATATACAAAAGCATTTAATATGCGAAGCACTTGTGCTATAAGCTGCAAATGAGCTGTTTATGCAAACAGACCCTATATCTTTGTAGAGCTGTACTTCTAGAAACGTTTGAATTTTTTTTAGAAATGCGAGGAGGAAAATGTTTCTCTCTTTATATAAATATATATCAATTGGGTTTTTTTATTTGGGAATTTTAGTATAGTTTCTTTTGTATGAGTAAGAAATGTGAAATGCTGTGTTTTTTGTAGGGAGGAATGTTGTCTTGGATGAGTTTGGTAGTCCTAAGGTAGTTAATGATGGTGTCACAATTGCAAGAGCTATTGAGCTACCTGATCCCATGGAAAATGCTGGTGCAGCTCTTATTAGGGAGGTAAGTTATTGCTTGATAAATAAGGGTGTAGATTATTTTATTTTTGGTTATGAACATATGCATGTGTTAATGTGTATATGTTTTTTGGTTATTGATGATGACGTGTTAATTTATAACTGAAGGTTGCAAGTAAAACTAATGACTCTGCTGGTGATGGGACTACAACCGCTTCGATTCTTGCACGGGAAATTATTAAGCTTGGACTTCTCAGTGTGACATCTGGTGCTAATCCCGTGTCTATCAAGAAGGGAATTGATAAAACTGTGGCAGGTTTGATTGAAGAGCTCGAGAAGTTGGCTAGGCCTGTTAAAGGCGGAGATGATATTAAAGGTATTGTTATTATTACTGTAAGAACATTTGTTTTTCGTTTTTGTTTTCTTGGTTGTTAGTATGTTATTCGGTTGTTAGTATGATATCCTAATGTGTTTTGATGCTGTAACAGCTGTTGCTTCTATTTCTGCTGGAAATGATGAGTTGATCGGAAAAATGATTGCTGAAGCAATTGGCAAGGTTGGACCCGATGGTGTTTTATCTATTGAGTCGTCGTCATCATTTGAGACAACCGTTGAAGTTGAAGAAGGAATGGAGGTATGAATTCTCTGCTGGGTCTGATAGCATCTTTTCTTTCCCTGTGAATGTTTATAATGGGAAAAAAAAATAGCTTTTAAGCTTCCGCTTCTAATGAAATTGCTTTTGTGACTTGTAGATTGACAGAGGGTATATCTCCCCCCAATTTGTTACGAATCTTGAGAAATCAATTGTTGAATTTGAGAATGCAAGAGTTTTGATAACCGATCAGAAGATTTCAGCCATAAAAGATATAATTCCTCTGCTAGAGAAAACCACTCAATTGAGAGCCCCCTTGTTTATCATTGCCGAAGATATCACTGGTGAAGCTTTGGCTACCCTTGTTGTGAATAAGCTACGTGGTATCCTTAATGTTGCAGCCATCAAAGCTCCAGGCTTTGGTGAGAGACGAAAGGCCCTCCTTCAAGACATTGCTATATTGACAGGTATATGAGATTTCTGTGTATCCATTGTTTTCTTGGATACTGCAAGCAATATATCATATGTGATGATGTCCGTTCATATAATCTGGTTACTCTTAATATTGTTAAATGTTAAGGTTAACCCTGTTCAATATTTTTTTTAATTTATCAAAGAAGATATAGTCATTGTTCTAGTTACTCGTGATATTTATTCCACCTGAAGTTATTCTGTCATGATACGACCAAGAACAGCTATGTAGGAAATACATATTTGTTGTGGAAGTATCACTCTACAGTAAATTATTTTTCGCTTGTGGATTGTGATACATTTTTTGTAACAACTTTGCGCTTTTAACTGTTAGGTGCCGAGTACCAAGCCAGTGATCTAGGACTTCTTGTCGAAAACACCTCAATTGAACAACTTGGTTTGGCCCGTAAAGTGACCATCTCCAAGGATTCTACCACCATTATTGCTGATGCTGCATCAAAGGATGAGTTGCAATCTAGGGTGGCACAACTGAAGAAAGAGTTGTCTGAAACAGACTCAGTTTATGATTCTGAGAAACTGGCTGAGAGGATTGCTAAATTGTCTGGTGGAGTTGCAGTCATCAAGGTTGGTGCTGCTACAGAGACCGAACTTGAGGATCGTAAGCTCCGAATTGAGGATGCCAAGAATGCAACTTTTGCTGCCATTGAGGAAGGTATTGTTCCTGGTGGAGGTACTGCATTGGTTCATCTCTCTGCTTATGTTCCAGCAATTAAAGAAAAGCTTGAAGATGCAGATGAGAGGCTAGGAGCTGACATTGTTCAAAAGGTGAGAATGATCGATTATCACATATTTTGACCATCATGCTATGCTTAAACATACTAATATACACTGCACACACAAATAATATTAACATTTTCAAAAAAAAAATTTCCTCATATTTTCAGGGTATTCTGATTTATCTATCTATCTATATATATATATATATATATATATATATATATGCTTAGGGTTTTAGTAATGCTTCAAGCGTCTATATAACTAAATGGAAACAACTATTTAGATTGTCATTTATCATGAAGTTTCTTTATTTGAAGTATTATATTTATCTTATGCTTTGTTTGTTTGGTTGGTTCACGGGGAAAGAGGAACAATTGTAAGATTTTACTCTCTCCGGACCATTATGGGTGTCACATTTGCAATTTTTTTGACTTAAGTGTTATTTTCAGTTTTCATGAAAATTCCTTCTTTCTATCCCTTATCTTATTTTCCCCAACCAAACACTATCAGTAAGACAGTAACTGATATTTGATGCGACTTCAAAAAAAATTGTGATGTTGGGTTTTTCTTTTGTTCCTGTAGGCACTGGTCGCACCTGCATCATTGATTGCTCAAAATGCTGGAATAGAGGGTGAAGTAGTTGTGGAGAAAATTAGGAATGGTGAATGGGAGGTTGGTTACAATGCCATGACTGACACTTATGAGAATTTAATTGAGTCCGGAGTCATTGACCCTGCCAAGGTAACACGTTGCGCTTTGCAGAATGCTGCATCAGTGGCCGGAATGGTCTTGACCACACAGGCCATTGTGGTCGAAAAGCCTAAGCCCAGGGCACCTGTGCCTGGCGCCCCACAAGGCCTTACTGTTTAAGTTTTAGGTTAATTATTGTGGTAGGTTAATTATTGCGGCAAACAGTTTTGAGCAGAAAAGTTGAAAGAGCTGTGTTTCGGATGCCTGTTCAATTGAAAGGAGAAAACAAAAACTGTATTTGTAAACATAGTTTAAGATTTGTTTTGGTTGATGAGGGATAAGGGAAGTTATAAATTTGGATTCTAGTCATTGTGTTTCATAATAATTTAAAATAGTCTTTGATGTCCTTCCTCCAGTAATTATATGTTTTAAGGCATTTGCTTCAGCGGACATTTACACAAATCATCATGGCTAGTTACCATTGGATGATGAAGGTTCAGTGGTAGCTTTTTGCACCCTTTATAGTTCATTGGTCGTAGAACTTTAGATAAAAATGAAAATTTTAACAAGAAAATGTAAACCCATCTCAATAAAAAAAACATTATCCCCATTGAGGCCCTAAACAAGTAGGTTAATTATTATTGTTTTGATATGGATGCATCATTAGACTTACTAGTGCCTCAACGTTTAGCTCAATGGTTTAAAGTCTGACTGACCGGTTTGAACGGAAACCGGACCAAACACCGGTTTGGACAGCTATGCTGAACAGCTAGTATGATGAACCAGTGAAAAATCAGGAAAACCGGTGAGAACCGGCATTCAATAGTATAAATTTACCAAAATATAAGTAGTGTGGAAAAAGAATAATAATCTTTTATTTTTCTTCTTTCTTTCTCAACGTAGTCCTTGTATGAGCCCAAGTGCCTTGGTGTTAGCCCATTAGACAAAGGTTTTTCGACCCAAAAAATAGACAAAGAAAAAGGTTTATATATCTTTTTGAGATTTACTTTTTCCATCCTACCGGTTAATCGCACGTCCTACGAGTTTCTCATTTTACTCTTCCGCTACTTAAGTAGTGGACATGTAAAAAATGAGTAATTTTTGAGTTAAAAGCATCCTACCAAAAATTTTATAACATCGGACGTTATAAAAATCTTGGGTGTTTTTAACTGAAAATTTCACATTTGAAGTACAAAGTCTCACATTTGAAGTATAACTTTCATATATAAAGCAAAATGTCTCATATTTGAAGTACAACTTTCATATATAAAATAAAAAGTCGCACAACTTTCATAAAAAGTCTCACACAACTTTGATATATAAAGCAAAAAGTCTCACATTTGAAAAATAACTTTCATATTTGAAGTACAACTTTTATATAGTTAAAGTATTATAAATGAGAAATTTTTATAACCTCCGCTACTTAAGTAGAGGACGTTATAAAAATCTTGGTAAGGTGTGAGATCTTAACTGGTTCAAAAACTAAAAATTTTTAACACGCTCGTCACTTAAATGCCGGACAGTAAAATCATAATGCTATTTGGTTTAAGAGTAAAATACACTTTTCTTCTTAACTTATTTTAAAAGTTTAATTTGTCCCATTACTTAAAAATTATTTAAATTGGTCCCTTAAATTATCTCTATTAATGCATGTTAGTTCGTTCACTCTAATTTGTTAGTCAAAATCAAATTAAAACATATAAGAGCATCCACAATGGAGAAATCCAATTTTGAGTACCTAAGTTGATCCCACGTGTACAAAATCATTTATTTATAATTTTTTAATAATAGTACCTAATAAGCACTCAATCTCTCCATCCGAGCATCTCTTAAAAAATTCTAAACAGGTCCCACAAATAACTCCACATCTCATCAATAACTCTACATCTTTATAAATGGGTTCCACAAATTCTATTAGGTACTATGAGAGGGAGAGTGTTTACTTGAGAAGTGGTACCTATTTGGTACTAAAATGTGTTATACTCCAATGGTAGTACTTAATAAGTACCATGAGTACCTAATAGGTGCTACATCATTAGAGATGGTCTAAGGGCTCAACACATGCGGCACAAGCACAAGCGCTACGGGTCCAATTCAACACCACTCCTTCACAGAAGATGTGCTCCTCCTACGCTCACAGAGCCATTGGATTCATCTCAATGGCCTCCATCGTCCCAATGCCATTTGTTGCAAGCTGGCACAGGCGGTTATAATCGTCTTTAGGGTGTTCAAAAATACAGTTCACTGAACCAAATTGTAATTCGAACTACATTGAACCATATTTTAAACTGAACCATTTTTTATAACCAATTATAGTTCAATTTAAAACCAGTTCCGAACTAGTTCAAATTTATGATCCACTTTTTAAATTCTTTAAAAAAAATTTTTTTACAAGTTTTTAATCAAAATCATTTTTTCAATTAATTTAAAATAATTAAAAAAAATAGTTTCACATGCAAATATACAAAGATATAAAATAATAACAAAGGAAACAAATTGGTCTAGTGGCAAATGTTGGTTATTTAAATTAATTAAATACCTCCGGCCGGAGCTACGCCCAATAGTCACCGAAGCTCCACCGCCGACCGCCACAGATCATCGGAAAATTTACCGGTTGCCGTCGTCGGACCACCGCCGGTCCGCCGTCCACATCCACCCTGGCACCACTTCTTAATATAATTATTTTATTATTTAATAATTTAATTGATGTTAATTTATTTAAATAAAAATAAAAAAAATTAAAATTAAGAAAAAACCTTTAATAATAAAAATAAGTTCTTCTTTACAAAATAAAAAGTTGTTCTTCAACAAAAAAAAAATTTAAAACCAGTCTTTTTAAAAATCAACTGGTTTTAATAAAAAAATCGGTTTAAAACAAGTTATCTGAAACTAAACTGGTTTTAAATATAAACCGGTTTTAAATCGATTCTAAACTGAACTGAAACTGATTTTAGAAATAAACTGGTTTTTATAAAAAGTGGTTTCAGTTACTGAACTGAACCATATAAGTGGTTCAGTTCAGTGCAGTTCATGAACCATGAACACCCATAATCGTCTTCCCTTTATATAAAGGCAAGCCTTGACGCCAAGGTATAGAATTTCGAACCACTTTTCACTTCACTTCCAATCTAGTACCGACTTAAGCGTTGGAGTGACAGGTTTTGCAGGTACTTTTCCCTCCATGATCCATGTACTGAACTCTATCCTTACTATAACTACCTCTGATCTCGTCATATGAAGTTATTGGATATTGGACCGTTCTGTGTTGATGATCAGTACTCTACTAACCATACTATAAACTTCTGATTATTAGTGCTTGTTAGGTTTAACTACCACTTATATTGTTTCAATTATTTGTATTTTCAGGTTGGGTTGACCTACACAAAGTGTGGACACACTAGATTGACTTTATATCTCCGTTTTTTTTGTTGTTGTAATTTTTTAATATATTATTATGAATATGTATGGAATTGAAAATTTCAGTGCATGTTAATATTTTTAACTTAGCAAAATAATTTATAAGACTCTGAATGAATTTCTTATCATTTCATCTAAATGAGTACGTAAAAGTGACTGATTTATTATTATTCTAAAAGAGGGAAGATGGAAGGAGTAAATTATTCAAAAATACTTTCTTCATGTTCATGGTTGGAGTAGTTAGAATTTGCAATTTTTAATGAGACCGCCCACGGTCGGAGCCATGTTAAAATGTGTGCCTATGATCAGAGATATCTACTTGTTCTATTTATCCTTACCCACGTGTTGCCATTTGACAGTGTCAATGTACACGTGTATTACTAAACAAATACGTGGGTCGACTTTGTAACAACGTTGACACATTGTAGCATGGTAAGCAACCCCTTCTTACATTCATTCTAACATTCTAACATCAGAAGCTTCAGTTGTACCAACATTGTATTGTATCAGAATCTATGTTTTACTATACGCCCAAAATCTTGGTTTTAATTACACATTGCCCACTCACCTCTAGCCTATATTATAGATTAGAATTTTTAATTGATATACACCGTGCCGAGTGATGCGCCAGTGCTACTAATTGAGTGTCAGCACGCACGTAGCTATGCTGTCAATAAGAAGGGAGCCGACGCTATTCGAATTCGAAGCACTTTTTAGTTTGCGCTATTTTTGGCGTAAAACTATTTTACTCATGCTTCTAATAATATATTGATACATCATATAATTATGTAATATGTCTTAAAATATATGACGTGTCACGTTCATTAAATAATGTGGCAACACATTATTAAATGTATGTGTAAAATAACTTTATACTGAGAGCGCATAACAATTAAACTCCATAGACTACAAAATAAAAAAATAAAGCATATTTATATATACTTTATTTTATAAAAAGGATGTTGGAAAAAATTATTATTAACAATAGTAACACTAATAGTCATTTTACATTCTATCAATAAAATTTGAATATATTTTCTTAATGGTAAAATCAAAATTTTATCACTAAAATAATACCATTAAACTTAATAGATTATAGTTGTCTCTTCTCTCTCAAACGAATCTGGATTCCATGAAGTCAAAATACCCTGCATGTAGTCACTACATTGGATTAAACTTTAATCAAATAAATAATATACTTTAATAAAATGATTTTCAATTTTTCTAATTTTTTTTATGAATGATCTATATGATATAAACTTTCAATCTAACGATGAATTTTGTAAAATTCGTATTTGGTATATATAATATTATTCATGACTAGTCTACCATGGACCACTTGATGAAGTGGTCCATATTAGAATTTGTTTAATAATGTATACAATATATGGTTATATGCATTTGTATATGGAGTTACTAGGTTTGGCCTATTGGTGAAGGATTTAGATAATACGCTATAGGTTCTGAGTTCAATCCCCGACTTTTTTTTATGAAAAAAAGTTGTATAAAATATCCAATGTATTGATCGTTAGTCAATATCTCGCCTTCAAATTAGAAGACTTCCCGTCGTCTTTCATAATTTAAAGAAAAAGACTCCATGAACGTAGTCTTTGGTTTAAAGAAAAAACAATAAAACAAAGAATAAAGACAAATTGGGGTGATAAAGTAAATAGGGGCAAACAATGCATGTGGTTCTTTAAATTTGACCATTTATTTAATAGGTTATGTGAGGTTTCATTTTTATTCTTCACTTGATCACATTATATTATGTTTGTATTTGTAGACGGTGACATTTTTTTAAAAGTAATTTAGTAGATAAAATTATATTTTTAAGGTGAATAAGTGGATGTTAATTGTATATAAAATGAATATCCCAACATAGAGTCAATTGGTGTGACATTTGAATATTGAAATAGTTCATATAAACTTGTTAGATTTATCAAATTTAATTTTTTATAACTAAAGTACTACTTCGGCCTCTTTTGTAAACCAAAATTCTCTTTTGCACATGGATTAACTTTTTTGTCTTAATTTCATGTGATATTTCTATTGAAATTTCTAAAATGACCTTATAATTTGCATTGAAACTTTACAATTATGTTTAAAAAGTAGAACAATTAATTAGAGTACTTTCGGAAGAATAACATTAAATAAAGTTGATTTTGATAACTTTTACTTATATTTAAGGCAAAAAAATTTTGTTGATTTTTGCTTATAAATAAGGCCGAAAGGAATACTTAATTTTTGCATCAATATGGGAGTCATGGTTCGGAATTCACAAACTAAAACAATGATTCTTTGTGGCTAGCACAATCATAAATGAACATAACTAAAGCGTAATGATAACAGTATGAACATAACAATGTGGTTTTTAGAGGAGAAGCTATTAATTGGAAAGCCTTAGAAGACAAGATTATTTATATTTCATGGTTTTGGTTTATAGGTAAAATAGCTAGTAAGTCTTCTTGTGTTTTTTCAGATTGGTGTAAGGATCCTTTAAAATGCATTATTAGCATGTAATGGTTGCTATAAGAATTGTAAGGGTTGGGTACCCCTTGTACTCCTTATAATTCAATTTTTGCTTATAAAAAAAAGTATGAACAATCATAAATCAACAATGCAAATTAAATGTAACATGAACAAAATTGTTGTTCAATATGAACTCTTTAAACTAACGAGACACTTTAAATCATAATTGATATATCTCAATATACTCTTTTAAGTGTGAGTCTCTTTGATAGGATTGTTCGGCCGAGAGGGAGAACTTCACTAGTTTGGATTAACACATCAGATCTTGAGCAATCATATAAGTGATATTTAACACCACACTTTTATCCTAAACCTTAAAATATTAGATTTATGGATCTTACTTATATGTTGTTTAATATCAACTCTTTCGATCAATGTGAAACTTATCTCATTTTATTTTAATCAGCAAAATTTATTAAGCATCCTTCATTACAAGAAGTAATAAAGGAGCAGGAACAAGAAAAATGGTGAAAAACACCTTACAGCATAAAGTCCCTCAAAACAAAAGGACAAGGTTCCACCTATACAATCAAAACCAAAACCCCTACATAAAGAGTAAAACGACTTATCTTACACTTGATTTATCTCGACATACCCAAGTGTGAGTCTATTCATGTCTGCCACCACTCACCACTATCTTATTGCTCTCCATCAAGTCGAAAGAGGAACCTCATTGGGTTGGATCAACACATTGGACCTTGAACAACCATACAAGTGACTTTTGACACAACATCTTCACCAAAACTTAAGGCATTAAGTTTGTGGGTCATCTCACTTATATGTTGCTAAACGTCAACTCTTTCAACCAATGTGAGACTTAACTCACACTTAATATATCTCAATATATCCCTCAAGTGTCGGTTGATTTCCGCTCCCACGATTCGTCACTACTCTCTTTGACACCACACTTTATGAGGGAGAACATCACCGTGTTGGATTGATACATTTGACTAAGAACAACAACAAGTAACTTTGATACTGCACTTTAACTCAAAATCTTAAACCGTTAAGTTTATGTCTCTCAGTTGTATGTTGTTCAACATCAACTCTTTCAATCATTATGAGACTTAATTCACACTTAATTTAATTTCCATGATTTTCACAGGGTTTGCTTCTTTGATTAAAAAATTGCAAAAAATATAATCTAACCTCTATACACAAATCTCGCCAATTAACCATTTTAATTTTAAACTATAATAAAGTTTAAAATTCCATATAAAATAAAAATAAAGTTTAAAATCAATGATTCTTAAGTCATAACTCAACTAATAAAATATTGAAATCATTTTGTATTTGGGATCTTTTATTTATTTGTGTGAGTTTAATGTGATATTTATCATTCCATCTATACAAAAATAATTGAAAATCAATGAATATGATCAACTATATCTTAGATTTAAAAAATATACCCATTGTTTTGAAACAAGAAAAAAAACTAAAATAATCAAAGATATTGTTTAGAATAATGAGAATAAAGGAGGCTTTACCATTTAAAATTTATTTTCTTCTTTGACGAACTAAGTAAACAGGGGCTCGATTTTGACCGTAGATGGCGATCTATGGCAGGTCTATGCTGCTCCTTGTTCTTCTTCTTCTTTCTTTTTTTAAATTTTTAATTTTTTTTATATTTTTATAATAATTTATTTATAATAGATATTTTTTTTACAGGTTTATAATAGGTCTACTAGGTACATACCCGTGCGTACGCACGGGACGCGCCTTCGGCGCGTTATATTGCGTCGGGTGTTAGGTTGTAAGGGGTCTTCGGCGCGTTGCACGCGCCTTCGGCGCGTTAAGAAGTTGGTTTCAACGAAATTAATTTTATAAACAGAAAGAATTAGTTGATTTAAATTGTTGTGTTATAATTAATTGACACAACAATCAATTTAATTAGTTTATTAAAAAGTGTATCAGTGAAACAAAAATTCAAAATATTGTTGCTTTACTGATAAATATGATCATTTTAAATTTTTTTAATAGTAAAAAATGTTAATATCTTTATCGTTAAACATGAAGGAGAAGGAGTGCAATGTGTTTTTTTTTTTAAGCAAGAAGGAGTCCGATGTTACCAATTTTGTTTCTTCCTGTTGCATGAGAGAGGAGTAGTAACTACTGCAAAAGTGTTTTAGAGTGAGACTTTAACCGCAACAACTGACATCATGTGAGAAATTTTAATCTTATAATAAAAAGTCATATTTTGACTATATATGTAATCATATTTCAATTCTAGGTTATAATAATACATTTATATATGTGAAAAACTTATGTAGATTAACAAACTTAAACTAATGAAAATGTTAATAAATTTATAATTTAATCAAAGTACAAATTTAAATATATAAATAATTATAGTAGTAAAAATATTATTCATATTAACTTAAATAGGCCGGCATAGTAGACTAAAAGGCTTTAATGGCCTGCAGCCTGACCTATTTAACTAAATAGACTTATAAAAATATCTTGGCCTGAGCCTATGCTAGGTCATAGCCCCATGTAGGTATATCGAGGGCTTACATTAATTATGACATCGGCATATTGCCAAATTTCTTTTTATATTATCAAATAACTTTTTATAAAATAATTCTTTCTTTTTTATATTATTAACTTATGTGAATATTAATTTTTTAAAATTGTTTTATCAAGAACAAATTTTCTGTAATAAATGTTTTAAATTTTTTTAATAGTTAAAACTGTTAATTTCTTTATCGTTAAGCACTAGCGGGCCAGGCAGGCGCGTTCCGCGCCTGCCTGTGTCTAACTTATGTACCAAAAAAAAAAGTCTTTTTTATTGTCATTTTGTTAATAAAATATTTTTTGCTACTAAAAAAAATGTGTTTTATGTTATGGTGAATTTGTTAATAAAAGATTTTTATTGCTACTAAAAAAAGGCAAGGGTATTGTTGGTATTATGAAAAGTCTACACCAAAACTCATGTATTCTCTTTATATACAGTATATATAGATGAAAAAGCAATAAACAAAATAAAAGAAAAAGAGAGGTAGTTAGAGGAAGTTAAGGGCAATTATGGAATAATTAAAAAGCCACAGAGAAAGTTAAGGACAACTATGGAATAATGAAAAATCCATCCCAAACTCAAGTATCCTTTTTACATATTGTTATAGATAAAGGAGAAAAAGTGCAATGTTTTTTTTTTTAAGCAACAAAAAGTGTGATGTTACCAGTTTTGTTTCTTCCTGTTGCAGGAGAGAGGAGTAGTAGCTAGTGTAAAAGTGTTTTAGAGTGAGACTTTAACCGCAACAACTCACATCATGTGAGATATTTTAATCTTATAATAAAAATTCATATTTTGACTATCATCATATTTCAATTCTAGTTTATAATAATACATTTATATATGTGAAAAACTTATGTAGATTAATAAACTTAAACTACTGAAAAAGTTAATAAATTTATAATTTAATCAAAGTACAAATTTTAATATATAAATTTAATAGAAAAAAAAATTATTCATATTAACTTAAATAGGTCGTCCTAGTACTCTAAAAGACTTTAATGGCCTGTAGTCTAACCTATTTAACTAAATAGACTTATAAAAATATCTTGACCTGAGCCTATGCTTGGCCTTAGCCCCATGTAGGTATATCAAGGGCTTATATTAATTACGACATCGATATATTGCCAAATTTCTTTTTATATTATCAAATAACTTTTTATAAAAAATTCTTTCTTTTTATATTATTAACTTATGTGTATATAAATTTTTTAAAGGCTTAACTACACATTTGGTCCCTTACGTTTATTTTAGGTTTCAATTTGGTCCCTTACGTTTAAAAAGTATCAATTTGGTCCCTTACGTTTATTTTAAGTTTCAAGTTAGTCCTTTCCGTTAGTTTTGTCACTAACACCGTTTGAACAGTACACGTGTCAGCGTGTCCAAGTGCCACGTGTCAGTCCACGTATGCAAATTGACTGCCACATGTGACAAACTTGACGGAAAGGACCAATTTGAAACCTAAAATAAACGTAAGGGACCAAATTGATACTTTTTAAACGTAAGGGACCAAATTGAAATCTAAAATAAACGTAAGGGACCAAATGTATAGTTAAGCCTTTTTTAAATTGTTTCATCAAGAACAAATTTTCTGTATATGATAAATATTTTAAATATTTTTAATAGTTAAAACTGTTAATCTCTTTATCATTAAGCATGAAGGAGGAGTAGTGCAATGTGTTTTTTTTTTAAGCAAGAAGGAGTGCGATATTACCAGTTTTGTTTCTTCCTGTTGCAAGAGAGAGAAGTAGTAGCTACTGCAAAAATGTTTTTGAGTGAGACTTTAACCGCAATAACTCACATCATGTGAGAAATTTTAATCTTATCATAAAAAGTCATATTTTGACTATATATGTCATCATATTTCAATTCTAGTTTATAATAATATATTTATATATGTGAAAAACTTATGTAGATTAATAAACTTAAACTACTGAAAAAGTTAATAAATTTATAATTTAATCAAAGTACAAATTTTAATATATAAATAATTATAGTAGTAAAAATATTATTCATATTAACTTAAATTGGCTGGCCTAATAGGCTAAAAGGCTTTTTTAATGGTCTGCAGCCTGACCTATTTAATTAAATAGACTTATAAAAATATCTTGGCCTGAGCCTATGCTAGGCCATAGCCCTATGTAGGTATATCGAGAGCTTATATTAATTACGTCATCGGCATATTGTCAAATTTTTTTTTATATTATCAAATAACTTTTTATAAAATAATTCTTTCTTTTTATATTATTAACTTATGTGTATATTAGGTTTTTTTTAAAATTGTTTTATCAAGAACAAATTTTCTTTGTACGATAAATATTTTAATTTTTTTTAATAGTTAAAATTGTTAATTTTTATCGTTAAGCATGAAGGAGAAAGAGTGCAATGTGTTTTTTTTAAAGCAAGAAGGAGTGCGGTGTTACCAGTTGTGTTTCTTCCTGTTGTAGGAGAGAGGAGTAGTAGATACCGCAAAAGTGTTTTAGAGTGAGACTTTAACAGTAACAACTCAGATCATGTGAGAAATTTTCATCTTATCATAAAAAGTCATATTTTGACTATATATGTCATCATATTTCAATTTTAGTTTATAATAATAATACATTTATATATGTGAAAAACTTATGTAGATTAATAAACTTAAACTACTTAAAAATATTATTCAGATTAACTTAAATAGGCCGGCCTAGTAGGCTAAAAGGTTTTTTTAATGGTCTGCATCCTGACCTATTTAACTAAATAGACTTATAAAAATATCATGGTCTGAGCCTATGCTAGGCCCTACCCCATGTAGGTATATCAAGGGCTTATATTAATTACGACTTTTGCAATATTTTGTTCCGTATTTGTCTTGTGTATAATAGTTATTTTACAAAATTGATTAGTGAAAACTTGTCCCATGTATAAATTTATCAGTGAAAACGTGTACCGTGTATAATAAAATAACTTGTTTCTCGTGTATAATAGCTTTTTAAATATTTCATCAAAAACAACTTGTATCATTAACACATATTGTTGCAATGACTATTTTAATTATATAAATTTGATTCAGTGACAAACATTGGATTTTAAAAAGTTTGGACTAATCGATTGCCTATCAGCATTTTCAAGTGTTTTCATCGATCAGCGGATAACTCTCCCGTGCAAGTTCAATTGATTTATAAGTTGAGTCTAAATCTGAGTTGTGCTCTAGATCACAGTAAGGAACAAACTTGGTTTGTTTTCTTTTGTTCGGGGGAGATTCTTTAACACCGGAAGTTCTCTCAATTTGCTCAACATGTGTCGCATTGCCCGATCTGTTATTAACCTCATTAAACTTGTAAATTGTGAATATGAGATCGGCTCTTGCTTCTTGGAATGCAGTGCATTCTTATTTATCAGGCTGGAATTTTTAGAGTTATAAAAAGCATGCTTCATTTAGCTAATTCTCATAAATGAATGTATTCAAATTGTCATTGTCGATAAAACTAACATATAAACCTCAACACATAGTTTATAATAACTGATGTACCTATTAGTTTGTATTGTATGCTACAGAGTTGTAGTACTTAAGAGTGCATTAAAACGGTTGGTTTCTTCATCCACTCCTGTATAATTGCATTGTAAAAAACACAATTTGAATACAAAATGTCGACAAAAATCTCTGTTCATAAGTGATTACAGATTTAAAGGACAAATGCTACTTATATTTCATTGATTGGTTTGCTGGATTCATGAGGCAACTAATAAGAACTTTATCTTAATTAATACATTTCTTTAATCTAAGACTTTTATAGATTCTGTAAGACTGCTGCACAATAGAATATGTGTGATGAATAAAAATGAATTAGTTGGAATACTTTGAATTTGAAAATTCAAAAAAAAGAGGGAATTGAAAAGTGAAAATTAGGATTTCATTCATTTTTCTATTCTACTGTTTGGAAGTATGTCCCACGATAGTACATGTTGTTGATATACTAAGGAGAGTACAATACAAAGAAGTTAATTTTGTTTGTATAATGGACAAATGGATTGGATATCGGTTTTCAATGTTTGATATAGGGGTAAGGGCAGACGCCTAACCATTATAGGAGTAATTTGGTTTTGTTCAAGGCATTAACAGTAAGGTCTTGAGTATGTTGCAGAGTTGGTAGTAGTGAAACAAATCACACGCAAAGTTCAAGTCTACATAGGTTGTACCTATAGAACTATTAAGTTACCCTCCTTTACATAATCCTCATTGGAACTCAAATATATTTCTAATTGTTCCTTAAATATTGGTACACCATCAGTAATAGTGTCTTAAATGTTGAGTTTAGTTTAGTGACCAATATAACGTTGAGAGTAATAATAGTTGATATATAGCCTATTGTGGGTTAGCTGTATAGTTGTTGCTTTTCACAGGCAAATAGCTCATCTCAAATTTGTTTGGGTTGGATGCTTCCATCTTAGTTGGGCAATCAGTTAAGGAGTTTGACAGGGTGTCATCATACAAATACTGCTATTTGGTCGATAATACACTTGTAGTGAGTTAGCTTATTTAAGATTTTGATAGGCTTGAGTTATATATTATCCATAGTGCTTGAATATTGGTGTACTTTTAGTGGTTGAAGCATTTCTTGTGCCTAGTTATTATTATATTACTTATTTGCTTTTTCAAAAAAAAAAATGAAAACCTTTAATAATCTATTTGACCATTGTAAGTGATTAGCTTGATTTTGGATTTTTTTTTTTCGGATGAAGAATAGCATAACATTCTTAAGGTAGTGTAATAAAGAAAGTGACAATAGCAAAGCAGTTGGAAAATTATCACAAACATATTAATTTAATATTCTTGCAAGTTCAAATAGGATATCATAGCAGTAGTTAAGGCATAAACAAAACAACAAAGACCACCATTAAGTTTCACAAATGTTACCAATGAACATGGCACACTTGTGTTACAATTGATTTAATGCACAAACTCTGTGCTTAAGAACAAAATAAGAAATTAATGCATATAGTAGAAATGTCATAATGCAGATGTGGCATATTCAGATCAAATCTTCTCCTTCTTAATCAGCTTCCTAGATCTGGTTGATGATAATGGTGAATCAAGGTTGGTAAACTCAAGTGATTGACCCTTTGCAGCACTTCTTTTGGCTGGAGTTTTGTGAGAGTTAGCCGAAATGTCATTATCGGCAGTAGCAGATAAGTTTGGCTGCATAATAACAATAGTGAGTTGGGAATAAGTAAAGCAAAGGTGTTACATTGTTAATAATAAAACAGTAAGTTCGAATTTATAAAAGGTAGAATGTGTATCATACAGTGGACATAATTGAATCGTCTAAGCAAGCAAACTTGTCAATATCATCTTGTGTAAAACTCTGAAAACAATTTCAAATAAAACACATAAAAAAAGTGTTATATATCAGTCCAGAAGATGGATAAAAAAGAAAATAAGTAACTCTTTTATGTTATGAAATAAAATACAATTGAATAAACCTGAATCTGAGGTGAGGCGGTAATTGGTGCCACTTCTTCAATTAGTTAAATGGTTTCTGTGGCTTTGCATGAACTCTAACATGAAAATGTTTATAACATCAGTTGCAAGATCAAGGGTCTTGAGAAAAAGGTTTGTATTAATAGGCAAAGTTATTCAGTTTATTTGATATACCTCTGCAACAGGTAGTTGTTCTTGCATTTTGGCAACCAACTCTTTGCTATCCTTACAAAGGGACACAAATGCTTAACCCCCCCATCCAGGCTCCCCAATCCAGGTTGCCACTTCACTCTAAAAGCTAACTTCCTCTCCATAAGATGGTCCATAGCTTCAGGATATTCTTGAGGGTTGCCTAGACTGCACTGAAAATGTAATTAAATAATTATGTCATAGTGAGTTGGGAATTAGAAATTATTGAAAACACAATCCATATTATTCTTAAATGAAACTTTTTCTATATTCTCAAGTATAGTTGCAGTCATGCCAAGCAACTGCGGTCATGCTAAGCAACTCATCAAGTGTATTATCCCAAAACACAAACTTTGTTGTCTCTAAGCCAGCCATCATAAACCTCAACATCCAACCTATACCTTTCATTGTTTTCCTTCTTTTCCAATGCATCGTGATCAACCTATTAATACAATATATCAGTTTAATATATGATGAACTTAAAATAGGTATAGTTCAAAATTATATGTACATAACAAAAAATATATAATTTGTAAGGTTGAGTTTAATATATGTGGGGGTGTACCATATTATGAATACAAAAGAAAAATAAGGTTCAACACTCAGCTCAAAAGATAAATTAACATGTTATATTGTAATTAGACTGTACAAATAAGACTACTAAACAGTAAATGAACTAACAAATAGGTTAATCAGTGAAACAAAATATAACAACATATTTCGATCATGTTTCAATTCTTTTTTGTTTTTCCTATTTCCTGTTCCTCTTTGAAAGAAAAGAAGGCTGTAAAACTGAAATATAACAACATAAAATTGATGAGAAACCACAACAACATTTTATCAAAGACATCATGTTCATATAGAAAACTGAAATAAAACAACATAAAATTAATGAGAATCAACGCATTTTATCAAACACATGGTGTGCATGTATACAATTGCAATAAAACAACATAAAGTTTACGAAAATTCACAACATACATTTTATCAAACACATGATGAGAAATATCTTTCATTGCTGAAGCATTGATTAGTGTTTTAAATCCAAAAAAAAACTTTTCTTTTTGGTTTGATTTTTTTGCAATATTCATGAAAAAATAATGAATGTATATATAAAAACTAATTATAGATATCTGAGCTAATTGTGATAGAATAGCGTGCATCGTCTATGGCACATAAGATTATTACTAACCACACTGGTAAGTAGGAAAATTAAGGCATAATTTGACCTTCAACAAAGACATAATTGCATCAACACTTTTCTTAGATGAAGCTTATAATATTATAACCCTCTTTAACTTTATTGCTTGTTGAAACTCCTCCTTCTCAATGATTTTACAGATACATACATACACAAAAGATCAAAAAAGAAAACATATTGATTTGATTTGAGATTATAGAAGAGAACTTCTTTTAGCACTATAACTTGTGAATGTGAAAGAAAACAATCCCAAATGAGTTTTAAGCAAGAATACCTCAGACCCAACCACATAGTAAAGCTAAAAAATAATCTTGATGGTTCAAGGAAGGTTTCTCCAACACACCACTCACCTATCCAAAAAATGCAGCAAGTATACTTCCTCTCCATAAGATCGTCCATAGCTTCAGGATATACTTGAGGTTCGCCTAGACCGCACTGAAAATGTAATTAAATAATTATGTCATAGTGAGTTGAGAATTAAAAATTATTGAAAACACAATCCATATTATTCTTAAATGAAACCTTTTCCATTTTCTCAATTATAGCGGTAGTCATGCCAAACAACTCATCAAGTGTATTATCCCAAAACACAAATTTTGCTTTCTCTAAGCTAGCCATCATAAACCTCAACATCCAACCTATACATTTCATTGTTTTCCTTCTTTTCCAATGCATCATGATCAACCTGTTAATACAATATATCAGTTTAATATCTGATGAACTTAAAATAGGCATAGTTCAAAAGTATATGTACATAACAAAAAATATATAATTTGTAAGGTTGAGTCTAATATATGTAGGTTTGTACCATATTATGAAAACAAAAGAAAAATAAGGTTCAACACTCAGCTCAAAAGATAAATTAGAACTGCTCAAAAGATAAATTAACATGCTATAGATCTCAAGCTACCATTCAATGTTTGCACTGATAGCAGAACAAAAAATACACATACACTCTTTATAGTATCATATATTTTAAGCATTAAAGGTATAAAAGACGGATTTTATTGGGAGCTTTAAAGGTATACAAATCATACATTTTACCTTTGACGAATGTGATGAAAGATTTTAAGCGTTTAAGGTTGAAAACATATATTTGAAGCGTTATGGCTAGAAAACTATGATTTTAATCGTCGTAAAACATACCAAAAGATGAAAAATTAGACCTTTTTATCGTAAACAGCGACAATGAAAGATTGTTAACGTGAAAACATATATTTTAAGCGTTAAAGCTAGAAAACACAAATTTTAATCGTCGTAAAACTTACGAAAAGATTTAAAATCAGACATTTTTACCGTAAACGACGGCAATGAAAGATTGTAAGCGTGAAAACATAGATTTTAATATGGTGTCCATATCAATGTCTATACTTATAATCAATATAAGGACATAACTAAACATTAAAATGTAACATTTGAGTTAAAGATGTAGGTAAGAAAACTGATCAGTATGGACACAATGAAGGAAGAGCTACCAAGAACTTGTATGTATCATAGTTGGATATGAGAAAGATAATCATATTTTACCTTTTGTAACTCACTTTCCATGGAAGAGCTACCAAGATTCAACTTCATAGACATAAATTAAAAAATGTTAATTTCATATTGGAGAAAATATTTATATAAAAACCTGCATTAAAAGCAAACTTTGGTTAACTGTTGAACAAAAATGCATATGAAAAACAACCTCCTTATCTTCTTTAGCTCCATTTGCGCAAGCTTCATTCCAAAAAAAATGAAAAGTTAAATTTTCAAGGTTTAAAATGACAAAGGAAAGAAGAATGAATGAAAGGGAGAGAAAGAAACCTTACCTAGTATTTGCTGATTTTTTTCCAAAGAACAACAACAACTAAATTCATGTTTGATAACCCTTTTCTAAAAGTCATTGATTTCTAGTATGTCTTCATTGATAAGCAGTCTTGTACCATTCCATCCATTTGATACTTGTACAGGATAATAATGCATATTAAGTGGAATAACATGTTCTCTTTACATTACATACTAATACCTTGCATTGTGCTTATCTTAGCACCTTGCATTTTTCTTCCCTCAATGGTGGCCAATTTAAAAAAAAATTGAAATGTTAGCAAACAAATTCCACAATAATGATCAATGAGTTTATCAAAGTACTCATAATTCAATAGTCATAAAAAGAACATGTTATAATATTGGGAAATCAATATAATCAATGCACTTAAATTTCAATCTCCAACATACAAAACAAAATGGAGGTGAAAAACAGAAAAAAATTATAACAAAATATGAGAGACAAAAGCAATGAAAAGAGATTTCACAAATCAAAGCAAACTCATAATAAAACTTAGGTAAAGTGGAACAAACTTCATTTTAATTATAACATATGTTCAAAGTTTAATCTTTGAAAACAAAGTTTAAAGTTGAAATCTAAACTCCAACTTTGAAAAAAAAGTTATGAAGTTAAGGGTTAAAAAAAAGTGTAATCTTTTAAAATAAAGCAAAACTTTCATTAAAAGTCTATTTCATGATGGATCTCAACGACACAACATAAAATTACCTTTTGCATCCCAATTTCCATCGAAGAAGTAGCTCCGTTCACCTTAAAAAATAAAAATAAACACTCTATTAATGAAACATTCCGCGTTCAAATAGCGATAACGAAACGCGCGTTAATGTATTGCAAAGTTAGTAAATAAACACGTAGGTGTAAGGAGGAACAACGAAAAAGAACAAAACATGTTGATCTTTAGCCTTCATTTCTTCAACCTGCATTCAAGTAAGAAAAAAGTTTCATTAACAGTAAAAATTTCATTTCTTCAACCTGTTGATTTTTGTTAGACATTTTATCAAACACATGGTGTGCTTGTATGAATCTGAAACAAACAACATAAAATTGTAATATGTAATTAAATTCTAACACACCAAATTCCAATAAGAAGAAATCACAAATTTTACACACACACAAACAGAGATGATTTTATAGAAGAAAATGACTAACCCAATAGTTCTTCTTCCTTCCTTTGTATTATTCTTCTGCGGAGTTTCTTCTTTCTCCGTTCTTTCGCCGATGTTGTTTTCTTTCTCGGTCTCCGATTGACTGTGAGAGAAAGCAAAAGAAAAAATGAAGAATGAGAAAGAAAGAGAGGAAGAGAGAACACGTGAGAAGAAAGAGAGGAAGTGGATCTTGGATTTGACAAATCTAAAATTTGAAATTCAAAATAAAGTGAATGAGTTGGTGGGAGATGAAATATTATGTTGGGTAGTGTGAAATAAATTTGTGAAATACCATTCAAGGTCAATGTCTTACCTTTGAAACAAAAATGCCAATGTGATATGAGAGAAGGGCAATGAGGTAAATGCGCTTCAAGGTGAGGCCAGAAGCAATGAGAAAACTTTCATCATTTAATCCCAAGATTGCCCTTATTTTTAGTAGTAAAAAAAACGAAAAAAAAAATGCCAAAAGGGCAATCTCGGTATTTTGGTGGTATCTTATTTTCTTATATTTATAGTAGATAGTATTTGTCAAAAAAAAGGTCTATAGTAGTCGTTAATATAATTCAATTGATGACTACTAAATATTAAGAGAACCAAAATATAAATATGAATTAAATTTTTCACTTCTTCATATTTAAATATGAAAGTCTAAGCACTATTGACAAGAGTGGGGGTAAATGGCGGGGGGAGTGGAGGTGGCATAGACGGTAGTTTGCTTGGGAGGTGGAGCTTGTTGTGAAATGTTATGCTGCTTTGTAAAATTATTTTTTGCAAGTAAATATTAATGATTTACAAAATTGACAACTCTATCCTAATGAAACTTACTCGGTCAACAAAATTTATTATTTGTTATCTAAAACGAGCAGATTGGCAGGTTTGATTAAAAAGATGTGATTTGAAATAATTTTATTCTTTTGATAGTGTCAATATTCGTATGGAGGCTTGTTCGAATTATAAATCACCAACAAAAGACAACTCAGTAAGGAGGGGAATGTCTCATTTGGATTCTTTACTTTGTTTTAGAAGTTATGATTTTATTGAATCAGTTAGTTATTTATTTTTTGGAATGTGATGTTATGGTGCTCTCTAGCGAGCGGTTGCAAATTGGTTGGGCATAACTGCCGCTTTTTTCGGGTTGATATGTGTTACCAAGAAAAAAATGCTTTAGCTATGATTTGAATTCTTTGTAGTTTAATCTCTTATATTGCTTAGACATTGAAATCACTTTGATTCGGTTGTTTTGCCTTATTTTGATTCTTTCATTGTAATTGTTTTTATGGTGTGGCGAACCTTTTAGCTCCTTTGTTTTTTTCTTCTTTCTTTTTTCGATTAGGTATACCTTGTATTTGATCGAAATTATCTTTTCATTTTTAATATATCATTCGACTTCTTAAAAACAGTTTATGATTATTCATTCTATCTTTTTCGTATCTTGTGGTATTTGACATTTTATCCTCTTTATTAATATTTTTTTATATTAAATTTATTGCTATTTTTATCTCTATGTTTTTTTTAATAATATTTTTATTAACTATTAACTGAACTAGCCATACAAAACTACGCGTTCAAAATTTATCTATATATATAAATCCTAGATAGTTGTGGAATTGCCTATCTAAACCCTAATTCACAAACTAATGAAAACCTTTCATTTAGCCACATCATCCACTTACATCCATTTAATGTGGAGTACTAATTGTAATTATTATTATTATTATTATTATTATTATTATTATTATTATTATTATTTTGGGTTATTATTCATTTTAAATTTTTTTGTTCATTTTATTATTTTGTGTATTTTATTGTCTTTTTTTCAAAAAAGTTAATGTTTTTGCTAATAATCTTTTGTCCAATCTTTATAAATATAAGGAGTTGGTCGATTGTCAGGACTACTTTCTATTAGTAAAAAAAAAAATAGATAAAATAAATTTTACTAATAGTTGTTATGCCCTGTATGATTTTTATCATATTCGATATTTGAGTATGAGTTAAGTTGGTTTATCTTTGCTCCAATAAGTTTCAAATTAATATAAATGTCAAATTCGATAATACAGTAGTTTTTTGGTAAGAGATAATGAAATAGTTTATCCAACTCAGAATCCTCCAATGAGATTTATAATATAAATAAAAACTTATGTTTCAACATCGATTGTTTTTCATGGTCAATTATATGTTATCATTTCCATAGTTATTTTGAAGAATGAGTTAAAGATATTGCTAATCAATGTTAATGAAAAAGATACCAAAGTAACTTCAAATGTGATGTATAAATAAGTTTTTTAAATGTATAAACATCTATATATATAATTCCTAGATAGTTGTGCAACCACTAATCTAACCCTAATTCACGTAAGTCATTTATATCCAATTAAACCACTCAATAATGCCACATCACTTCTACTTACATCATTGTCATCTCTTTATACACTTTTTCATATGCCTACATTTATATACCTATAACTTTTCATTATACACCCACACAACTAATAATAATAGGATTTACTAAATTATACGTACTAATTAATCTTTTATACTATATATTGAATTATAGTGTCCAATTAAGAATCAAATGCACAGTGTATGAGTATGACCACAAACCGTTTTCATAGCGACATGATAATTTATGGATTACCAACTTATTTTGGTAAATGCAATAGGATCTATTGTAATCTTTTCGAAATGTATAAACACGTCTTTAATATCTATCTTATATTTACATCACTTTTTTATTATTATTTTGTTGTTGTTGTTGATGTTATTATTATAATTTT
Organism: Trifolium pratense; assembly: GCF_020283565.1. Classification (NCBI taxonomy): domain Eukaryota; kingdom Viridiplantae; phylum Streptophyta; class Magnoliopsida; order Fabales; family Fabaceae; genus Trifolium; species Trifolium pratense. The sequence goes on along the minus strand of NC_060062.1, from coordinate 17,037,069 downwards.
CATAATACTTATTGTTTCAATTTATACGAATGATTTTTCAACATTACAATATAAAATATCGCATAATACCCGTGCATCGCACGGTTGTTAAAATAAATGAATCCTCACTTTTATTAAACTAATTGATATTTAGCAATTTTTCTTTTTGTGATAAATTTCAAAATTATGAATATAGCTGAAGCACCATATTTTTCAAAATTTACTTTTAGGATAAATGAATCCCTACTATATGCCAACAGTATTTTTTTTTTTAAGCATAAAAGTATAAATAGGGCTCAAGCATTGTTTCCATCATCAGCAGCCGTAGAAGGCCAGAAACAAACGTTCTCCTTTCTTCAAACAAAGGCGGGCATGACAGAATCATTCTTAAATTCTTAGTCAACTTCTACAATTACGTAAGACAACATCAATTACTTCAAAATTGACATGCATTTTTTTTTTCATCTTCCAGTTCTTAGAGAAAAAGACATTAATAATTCAAAAGTCAATCGCAAGGTAATTAAAATTTGATCAAGTTGTATCTTTCAAGAATTAAACTGAATTCTTCTGAATGATTTATTATAGGGAGATATATTATTAACAATTTGAGTTCAATAACTTAGTTACTTTTTATTCGTCTTTCTTACATATATATACATTGTACGATTCACTTACCTTACGACCAAACTCTGAATTATCGAATCTCTTATAAAAACATCGTACATAAATTCAAAAGGGAAGGCTAGAAATCAGATCTAAAATCTATTTTTTTTAACCTCAACCATATGTTCATCAAACAGATTCTTTAGTAACAGTCCAAATAAAATATGTTCATCAAACAGATTAGTAGACAAGTCTATTAAAACCATTTTCACTCTCGGCTCACTCCAACACTATCGCTATAGAAAAATTCTTCTGTCTTCCTCCCTCTTTCCGTCGTTTGCCGGCAAGAAGATGATGATTATACTGTTCGTGGTGCTTATCAGCTTTTGACGACACAGGATGCAGTTACTTTGAATGCTGCATCGGGTCTTATTTGGCACCGTCAGGTTCCTTTGAAGGTTTCCATTTGTGTCTGACGACTGTTGCGGGACAGGTTACCTACCAAAGCAAACCTGGTTACTAGAGGGATTTTATCTACGGCGAACCAACATTGTGTTTCTGGTTGCGGAGAGGTTGAGTCGGCTCAACACTAGTTCCTTTCCTGCAGTACTTTTGGTGCCCTTTGGTCCCTTGTCAGCTCCTGGATTGGTTCTCCTTTGGTGACTGCTCAGACTCTTTCCGATCATTTTGTCTGGTTCACAGTTTCAGCAGGTGCTCTTCGAGCACGACGTTCTTTCATGCAGCTCATTTGGCTTGCTTGTGTGTGAGTGGTGTGGACCGAAAGAAATCACAGATTGTTTAAAGGCTCAGCAAACACAGTGCATCATATGTTGGACAAGATCAAGACTTTTTTATACAGGTGGTTAAAAGCGACGAGTAGTACTCTAGCTGTGAACTGCCATAGTTGGTGGTCTAGTCCCATGCTTTCCTTGGGCCTTGTTTAGTGTAGTTTCTTTTGGTTCTTGTACTTTGACTCTTTTGTAATCTTTCTTAGTCTCTTTTGGCACGTCTTGTGCTGAAAATACTATTTTGTTTATATATATATATATATATATATATATATATATATATATATATATATATATATATATATATATATATATATATATATAGGCTTAATTAGTAAATTGGTCCCTTAAAGATATTTTTGGTTTCAAATTGGTCCCATAAAGAAAAAAAGTTTCGGTTTGGTCCCTTAAAGATGCACTGTTTGTCACAATGGTCCCTCCCGTCCATTTTGTCCAAAATATCGTTAACTATTGTCAGGACTGTGTAAGGTGAACCACTATAGATAGTGGTACATCGTAGACCTTAATAATATTTTAAATTTCAACCCTTCCATTTTTTTTGACAAAAACAAGACTCATTAGATCTTTGTTGGCCTATTATATTTAATAGTGAACCACCAACATATGATAATTTTTTCCTTCTATTCATCTTCTTCCCCCATTCTTCATTTCTTCTTTATCCCCATGGATCTTCAATCAACCTTTATCAAACCTAGAAAAAAAATCTCAAAATTACAAAATCATAACAAAATTGAAACAAAACCAAAAAGGAACAAACAAAGTAAAATCCAGCATGTGTGTAATTGAAAGCGAAGTATCTTAACTGGGATAAAGCAAGAGTTGCTTTTTCTTTGTAATTTGAAGGTTTGGATCGAAAAGCAACAGTAGCAACCATGGAAACAAGGTTGATTACTTGATTTGATTGTTGGGTTGAAGAGAGAGATTAGAACATTGATTCGTGGGTAAGTGAATCTAAGTTTATGATGTTTGTGTTGTGCGTGGATAAATGGAATCCAAATTGTGTCTTTGAGGAAGAAGTGGATCTAAGATTATTTTGCAATTTTGAAATATTTTATTTGGATTTGTTTTGAATTCTGGAGGTTCTAATGGTGAAGTTATGAAGAATATGATGAAGGAATTGAGGGAGAAGATGAAGGAATGGAGGAAGAATTTGTTGGTGATGGTGCGCTCTAAGATTTAGTGGACATGTAAAATCTAATAGTTGTTTTGTTTTCAAAACGATTCAATGGTTAAGATTAAAAAATATATTGTGGTATATGGTGGATCACCTTCAATGTTGGTCCACCTAATACATTTGTGGTTGATAAATTAACGGAAGGGACCAATGTGACTAACGGAGATGTCTTTAAGGGACCAATCCGAACCTTTTTTTCTTTAAGAGACCATTATGAAACCTAAAATATCTTTAAGGACTAATTAACTAATTAAATTCATATATATATATATATATATATATATATCATTTTGACTTGTTCAAAAAAAAAATCATAAAAAAAAAAGTGCGACTATAGCCACACTCAGCCTTCATGTGGATCCACACATAAACGTAGAACATTTTCTTAATCATACAAACAAACCTGGTGATCTTTTTCTGCATTTATTTGCATTGGTTCTTAATTTTTTTATTTCTCAACCATTTTGTCTTAATTTTCTTACCAATTTAAAAATTACAATTAAATATATTTTTATTTCGTATCCTTACAAATATTTAAATATGTATCTTAAACTATGGGTCTTACGAACATTTATTAAAATTTAAGAAAATTTCCTTTAAAACTTCATTTAAACATTTCAAACACCATATTTTAGACAGATTATTGAAAATTTGAGCTAAAACTGCAATTAAGCCTACACATATTTAGCTTATCTAACATAAGTAATAGAATTATTTATTTGCTAATAATATTTTTAACATGAATATTTTTTTTATGCTAAAAAAAATAAAATTATTTATTTAGTAGTGTTATTGATTGTGATTTAAAATCATATACAGTTTAATTGCTTATTTAATTTATAAAACTCTAAAGTATTTTTTGAAAAAAAAAGTGATTCTTTAACAAAAGACAATTATATATATATATATAGGAGGGATCTGTTGACTGCCGGAGTAAGTCTTCATTGACTTACTCCGCTTAATAACTCGATATTGGCATTATATTTCTTCAATTCATCCGTTGAATTCAAAGATCTTATTAAGTAGATCAACTCCACAAATTTTTATTAAAATTCAAAAAATATAATTATGTATTCAGACTATTGAAATTCAACGATTTTTTTAAAAGTTTGTCATACGTTCAATTAAAGTTATCAGAAAAAGTATCAAATGATTCAATTGAAGCTTTAAAAGATAGTCTAACTTGTTTCGAGCCTAACTTATAATATTCTATAGGTTCTCTCTAATTGAGAAAATCATACTCAAAACATATAACCATAAACACTAAATATTCGTACATCTTTCAACCTAAAAAATTTTAGTCCTCTATAAAAAATAGAAACCAACAAAAACAAAATCTCAGTGAAGAATAATAAATGACTAAACTACTAAAGAATAATTAAAAAAAAGAAAAGAAAGAATATGTTCATTTAACCTTCATTACTCAAAAAAGAAAAAGGAAAAGAAATCACAAATTGGCTGGCTTGTGTGTGGGTTATGTGGACCGAAAGAAATTACAGTTTATTCAGAGGCTCAGCAAACACAGTGCATCATATGTTGGACAAGATCAAGACTTTTTCTTTTAGGTGGTTGAAAGCGACGAGTAGTACTTTAGCTTTAAACTGTCATAGTTGGTGGTCTAGTCCTATGCTTTGTTTGGGCTTTGTATAGTTTCTTTTGGTCCTTGTATTTTGACTTTTTTGTAACCTTACTTAGTCTTCCTTGGTACATCTTGTGCTGAGTAGACTTTTGTTTATATAAAGATCTCATTTTGGCTTGTTCAAAAAAAAAAAAGAAATCACAAATTAAATTCTATATAATAATTTAAAAAAAAATAGAAAGACAGATTCTGTGAGTATTTTGATTTTGATTTTTTTCTAGAAAAGTGAATATATAGGTGAGGGACCCATACCCAGTGTTTTTTTGACCCAGCATTTAATACGTACAGGATTTCCAAAAATTGCAAAAAAAAAAAAAAAGAAAGAAAAACGCGGCAACGGAAATTCGCAGAATATAGTAGGGTTAAATCCGTCATTTAAAAAAGCTAAAACTCCTATTTATTTATTTTTATGAAGCGAACATAAGAGAATGAAAGAAAGAGTCTTAGAAAAAAAAAAAAAACAACGCACCGAAATCTCAGAATGCTGCACCGTTCAATTCATTCAAACAAATTATACCTAAAAAAATTTTATTCATCCTAATCTTTCTCTTTTATTCTTCTTCCTCTTTTTTCTCTCTTCAATTCAACAATTCCAATTTCATCACATTCCCCTTTTTTTCAATTCTCAAATTCGATTTCCAATTCCAACAATCTTAGTTTCTTCACATTGCGGTGAATTTCCTTTTGATTCATAGTTGATTATTGATTAACGTGTGATTTGGTGGAAAGAAGGATTAACAATCGTTTTATTTTGGAATGGCTTTTGCTTGTGGTGGAAGTTAGTTAGTGTTGTTGAATTTGTTGATTTTCATTTGCATGTGTTTGTGTAAAAATATGAATAATAATAATAATAATAATAATCAGGTTGGTGGTGGTGGTGGAAATGGAGAAGTGAATAATAATAAGATACTTTATATAGTTGTTATTGATGATGTTGAGAAGAAAATCAAAGATAAAGGAAAAGAATCGTTTCGTTATACGCGTTCTGTATTGCAGAGTACTCTGCAACTTATGGGATGCAAAGCTAGACACGCATTCAAGGTATTCTTTTTTTATATATTTTTTATTTTTATATTTTGTCTCTATTGATTATGAAAACCATTGCTGTTTGTTGTTGATGATTTCAGATTTTTTATTTTTATTTTATTTTTATAAATTTTGATTTGAGGTTTTTACCTTGTTTTTAGTGTGGGTTTGATTTGAGATTTATGCTCGTTTTGATTGATTTATTGTTGAGTTTATGAAAAATAACTTACTTAAATAAACAAATTTTTCCCCGATGAAAAATTGCGTTTTTTTTTTTTTCTTCATAAACTACCTTGACAAACTTACTAAAATAATGCATAAAAACTTATTAACTCATTTATTTGTATAACTTGTTTTGCATAAACTTTAAAAAGAAACATTGGATGGATAAATTTTTAACCTTCCGGCTCTCTAGGGAATTGTCTAATCCAGAATTAGACAGAGTAAAGTCTGGCTAAGAATTGATCCACTAATCAGGAAACGAACTCGGTTAATTTGATGGAATTTTAGGCGGTTAAAATCTATTTGAGTTTTGAGGTTCTGGGTTTTAGACTTTTAGGGACTGTATAGTGTAGTGGTAATTTTGAGTACTTTTTTTGGTGGGGCTGGCTCTTTGTTACCTAAATGACCCGGTTTGACCTGGTTGTTTTTTGTTTAGTTTTGTTGTTATTTCATATTCTTCTGGGTCAGTATTTCGTCGTCAACGTATTTGTTTTATGTCGTTTTTGTATTTTTGTTTTATTTTGACTGAGTTGTATTATGCCTGCTAGTCTTATTGCCCCCTTTAATGGTTGAATGGGTTTGGTATACGTTTAAATTCAACGTTTTATGTTATTCTGTTTTTATTTAATTATAATAATCAAATGTTCTAGTCAAAGATGATGCATTTAAAGTGAACTATTGTGCTTAAATCGTAATCTATCTTGTTAGATTACTACATGAATCAGTTTCATTGAGGATTTACAATGGAATTTATGAAATTTTGGATTTGAACATAAGTTACAGTTTGAGCAAAATAATGAACAGTTATGCCAACCCTAGTTGGCCCCTTGATTCACTTTAATGAAATAATGGATTGTAGTGGATTATTTTTATTTGGTTTTTTTTTTTAAAGAAAGGAAATTTATGTTGATTGGGAAATCTATGATCCTTGATAAGAATTTTAATGAGGCACGGTAGGACATAGATACGACATGGACATTAGATTTGTCTACTTCTGCAATTAAAAGATGAGATATTGTAAGTGCACTAGATAAGACTAGTTATTGCGGCGGGCATGATGAAATAGGAATGGTATTGCTTGGCTTTAATTATTGTTGTAACTAACCAAAACCAACTACTTTTTGAACGCATTTTTGAAAGAAAAAAAAGTGGAATTGCTGTTTTGGATGCATGCTAGGGGTATTTAGTGATGGATACATGTTTAATTGTTGCTTTTTGAAACAATGATATTTTATGGTAACTAGCTTATGGCATTTTTTAATGGGTTCATGATTAACGGTGTTCATTTGAAGCGATGGATTTTCGGGTAATTTAGTTTATGGCATTTTTAATTGTCTTCGATTGAATAATGAGTAACGTCTCTCATATTTTACAGCAGAGTTCACATTAGACCCCCTTTAGAGTTCAACCTCATAGTAAGCATAAGTTTGAAGTTTTTGTACAAAATTATTCTGAATATGTTTTCTATTTTCATCTGATCAGATCAGCAAAAGAGTTTTCGAAAATACAAGGAGCGATAGTTCTACTGATAATTTGAAGCCTGAGGTAGCAGTTTCATCAGGTCTGAACGCACTCCAGGGAAATTGTGTGAACAAAGCAGACTTAGGAAACCAACCACCTTTGGGGAAACATAAAAGAACTAAGAGTATACCATTTGAGTTGTACAAAATGCGCACATCTGTATTTGTTCGGAGAGAAACATTTCTAGATATTGTGTGTGATGGTCTGGCCGAGTACAAGTATGTCGGTCCTAACCAGAGAGCAGACTTGATTCTAGCCTGCAGGTAACGCATTGTTTCATATCATTTATTGGGACTATATTAATCTAATAATCTGAATAGACGAGAGGAAAAAACATATTTCTGATTGTGATTGCAGCATATGGCTTTGATGTAATGGAACCTGTTAAGTTATTATATGAGTAGATTGGTCTTCCGTACGCATTTTCTTGATATAGCTTTTCCTGCTAATCATAGAAAAATAAATTGTGTACTGACCTTGTTCAGTTTTGGTATGAATTTATTGCCTAGAAAGAGTACTTCGAATTATTGGTCAAGGCTTATGGAAGACTAAGATATACTATTGCATGTTTTATTCTGATTTCAAAATATGCTCATGCTTAACATCTTCACTTAATTTCTGCTGCACTCACTGAATTTGACACCTATATATATGAAACAACAACTTTCTGGTTTTACAAGCAATCTGAGTACATGTTTCAGAAACCTAGAGGAGAATGATAGATCTCATATTTCAAAATGATTTGCATATTTGGTTCCAGTTACTAGGTTAAAACAACAACACTTCATGGTCGAACCTTTGTTTTTGTGCATACTTTCTTCTTTTACTTCTGATCTATTTCCATTCCAAAACTCTATTGACTAAACGTCTAATTTACCTTCATTATTGTTTTGGAAGAACTGTTTTGTATTTTTATCCAAGTCACCGAGCTTTTAATGTTAGATGCAGCATACAACATGTTGAAACGTGATATTTGTAACACCTAAACATTAAATACTTATAATTAGGAACATATTTTTGGGCACAACTTACACTCTTATATTCCTTGATTATTTTCTTTGGTTTCAGACTCCGTGAACGCAAGGAATCTGTGACTGTGCTGCTGTGTGGCACAAGTGGATGTGGCAAATCCACATTGTCTGCATTACTGGTATATTTCTTTACAGAAATATTTATTTGTTATACAAATACATATGTTCTAGTTTTTACTTATTTGTGGTAGGATATGAATGTGGTTAATTAATGAAGTTGAAATAAAATACAATTCTTGCAGTTCAATAATGAGTTCATTTATGTCTTCACTACAGGGTAGCAGATTGGGAATCACAACAGTAGTATCAACTGATTCTATCAGGCACATGATGAGAAGTTTTGCTAATGAGAAAGAAAACCCGTTGTTGTGGGCTTCTACCTACCATGCAGGCGAGTGTTTGGATCCTGTTGCTGTTGCAGAAGCAAAAGCCAAAAAGAAAGCAAAAAAGATGGCTGGTGTGTCGCAATCAATTACCAAGGATGAAGCAACCGATGGTCAAAATTCTAGTGCTGCATCAGAGATGGGTTCTGGTGCTGCTGAGCGTCCAAGTCCAAAACAAATGGCTATTGAAGGATATAAGGCACAGAGTGAGATGGTGATTGACAGTCTTGATAGGCTAATCACTGCTTGGGAAGAACGAAAAGAGTCTGTTGTTGTTGAGGGTGTTCACCTGAGCCTCAATTTCGTCGTATGTCAAATTTTGATCACTGCATCCTTAATTTTTTTTTTTCTAAAGAATGTTCGTGTATTTTTTCCATCACCTAACAATAACAACCTGAATAATCATGCAGATGGGGCTTATGAAGAAACATCCGTCGATTATACCATTCATGATATACATTACAAATGAGGAGAAGCATTTGGAAAGATTTGCTGTGCGTGCGAAATATATGACACTAGACCCAGCTAAAAACAAGTATGTGAAGTATATCCGAAACATCAGAACAATCCAGGATTATCTCTGTAAGCGTGCTGAAAAGCATTTAGTTCCCAAAATAAACAATACAAATGTTGACAAGAGTGTAGCAGCCATCCACGCAACTGTCTTCAGCTGCCTTAGAAGGCGTGAAATTGGGGAACCACTATATGATCCTGTTAGAAATACTGTCACAGTTATTTATGAGGAATACAGAAATCAATGTGCAGCCAATTCTTTGACCTCAAAAGGAATGTTTCAATTGATTCAGAGAAAAGGTTCTTCAAGGAGTCTGATGGCTCTAGTTAATGACGATGGTTCTGTGGCAAAGGCTTGGCCGGTCAATTTAGTTGATAGTAATGGGAAGCCGATATGGGGTGAAGGACCGGAAAATGGAATAGGACATCCAATGTATGGTCCCTTACGGATCAGTAAGGCAGAGCCTGTAAATCTTCAGTTTGGTTTTTATGGAATCAGTGCCTGGCCTACTGATGGTGGCACTAGTCGTGCGGGAAGTGTTGATGAGTCCAGAGCTGGTGGCACTAGTCGTGCGGGAAGTGTTGATGAGTCCAGAGCTGATGGGACTGATACCGGTAGTAGATATGTATCCTCTTGCTGTAGCTCACCTAGGATGTCAGATTGCCCCTCCAAGGAGGTAAATTTCAACATATGTGTGAAGTATTCTCTGTTCAACATGATAATTATTTATAGGCATGTTAATGTCAATTAGGAAAAATAACAAATACGAAAATAATCTGTCTTTTATTGATTTTTTCCTAATAAATAGCTCAAGGAAGATTTCTCGATTAATGCGTTGTTTGATGATTTTTTATCTTGTATGTTTAGCTTAAGGAAGACTTCTCGGTGCATGGTAGCGATGAAGAGATTGATGATCAACTAGATGTGGGCAGCGATGAGGATTTCAGTGACGACGGTGACAAAAGTGTCCATGATGAGGTATATTTTTTGTTTCATGTTGGTCAAATGGCTTACTTATCTGAAATGGCTGTATGTGATGAAGTTTGACCTATAGAAGAGTTTCGACTTGCTTTGCTGTTGCCCTTGCTACCTATGGTAATATGAATTGACAATATTCTTTTCCAATGAGTGAGTTGATGTCAAGCTATGTTTTGAGTAGTAACTCAAAGTAATAAAAAAGTGTCTGCGTCATGTCAGACACCAGACACGCTTTAATATGAAGTGTCAGTGCTACACTTAGTATTAATATGTTACTGATTTTTGGTTATTTTTTACTGCTTTGCAGGTTGGATCTGTTGATGAGGAATCAACAAAGTCTGATGAAGAGTACGACGATCTTGCAATGCAAGATGTAATGGAAAATGGTTATTGGTCCGAAGACGATGATTACGAGCTTAGGAGTAAGCTTGTTGAGGAGCTTGGAGCTAAACTCCATGGAAATAAGTACCATCAAAACCTTGATCAATTCCTTAGAACTAGAAGTGAACCGGTGCCTCTAGAAATGGCATCTCAAGAACCATTTTGCTCTTATTCTTCTTTACTTGTTGAAAAGAGCGAGAGGAAAGTAACATCAAATGGAAAAACCAAATTCAGAAAACGTTCTCTTAGTATTCCTGCATTAGGAAAGCATAGTTCTGCTATCAATGATCCAATCCTTTCTGGTACTCCTCAAAGGTAGCACAGGATATTACCTCTTTACTACAATTGTAACAACCAAACTGCTTTTGTTATTTTGGTAGCTTTTGATAAACTTTATTTTACAATGTCCCACATGTAAATACTAGTAAAGTGGCCAATTTGTTTTTCTTGTTAGATGTTAATATGAATATTATCCAAAAAAAATATTTTATAGTGTAAATGGTTTCTATTTTGGTTTGTTTTAATGGTTACATCACTTATACGCTATGATTTTACCTTTATTTGACGATGTTGTGTCTGGTTTACATTCAGTATACATACCATTGGTTTAGATCACTGATTTGAACTACTCATCATCTGTCACTGCACATTGGATGTTGCCATTGTAGAGAATTAGGTGCAGCTACAGAAATTCTATAGAAACTTGCATCCATATTGCATTTCCACCAACCTTCACTAGGATGTGGCCATTGTAGAGAATTAGGTTCAGCTACAGTACCAATGTATTGCTGCTGCACAACATTCACAGCACACCATTCTCTTAAGTAAATGCAAGGCACTCATAGCAATTCCTCTCGCCGACTCTTTAACTTCGTTCCACACCCAATTATTTCGATTATTCCAAATATACCACATTACTACAACAGTACCAGCAATTGTCTCCTCTTCATCTCTGTCGTACCTCATTCCACACTCTCTTACTGTCGACACAACCAAAAAATGCATGCCAATCTTCTTTGTCATCATTTGAACAAAGTGGACACAAAGTTGGACAAGGCACATATTGTTGACATAGTCGAACTCTTACCGGAAAACTCTCCAATGTAGGTGCTTCGTTTTCGGTGGTGCACTAATACACCAAAGACACTTCCAATCACCTTCAACCTTGTTGTTCAATCCCATGATTTTTCCTTCATTTATCGCCGAACTGAATAGTTTCCATTCCTTTCATCTTGCTACACAAGTTGGTCCTCCTTTACTTCTTCCAACAGAGGTGTTATTACTATAGTTGCTGCAACATTTGCTGAAAACATGGAATAAATCTTAGCCACATTCCATCTTTTCACACCCTGTAATAATAAATTTCTTACATTTAAATCATACATACTTTGTACTTGTGGAGCTTCCAATCTGAAGTTATCTTCCCCTCTTATCCATAGCTCCGACATAACCTCAATCTTACTACCGTCTCCAATCTTCCACCTCCAACTATTTAAAAGCACATCATGTGATTTCCAAATACTCCGCTATGCATAGCTAGGATTTACGAATAAAAGCTTATTAAAAGAATTAACATCTTCAACATTTTGTAGTCAACGTAATCTTCCTTTAGTAGGCTCTCTTTGGCAAGCACATTAAGCTAATTTATAGTTTATAAGTTAAAAGTTTTGTTTGGTAACCGTCTTTTTATCATGAATTTAACTCATTTTACTAACTTATAACTTATTTTTCAGACGCTATTTCAATTAACTTATGAGTTTATAATTTATAGCGTATTATTTTTTCTTCTACTTTTATCCTTATTATTTTAACTAAAAGTCTAAAACTCACATTTACCCTTTATGATTTATTTTAACTTAAAATAAAATAATTATGTTTTAAATGCTTAGAATACAAAACATCACACTATCTAAAAAAATAAATAATGTATCACTATATATAGAACGCAACCTTTCCCTTTTCTTCGTCAATTCCACGCTTGATCTCCTCCTTTCCCACTCTATTTTCATCGTTGCTTTATTTCACTTATTATTGTGGTGGATTTGTTTTTTGGGAAATAGACGTAATGACAAGTCATTTGAAACTCACACACGTAAAGTGGAGGGATTGAGGTTCGAACCCCGGTCATGGTGAATTTTAAGTATCTTAAATATTAATTTGGTATAAATGTTATTATAAATTAAAAATGTATTTTATACTATTTAGTTTGCAATTTAGCGCATTGCAATAACATGGAGTCAATATTTTTCAAGTATATAACAAGTTGGCTAGTGTATAAGTACATTTTGACTTTAAATATATATTATATTAAATAAAAATAAATTTAAAATAAAATTTCAGCATAGAAAAATTTCACTCATTTCGTATATTATGTTTGGTTTCAACGTATATAGTAACAGAGGCCAAATCTACCGTGGAAGAGCTTGTTAAGTCAGAAACTCTATCAAAAAATAGTAAAAAAAGAAAGGCGCCAAAAAGAAAATAGTAAAATTGAATTTATATAGAAACTCCAATATATACAAATAAATAAACTTGTATGTTAATTCACAAGTTATATATCTAATCTATATAAGAAAGTTGATTGTTCTGGAAAACTCTTAATTGCCCTAACTTAATATGCTGTCATGTGTCCAAAGTACGAGCAATTGATGTCCAAAATTTAACAAATTGAACTAAGATAGCAAGTAACCAAACCATTTTTTGAGCCAATTAAGCCATTTTGGCTTCACGTGAGTGAAAAAATCATATTTACACCAAGCCACATGCTTCTTTTAACCAAACTAGTTGAGATCAAAGGATAAACTTTTTTGTACCAAAGCCACATGCACCAAGCCACATGCTTCTCATATTTGCATCAAGCCACATGCACAAAGTCACCTATCACATCATAATTTTTTTGTTTCTCCCAACCTAACTTTTCATTCGAATTCAAATTATTTTCCCACTCTCATATTTCAATATATACACATTTGAAATTTCAATCACTTTCATTGCTCTACTTTCTCTCTGATTTTATTCTTACTTTCTTTCTAAATATTTAACTACATTTTCCTTAAACATATAATAATGTACTAAATAAATTAAACAATGGACAAAATATTCTACTAATAACAATATTTTTTTTTAAAAAAAAAACCCATCTTATACATGATAAGTTTTGACTGATATAAATTTCAAAATATCATATGAAACAAATTTTAATTGATAAAAATTTCAAAATAATTATCATACGTGAGACAAGTTCTAAATTATAAAAGTTTCAAAATAACTATTTTATATGGAATATATAAGTTCTAACTTATATAAATTTCAAACTAACTATCATATATAGAAAAAATTTAACTGATAAAAAATTCAAAATAATTATCATCTGTGAAACAAGGTATAACTAATAAAAATTTCAAAAAAGCTATTTTACACGGGATAAATTTTAAATGATATATAAATTTTAACTAACTATACGGGACAAATTATAACTGATAATAAATTCAAAATAATCATCATATGTGAGACAAGTTCTAATTAATAAAAATTTTAAAAAAACTATTTTACACGGGGTTAATTATAACTCATATATAAATTTTAACTATCATATAAAGGATAAATTATCGCTGATAAAAAATTCAAAATAATTATCATATGTGACACAAGTTCTTACTAATAAAAATTTAAAAAAACTATTTTACATGGGGTAAATTCGAACTGATATATAAATTTTAACTATCATATATATATATACGGGATAAATTATCACTGATAAAAAATGCAAAATAATTATCATATGTGAGACGAGTTCTTACAATTTACTAATAAAAATTTTAAAAAAACTATTTTACACGGGATAAATTTTAACTGATATATAAATATATTCTATGTAATTGTTTTTTTTAATTTAAACATTTATAATTGCAACCAATTTTGATTATCAATCTATAACTTTAAAATAATATCGTCGTAACATTACAACTCGTGCAATAGCACGATTCTATTACTAGTCACTGACAAAAATTGTATTTTTATAAGTTGTTTTCTCATTAAATATCTTGAAAACTTATAATAATACATAAAAACTTATTTATTTGTATAAACTATTTCTCATAAATTTAAAAATAAGCCAATTCAAACGTTCTCTGATCAAAATTTCACTAATAGCTTCTTCATACATGCTAAACTAAAGGAAAATTCTTATGTTTCTTGCAGTAATCGACATATTCATATATAGTTCCCCTCTACTTAGGAAAAATTTGAATGGAGAAAGATGCATGTGTGCCCAAATATCAATGCTAGGGGTTTCAGGATTACAACACATGCAATTGAAAGTGTACCCACCTTGCTTTCCATATATGTTTCACAGAAATCAATGTGTAAACTCATCAAACAAGTATGACATGATGTGAAGAATCTCATCAGAACAATATGTACCATGCATGAAATTTTTACAACACGGTCAAACAAAAAAGTAAGCTTGAAATTGAACAAGTATCAGTCTGATGTAATTCTTGAGTTGGTGTTTCTTGGTCAAGTCGTGATCTTGGCCACCCTAACCGCGTTCTGGGTTTTGGACACGGGGTCGACCTGACCACCCTAGCCGCTTGGTTGTTTTTCCAGGTTAATGTATATTTGGATTCGCAGTGAGTTTGATAAATATATACTTTATTTTATTAATATTTTAAAAATTTCACTTTCAATAAAATTACTCCTTTCATTTTTAAATAAAATATCGTGCAACAAAAAACAGAGTATTGGGCATACAACTTAAACGGATCCTTGATGATAGTTTAGATTTTAGACAATACTGAAGTAACCAAAGAGATTCCAATTCTGGTTTCCTCCACTTGCTTAAGAAGATACTCACTCCACGACCAACCAGACATTGGATGATGGAATCAATATATAGTAGTACGTAGTAGCATGTGATTATGTTCATTTTGGACTCAAAAATTACTACTTTCTCCGTCCCTAATTATAAGATCTTGTTTGACCATTGCACGTGCCCAATTTTGATCACTAACATATTTAATTGTCTATTAGTAAAAATTATAAAAATTTAATATTTTGAAAATATCATCAAAACGAATTGAACAAGATCTTATATTCTAATATTTACATTTCAATATTATTAAAAAAATATGGTCAAAACAAGGTAAATGAATAGTACAGTTTTGTCAAACAAGATCTTATAATTAAGGACAGAGGTAGTATAAGTTATCTAGATCCACATGCGCATAACATGTGGCTGAAAATTGGAATTAGGGAAAATTGTTTACAATTGCTACAGAAGATTTATTTATAATTTCAAAATTTAATAATACTAGTACTCTTGTATATAGTCTAGCACATACAGATGTACACTTAAAAAACATTGTATTATATGCATTTCAATTAAGGAAAATAGCTCATGCTATGTACAAAATTATTTGCTCTTCTTGAAAATGGTTTTTTTTTTTGTGTGTGTGTGTAAGTATCCTAACTCTCCTTGCTCCGAGCAAGGGAGTGGAATCCATTGTGTTAGCATTCACGGTGGTCTGTGTGGAGGTCGTACATGCATGACCGGTCAGGCTTCCGTTTTGATCATGGACGGTGCCTTTTTCTATTGTTTCTCATACAAATTAGGTGCTTTTAATTGTGTTCTTGGCGATGGTTGGTTTTTCGCCTCTGCCAGCACTAAAAGGTGGTTCATCTGTTTTGTATGGCTCAAAGCAACAATACAACTAAGTCGCACATCAGCAAAAACATTAGGTTTATATAGATCCTTTCGTTTATAAAATGTTTAAACT